>NC_137145.1:8815114-9215114 GCF_949319135.1 Squalius cephalus
TTAATAGCCACAGCACATATTTAGAGCTGCTTCAGCAGGGCTCAGTGCTGAGGATCGGGTCAGAGGTTCAAATGTTTGTCAAAACCAGTGAAATATCAATTATTTAATTCAATTTTGATACTACAACAAAAACTACCAGCCTAATTAATGTGAATTTAAAACAAGTAAGCAGTCAGTAACAAAATAAGAACAAACAATCGAATTACAAATAGGACAAATAAATACAATAGAACAAAGAAAGGCTACAAATGAAATAAACAGTGTTTTTAGAGTTTTTCAGGTAGATCTAACAGATCTAACAGGTACAGAAATTTGAATAAAGTAATCAAATGTGAAAAAAAGCATATTCATTACTGTATAAATTATATATAGATGGATATTTTTGTAAAGTTGAAAAGGGTAGCCTATTTAGTCAAGAGCAGTGAGTATTTCTTTGTCCTTTGTTTGATTAACATTAAAACACAGAAGCAGGTTTAATCAAACTTCTGCCCCTTTAAGACCGAACGCACGGACCGCATTTGAACATGGCTACGTTCATTTGAGATATAACAAACTTTGTTTACTATAGGATACTCGCCAAGACGGGCGTTTTTACATAATTTTGTGTGAATTTGTCCGTACAAGCGCAAGACGTGAAAGACAATTTAATTCAGTATTCGCGCGCTGAGACGCTGGTTTGTGGGGCGCGCGCTTTGGATGTTTGCGTTCATGGAATCCTTGACCTGCACACGTCCTGTAATAATGTAGGGAACCACTCGTTATACTTAAATCAGGTAACACAGTTCATGTTTTACTTTACTTACATATACGATTTAGTTTTCATCCAAATAACATGTGCTGAGTGAACGATCAGCAATCAAGAGCATTCAACAGAAGTGCGCTCTCTCTCTCTCGTCAGTTAACGTTAATAAGCTACATGACTCATTTTATTTTCTTTGCCATTGACATCCGACTGAACAAACTTTCCACTGATGTCTGTTTAATGTCTGTGGTATCGGTGTGTGGTATCGGTGAATTTTTATGAGTACGAGTACGAGTATATGAGGACAGTATCGGCCCGATCCCCGATGCCAGTATCGGTATCAGGCCATCCCTAAAAATGGGCATTGCAAATGTTTTCTGTCTCTTGCGGTAATCAATATAGAAACGCTGGAGACTGATTCTCTTAAAAAAAAAAAAATCTGATGACCATTTTATCCGCCAAGACGAGACAGATATTACAGTCCTCCGAACAGACCCTCAAAAACATGGATGAGACAGATTGCATTCAAACTATGGCTGCTGCAATCAGATAACTATTTTTTCTTTCTTAAAATAATTAATTACTCAAACAAATTACAGAAAAAAATAGGCTGATTTCAAGACTCAAATCTACATTCTCTTTCACAGGGTCGTCTGCGCTTCTGTAACTGTCGAGTAAATATTCATGAGCCCTTGGTTCCTCAGCCAACCAGGACATAGATGAAATGATGCATATTCTATAGGAGACCTTGGCATGTCCATTGTTACCACGGCGCCGAGAGGCTGTGGAAGGGCAGGGATGCTCAGGGCATGGGGGTGTTTGACAGGGGCGGTGGGGGGTGCCACTCAGAAGGGTCCATAAGGGACAGATCTGTAGGCAAAGAACTATGGCAGTATCCATCAGAACGCTTTTTATAGTGACAAAGCTGCCAAGGAGGACAATTATAGGTCATTTTATTAAAAGCCCTTTAATTTATCCAGGCTGTGCAGAAACTCACAAAATTCACTTATTAATCAAATACACTGTAGTAAAGGTGAAAATATTGTCTTTCTGGGTACAAAAATATACTTAGAGAAATGAGAAATTCCTTTATCCATGAGAAAATGTTTTAACACAAGTGACTGCTTCGTTGTTATGCTTCACAAATCAGGATTTCTTTTTCCCTTTTATAAATAATCCCCCACAACCACCATCCCCGCTGCCATCCTCTCATTCACTTATCTGCACGCTAATTATATTAATCAACAGGAAAAGCGGTTAATAAACCTGCTAATTGGTATGTAAATAAGATCCTCCTGACATTAACTGTGCCACAACAACTTTAATTTAAATAAATATAAATATGTCAGTATTCATTTAGCTCCGTGACGACTCCCAGCGAACGGCAGAGCAGCCGATATCTCCCCTTCCCTCCTCCCTCCGGCCCCTGCAATCTATTCATCTCATTTTTCTTCATTCCTTTGCGAAAGCGTCTGACAGCATCCAAGAGCCTGAACCGTCTCCACCAGCAGCAGCCAGTAAAAGCACATTTCCATCAGAGCTGACCGATCGATAGCAGAGCGAAGAAACAGAGGGAGACAGACAGAGGGAGACAGAGAGAGAGAGAGAGAGAGAGAGAGAGAGAGAGAGAGAGAGAGAGAGAGAGAGAGAGAGAGAGAGAGAGAGAGAGAGAGAGAGAGAGAGAGAGAGAGAGAGAGAGAGAGACAGACAGACAGGAAGGAAGAGAGCAGTGATGCACAAAGGGCTGACATTTTTAAAACAAAAATGCTAATTTTGTATTTTTATATTAAAAATAATAATATTTTAATTGGCACTAAAATAACTAAAATAGACTCCAACAGCTTTATAAAACAGTGTTAAATATATATTTTATAATATATAAATTACTACTAATAAAATGTGTATAATTAAAATATGAAATATATAAAAAAAATACTACATCTAAATACTTTTAAATAATATATTTAAAATAATATTTAACCTACATAGTAAAAGTTGGCAACAGCTTTTCTTCTATAAATACACTGGGAAGACAGAGGGTGATTGATGTGTTAAGTTTGGCATTAAGCTTTAATGCACAACTGAAACGCAAGTACAAACTGAAACAAATTTGCAAACGCATTTGAATTTTGACTGCAAAATTAAGCGTGCGCTGTGCTGTTGCGCCTGTCTGTTTGGATTTCTTCACGAGAATCTCACCACACATAAAGAGAGGATTCACGTGTCTCTGTTCATTTATCATCCATCATTTACATTTAGCTACATTAGATCCAATTAAACCTGGATCGTTCCACATCGTATGTTTAAGTAATGGCCTCTGGTCTGTTTGCATGTTGATGACAGGCAAACGGGAGAACCAAAGTTATTCTATTTTAAAGCTGCACAAAATATGTTTGAATTTTCGAAAATCTGGTTTAAGCGCAGCAGATTATTAGCAGATGGAGTAGGCAGTCCTTCACTGTTGGCCGGGATGCAACAAAGTTTAAACCAACAATGTGACGTAAATACATGCATTTCTGAGTACCTTGAAATGTGTTTTGAATGATCATGAAAAGTTTTGGACCATGTTTATACCTGTATTCAGCTCTGCCAACATGTAATCAGATCATTCAAAAAGGAAAATACCGGGTGCAAACAGGGCTGAAGGAATGAATAGAAGGACAAAATGAGAAAGAAAGAGATGCAAAGAGATAGTCAGGTAGATGCATGGGGAACGAGAGAGACTGAGAGACAGAGAGAATCTGTGGAAGGAAGCAGACAGAAAGAAAACTAAAAGACAGAGAAACAGAAAGGGAGAGACAGACAGATGGAGAAAAAGAAAGATGGATGGGGAAGACAGACTGATGGAAAGAAAGGGAGAGAAAGACAGACATAGAAAGCAGTGAGGAAAAGAGAGGCAGAGGGAGAGAGAGGGGCTTTCTGTCATTTTCAATGTAATGAGAAAAGTAATGGCATTTTGACTCTTTTTCTCTCCAGACTGTGATTGGAGGTGAGGGCCAAACAGAAATTCCCATCAATCCTCTTTCTCTCTCTGGCTCTGGTCAAAAACCAACAGAGCTGCCTATTTAGGAAACATTTGCTGTAAAATATGCTGCCATATGCATTTCAAATACATGCTGTTCTTTTCATCAAAAAATCCTTAAAAAACGATCAGTTTCCATAAAAATATTAAGCAGCACAACATTGATAATAATAAGAAATGTTACTTGAGCAGCAAATCAGCATATCAGAAGAAATTCGGAATGATCATGTGACACTGAAGACTGGCGTATGCTGAAAATTCAGCTTTTGCCATCAGAGGAATAAATTACATGTTTAAAAAAAATATTAAAATAGAAAGTTTATTTCAAAATAATAATATAGTATTAAAATGTTACTGTATTTTTGTACAGATAAATGCAGCCTGGGTGAGCAAAAGAGACTTCTTTGAAAAAAACATTACAAAATCGTATTGTCCCCAAACAGTGGTGGTGGTGTATATACAAGCACTGAAAAATATCAACAGAAAACAATTACATCCCATTAAAAATGACCAAAACCAGGATTTTGCTGGCAATATCAAATTAAGCAACAGTGAAAAATCAATGTTTTTCCTTTTTCCTTTTACTAATAAACTGGAAATGACAAAAACATTTGCAATGCAGCAGCCAAAGACTTCCATCTGGCATATGTGCACATGCAGCACAACAAAACTACACAGATAGATGTACTACATCGCTTCTCTCCACAAAACAGACCTGCGACGAGTGGAATCCCTCTCCACCTGTTCCCTTAAACAGCTCAGATCCTTCAAGACCTTTAAGAGGATCTCCATTTTATCAGCGGAACCATTGACAGTACGTAATAAGGTTCCAGACAAAGCAAAAATAAACTGAATTTCTCCTGTGTCAGTCTGATAATCTGCTCTAAAATGGAAATGCATAAAGAGCTTAAGAAAAGAACTGAATCAATTGTATCTGCTTAATTATGCTCATCTCCAGTGTTTTCTTTCAGATTAGGTCTTAATCTCTCTTAAATGCCCTTTCAATAATAATATGACACATTCCATCACGATGGAAAAGAATAGCTAAAATGTCAGTCAAATCATTTCTTTGCCGTCTCTCAGATGTAGGGAAACCGTGCCAGCTGTTTTTTAATAACACGTCCTTTCTTGTCACGGCAGACACAGGAGTTCTTATTTGAATCCGGCACGACATTGCTGTATTTATTTCATCTTGGATTAACATGACAGCTAGTTTTGTCAGGGGGGTCTTTAATACGACGGAGAGGAGCCGTTTGTGCCACTGTAATTCGCACCGCTAATATATGAGAGAGATGTTGCTTTCTCTCCCTTATAGAGCAGAGCATCAGAGGATAAACAGAGGAGCGAAACCTCTTTCTCTGTCTGTCTTGTCTTCAGTAGGTTTTTTTTACTCCGCTCCTGAGGCAGTATGTAGGTTTCAGATCTGTATGTATGTTAAATCACACACCAACTGCAACTGACAACTTTGAAAAGCTCTACTTCTGTGACTATACAGCAGAGATTTATATAAGTTCAATGGATCAAGCACTCATATGATGTTCTGTTGCATAGGATCTGCACATATTTCCAGATTTCATTAACACCACCACAACCTGCACACACACCATGTTTTATGGAGACATTCCATAGACTTTCCATAGACATGATTTTTATACTACACAAACTGTATAATTCTAGCCCCTAACCCAAGCCAGCACAGAAAACTTTCTGCATTTTTACGTTTTCAAAAAACAGCACTTAGTAAGATTTATAAGCCGTTTTCTTCATGGGGACCAAAAAATGTCCACACAAGGAAAAGAATTTCAGATATTCCCATCTTTGTGGGGACATTTTGTACCCATAACACAGGGAATACCTGAAGCCCACACACACACACAAATCCTAGACCATTTTCCCCCCAGTGTATTAATTTATTTAAAAAAATATCTCACTGAACCCAAACTTTTGAACAGTATCTATGGTTTATGGTTCATTTGTACTGTATATTACAGATTTTTCACCAAAAACACCATCTACACAAAAATATCAGCCACCATTTATTCAATATCGACTACAAACTAATCTGAAACTGTCATATTCTCTAGATATCATTTTCAACAAATGTCAATATCTGAGTGGATGAATTATTCTTCAAAACAAATCAAGTACAAAGAAAATGACAGCCAATGCACATTCAAATCATTTTGTATCAGAGCACCATTGATAACAGAATCCATCAAATCGGATATTCTGTCTCTCTCTCTCTGTCTCTCTCTCTCTGTCTCTCTCTCTCTGTCTCTCTCTCTGTCTCTCTCTCTCTGTCTCTCTCTCTCTCTCTCTGTCTCTCTCTCTCTCTCTCTCTCTGTCTCTCTCTCTCTCTGTCTCTCTCTCTCTGTCTCTCTCTCTCTGTCTCTCTCTCTCTGTCTCTCTCTCTCTGTCTCTCTCTCTCTGTCTCTCTCTCTCTGTCTCTCTCTCTCTGTCTCTCTCTCTCTCAAAGACAAAGGATGTGAGGTTACACTCTATACAGGTGTTGAAGGAAATGCAGGACAGTGATGAGTCTCCCTCCACAGGTTTGGCATCTCTGTACTTGTCCTGATAAGATGTAATTCACACCTACTCTGAGTCCACCATGAGAAGGTTTATCATCCTCTAACACCCCCAATTACCATGACAACATCACAATTCTCCCGCCAGACGACAACCGTTTTAACCTGTGTCATTTTCTCTTCATTTTACACACCATGTAAGACTGAAGACTGTTATACGGTGTGTGTGTGTGTGTGTGTGTGTGTGTGTGTGTGTGTGTGTGTGTGTTCAGGCCCACCTACTGCTGGCTGAGACTGAATGCATTTCAATGTCTTTCATCCAAGATTTATTAAAAGACCAACAAAACAAACAGGGTTTACTGGCAGGACAGACATTCAGAAAATGACTGTGGCAATGTGAGGATTATATTGTTCTTTGAAGCCCTGAAGCTTCCAGCTCCTAGATACCAGTAAATCATGAATCTGTTTTTTATTCAGAAGGTAAAGAGTCTCTAATAATGATGACAGACTTCTAAGGAAAGTTTGATTTTAAGAAAGAAAGAGAGAAAGAAAGAAAGAGAGAAAGAAAGAAAAAAAAAAGAAATCATCAGACACAAACACGGTCACTCAGGAACTACAATCAGCAGGTGATGTCACTTGGGGGTGGACACAGCAGGTAGCCAATCACGCATAGCAGGAGAGCTGTCAATCAAAACATCTAACTGTGCACAATACCAGAGGGACTATGAGACTCACATCTTCTTGTGTAAGTTGGGCCATGTGTTCCCAAAAGAGGTTTCTAAAATGGTCGATTCCTGTTGAGGGCCAAGGTCTGTCTGACAACACAATAAAAGTGTTTTAAAAGAAGTTAAAGGTAGGGTAGGCCTTTTTTTTTTTTTTTTTTTTCATAAACACTTTGTTATACTGGTTAAAACTCTCTTCACATCCTGATAGCAATCAATAATAGAAGTGGTCTATAATTTTTTTTCCCATATATCTTCTGTAGAAGTCTCAAAACTAAAAAATGTTCGCCCAAACATTTCGGTCAAAATTTGTCATTGACAAAATTCAGTCCGAAAGCAATGACAGAATGTCCTCCTACCGCCTGTCAGCGTTTTGTATTTCCATACTATTCGTATTTCCATACAAATGTATTTCCACACACCCTGCTCGCGCAGACATCACCGAAACGAACAACAAACGAACAGCAGCCACATTTTACAGTTCCTCCTGAACCAAAACAACAGGCTTGCGCTGCGTTCGCACCATGTCGTAACCGTAATTACGAGATTGCAACCCGTGATGTTCTACCCGGAGCTGTTCACTTCCTCAGAGTCGGATTTATGCCTTTCTATAACAACATTATCAATGCCGAAATGAATCTGCAGCAGTCAGGTGGTACAACTAGAGCTCTTAAAGTTTCATTATTATTTTAATGTTATGTGCTTTGAGACATGAGGTAGTTTAATGCCGTCTCTCATGGCACTTTGCTGAATCTGCTCTGGCTGTTCGCGACCTGCGCGTTCATGTGATTTATAGGGATGCGTGGCTTTGGAGATGCTCTGAAGGGAGGGTGGGAATTAATGCTTTCAAAGCTAGCTTGCTATTGCTAGCCTCTCCGAAAATTACTTCTCCAACCTTTAATAAGAAAAGACAAAGACCCACCCACTGATATTTACTAAAAAGTAATTAAAAGATATTTAAAGATATAAGATATTTACCACAATTCATAATTATATATATTTTACGTTTTATGTAATTGCTATGATAGCTATGATGTAAACGAAAGGCAAAGCTTTGCCTCAGCTAGCCTGCAAATTTAACATTACATTATTGATGTATGTTTACTGTAGGTTTTGTAAGCTCTTGCTTTTGTAAGACTGTTCAACACCCCTTATGAAAATGATCCATTATTTTGTGATCGATTACTGTTTGTATTACCATATTTTTCCGACAAATATGATTAAATGATGGATAACATCATATCTATAAGAAAATACAAAAAAAAAAAACATACCACTCTGAAACGTCCTGTGAAATACGGGCTTGCAAAGTCCGTGCATGAAATTCGTTCATGAAATCCGTTCAGCACGATCCTCTTGTTCATTAACATTGTCAGGGTCTGAATCGGGCTTGAATTAGTTTGAAATTGATGCTATAGCTAATATTTACATCTGGGTAGAGCTTGCGATTTTGAAGGGGCAGGACATTTTGCAGAACATGCGCTACGCAGTGCCAATCACAACACACTGGGCCAGCTAACCAATCACAGCACATTTAGTTTTTCGGAAGGAGGGGCTTCATCGAAAACAACATGTTCAACCAGACTGGAGATAGAGTGGAGCAGTAATAATGTAAAACGTGCGAAAAATAATGCATTTTTTTAACAATCAAGCATGAAAACGTATTCTACTATACACCCCAAAAACAAAATCAAGACTTCGTAAAAGGGCATAACAGGACCCCTTTAATTTTTTGTTTAATCAACATATTTCTTACTAAAGTTACTTTTTGCAATGTCTATTTAATGCTTTTCTCATCAAACACAACAATGACTTTAAATTATCTTTTTTTTTGGGGGGGGGGGGGGGGGTACATTCCTTGTACCCACAGCATATCAGGAGTGTGTCTAACCTCTCTTCTTCCATATTCTCTCTTCTTCCATCTTCTCTTTTTCTGACTGTATTATGTAATGCATAACAAACATTAGTCTTTGCACCACAAAAACATGATAGACACCCCATGTACCATCTTCAATATAACATTAAATAAATAAAAAACTTTAAACTGATTTTTGTCATTTATTCACACATTCCCATCATGTAATTACATGAAACTGCATGTCTCAGAACATCTAAGCGCAGCAGGTGTGTGAACGCTTTTCAGACATTTAAAGGTGAATTAACATAGACCAAAGCAGAACATTTTTAAGCTCCATTGCCTCTCTGTTGGCTTCTTTTCTTCATAAAGAGAACTCCTCATCTCAAAAGGCACACGCTGAAAGTGTGCGAGTGTGAGATTCGTTTACATCTGGCCCACTTCTGTTAACCTGCTATCAGACGGGGTGGCTTTCAAAGAGAATGCTCTGCGCTCTGAAGTTCCTTGCAGATTAATCTGAACCATTAAGCAAATGCTGCATAAATTGTCAGAGCAAAGCGGAGAGGAAGAAAACGAGAAGAGAACGGTGGCCCGGTGACCTGAGATGGAAAAGCACAAACCCCCAGAGGAGCGTTCAGGCTTCAGAAAGCATAGCGGCAGAAAAAAGGTTTTAATGTGAGAAAGAGCAAGAAAGAAAATTAAACTCTTCTACCTGTCTCCATGGAGTTCCAGGCGTATCTCAGTGTGTGTTTTAGATGTGTATGTGTATTTTAGGAGCATGAAGTTGTGTGTATTTGAGGTTGTGTGTTCAATGTAAGTTCATAATAATAAAGCTCAGTGGAATCCGACAGCAAACATGTTAGCATCACCATTACAGCAGGCGCCAAGAACTTCTGTTTGGATAACATGCCGAGAAGCAAACGACTCCCTCTGAAAGTAAGAGAGAGACAGGCTGGTTGCCAGCCTCATATTGCATTTGATCAGACATCCACAACACGTTGCCAATATGAATAAAACTCATCCAAGCTTATCCTTTCCTTACAGCATCAGATCAATCCTTCAACACACACCTATAACAATAACTACACATGATCCACACACAGAAGAAAGGATTCACAGTATTCCAGCATATTCTTTCATCTGAGATTAACTCAGCTTTTACCTGAGGAAATTCGAAGTGGTATCACTGAATCACAGGGATTTCTAGGAATAAGATTTTTTTTTTTTTTTTTTTTAAATAGAACAGAAAACGTCACATTCCAGAAGAGAATTCCAAGACATAATGCTGCATCAAGACTCATACCAAACCATGTTTTTCTTTGGCAGAGAAAAATATGCACCGCCACGTTTAGAAAATGAACCAAGAACTAAACTACAACTCAAACAAAGTGAGAAGGAAGATTAGCGTGACATGAGATTCTTTAATGAAAAATAAGCCATACAGTCCTGATCGAAGGGACTAATGGCTTTTATTGATCAGCGGCACAGATTTCTCTCTCATCTCCATTCGTAACTGACATCAGTTTAATTCAACTCAATTAAAACAACCTGCACTCTAGATTTCTCTAACACCACTGAACCGGCTCCACCCACCATCTGGCTGAGCTCCACATCATTACCTCCTCTCCAGTCCAGTGACACCTGTCAACACCCGATGACGCGTCCAGGGAGGACACAGGTGAGACACTGACACTCTAGCACCAACTCTGAAATCAAAAATTATACTACGGGCTGCTGAATGCATGAAACTGATTGGTTTATGAAAGTTCTAAGATGTGCAACTATTTTCCGGGAAACGCACAGCTAAAATAGTTCCATGCAGGTCTTGACCGCATTACAGTTCCACATCACTTCGCCAAATGATTTCAGTTATTTCAAAGGTCTTTACAGCCTACAACAGCAAAAGAACGACACTGACCAAGCAAATAAATAAATATGGTACACAATAGGATAAAAACGACAAATTGTTTAAATGTTGTTTTTTTTTTGGCAACGTTTTTTCAGCTTTGCCATCACAGAAATATATTTAATTTTAAAATGTAGTGAAGAAGAAAACCATTATTTTAAATATTTCACAATATTACAGTATTTAAAATGTACTGTATACAGGCCCAAAACCTTTTAATGGTAGTGTATTTTACTGTATGCCCCTCATCTTCATTAAAAAAAAGAAAAAAAAAAAGAAAAGAAACTCGACAACTTTTATGCGAGTTCCTAAATAATGGTAAAGATGTTTTCCTCATGGGAACCACAAGGTTGACCCCTAAAAAGATAACACACAGTGCCTCAGTACAGCTGTCACATGGGAACAGCACTAAGAAGCTTCTTTAGGTCAAGGGGTTGAACTCATCTCTCACTCTCTTCCTCCGTCCATCAGGAAGAGCTTCAACCTCTCTTCTCATTTCCTGCGTCGGTTGAAAAGAGCC
The DNA here is from genome assembly GCF_949319135.1 of Squalius cephalus. Taxonomy (NCBI): domain Eukaryota; kingdom Metazoa; phylum Chordata; class Actinopteri; order Cypriniformes; family Leuciscidae; genus Squalius; species Squalius cephalus. The sequence continues at coordinate 8,826,407 of NC_137145.1, forward strand.
CAAGACCTTGGGCGGGTGGCCATCTGTTCTCTCGCACAGACTCCGAGGATATATGAAACTCCCACAGCTGTCTGGCCTGATTAAAGCACAGCACAGCATCTGCACACAGATCTCAGATTCATATACACCATTCGTCTGCTCTGCGGCACGTCCCGGACTGTTATACTGTGAAATATCAGCTCGTCGAGGAGTCGGAGCAGTGAGCTATCAGATTCTGATGGAATCGGGCCTCCGCTGAGAGAGAAAAGACTCTTCGTCACACTTTCTTGTCACCCCAGAGAAGCGGGGCATTGTGGGACTGCTGACATGAACACACCAAATCCATAATTCATGAGTCATGCTGAACAGCCTGGCAAACATGCTGCTCGCAGCAACGACAACCCACCGCTGAACTGTGTTTCCCAGCAAGCACGTTTCCCCCATCGGAAGCGAAGCGGGAACGGCGGCGTATCGAGAGAATGAATGAATATAAGGACGGTTGTTGTAAACTTGAGATCTCTTCCTCTGCAGCTGCCGCCGTTGACTTGAGAAAATCACGCTGCTAAATGAAAGCGGACAGAGCGCAACTTACAACTTTTTTTTCCCCTCTGCTCTTCTTTGCGATTGCACTTTTTACAGACCTGTGAATGATCAAGAGCATCAATACAAAGAAAAAGACTTTCATCTCCTGACAGACAGAGAGAGAAAGCACATTGTATCATCAGCACACGGTAATTGCACAAAGCCTCCCTCTCTTTTCTTTGATTTCCGGCCGCTCTGACCGCTCTAACAATCTCTCTCTCACTCTGTGCTGGAGCTCAGGATCTGATCCTCACAGCTTTACCTCAGTACACTACAGTTATTACGAGCAAAGTCTGGCGCCTCCATAAAGGATATGACCAACTCCAGCCTCAAACACAGCTGGGGAGACACGAGACGTCAGCTGCAAACCAGCCCAGGATGCATCAGAAATAATCCGCTGAGATCAATGTCTTGCTTTAATCCAGATCCTCTCCACTGAGGTCTGATCTTCACCTGACATCTGTAACACTGAGAATATCAAGACAGAAACTACAGATAAGTGTGTATTTTCAGGATCTCACTGTCTGTTGCATCATCATGAACCAGATCCCACCTAGTCTCAGCCTCAGACGACATGCCACCAATGCTTACGAACAATTTTGCACAAAATGAGCTGGATGAATTTGCCAGTTTCAGTTAGGGCTGGGCTATAAAGCTATTTAAAAGAAAATATGTCATTTAAATGCCAGACATTTAAATGTCTGGGATAATCACAATATAAATGCATGAATATGCATTGACAATATGAATTTTAATATTTGCTCTGAAATGGATACATCAGTAATTGTTTTTATTGCAAATGTTAATTTAAAAAGAAAAAATGTTCAAAATTGTATTACACTAAATGAACAAATGGAAGAATTCAATTTAATAATTTCTATAGGTTTAATACAGTTTTGTACACAATGTACAGTATATCTTTACCAAAACATTTTAAATATGTGAATTGCCTTTTTTTGCATTGCAGCACACCTCTACAGTATGGAAAATTAGGATCTCAGAAAAGCTTGGTTGAAGCTGTGTGAGAAAAGGGTACTAGAGTGTAAACACTCACTGACGGGCTGGAGCCCGCCACCACCACCAGCCACTCTGCTACCATGGCAATTAGGGCTTTTAATAAGATGAGAATATTGCTGATAAGAATCAATTAGAGGCCTTTTAACTGAGGAAGAGCGGAGAAAGTCCCACTCAGATTTGATCAACACTCTCAACTCTCACTGGAATGAATCAGGGACGATCTATTTTCCAAGTAAAAAAATATTGATTCACCTCAGGTGACAATACATCAGGGGTCTCAAACTAGCTGATAGCATTTTGTTATTTTGGTACTTTGCATTTTTGGTATTTAATATTATATTACTGGGAAAAAACACAAATGCAAATGCACAATTTTCAAAAAGTATATAAAAGAACACAAACCTCTCTAAGTGCTGATCAGAGACAGATGAAGTTGGCAAATCAAATGTCCACTTAAGATTAGTTAAGAGTCTAGACTGGGTGTATGAGGGTTTTAGTGGGCACGAGGCTCTAAAGTGAATTAGTACTAGAGCAAGAAAATGTGTGTGAATCTGTACCTCACTCTGAGAACATTCCCTCCAACATCAACATCTCTGTACTTTATTGATCACCACTAAACACTCCAGCTGGCAAGACATGAAATATTCATATTTCAATTTTGGCAGCTGTTTTTAGAAGACTTAAATATCATCCAAAAACTTGAATTAAGATGACTCTCTTATGACCACATTCACATCCATCTAAAGGTTACTGGATCAAAACAAAAGGGTTTGAATCTTTGCCCTAGAGGTATGGCTTTATAAAACATGCCCTAGCTCAGTTACGCCTAATATGACGCCCAAAGTTTATCCTTTTGATGATCCTAAGAAAGTTTGATATATGCCTGTCATGAATCTGAAATACTGCAACTACAGTATCCGAAACCTGTTTGGTTGCTCCCTGATTAGAGCAAGACCTATTTATCCAGTTCTCCAACTCCATCAAAGGCTTACTTGTATCTTTAGATGGGTTGATTATGAGCAATTTTGCATATGCTTTCACCTGAGTTACAGACACAAAACAGAAACTGCCCACCTTAAAAACCTGATTATAAATGTTTTGATCTATGACAAAATTTTGCTTTGATGTAAACACACTGCGATTCATGATAGTCCTTTACGATTGTTGCTTGTCAGATTGTAGGAACATGATCCTCGCTGTAATCCATGTCACACTGTAAGATCTCAGTTGTCAACGTCAGACTCTACGACAGTCAAGACGCACAGAAGAAAACTCGTCTGGAGTTTTACATTATCATAAATTACACGTTCGGTGACAGTGAGCTGAATTACACGTGGGATTGAAATGCTGGCTACAAAGAAATCTCTAACGTTAATTTTGGTCATGGCTTGTCTTGAAAAACGAAGGCAATTTGACGGTCGTCGTAGGAGAAGTCACACATCAGGACTGAGAGTCAAATCCTCTGACACTGCCAAAATTTCAGAGGTAAAATTTGATCGCAAGAGTCATTAATCGGCTGTCGGTGAGTATGTCAAACTAACAATCAAAGACTTCAGATTTTAGCCTAGGATTAGACTAATCTTTTAGGATTTGCTAAATTTGTCTCAGACGGCCAAATCATGGCCAAAATCTTACAGTGTGAACCCGGCTCAACTTAGAAATAGTGCAGAATCTTAAAGATACATATTTGAAACGATTTGATTCTGATTCACAAGCTATCAATTCGTATAAATGATTTAGATTAAATCTGATTCAATAATTCAGATTCAATTTGATTCAATGATTCGGTTTTATGTTGGTACATTTCAGTTAAAATATTCACGTTTACATACTGTTATATGTGATATATGAAAATAAATTCTCTCACTGCTAATGTTTTAGACTCATGTAAACTGTAACTACAGTAGGTATTTATGCATTAAATAAAGAGTCGTTTGTTTCACAAATCAGGCAACATTGGTCCTGATGATGTATGTTTTTGACTAAAGGAACTAAAAGTCTAAAAAGTCATTTGTTCGTTAACTTTCAGTAATACGTTTTATTCGCTATCTATAATTTTGAAAGCCACTTTATTTATGTGTAGGTTTTGTACACATTTGTGGCTGCAGAGTTCAGTTAAAGTAGTCTGGATACATTTATGGTAATTCTGATGAAGGCTATCAGTAATAATAGCTGCAGGCTGAAAGATGATGCTGTTAACAGCTCCGGTTTCTCTTTCCTTTCTGCATGCAAACATTAGACTGATGGAGATTAATGCCAGGGTATGCATTGCCTACGGTAGTTCACCCCGTCTCATCCTCTTTCTCTCCCTGACTCTCATTAAACATACGCAAACCAGCCACTTTACTCAGAAAAGGCTCCTTAGAGCTGTCTGACACGGTTTCTTCTTCCTCCTGATCCTCTCAAACATATTGATTATAGTAAAACAACCACCAAGCATCTGAACATCCTTCTGTGCGTCTATGGTGTGGAGGAGAGTGTCGTGTGTCTCGCCTCTCCTCTGACTGCTCTTGAAGTGACTTGCTAAAGAGAGGATGAGGGTTCTTCTTCCTGAGAGAGTGAGTGTTAAATCAAACCCTTTGAGGAATCTCACAACACCACCCACACTGCAAACACATGACTGTGACTGCATTCTGATTTAACGCTGCCAGAGTTAAAGAGTGTACAGGACACAAAGTAAGAACAAAACCTCTCTCTCTCTCACACACACACTTGGCAAACAGAGAGTTACATACAGAGGACAGTGAGCAATGGCATTCACTTGTCGCCTTATATCTGTTTGTGTGTGTTGAACAGCAAATGTCTCTGAATCTCCAAACAAAGGAGGACGATCTATACTCCAACACACACAAAACTTTCACCTCCAGTCACTGCTCACTTTCACCTCCAGTTTTTAATGCTGCGACAGATAAAAAGATAGATGACTATTAGACAAACCGATTGATAGACAAACGATATATGATATAGAACTATAAATAATACAAATAGAGAGGTTGATAGAACAATGTTTAGCAAGATAGAGAGAACAATAGAATGATATATAGAGAGAAAAATACCTTTTTTTAAATCAGTCCTACAAAAAAATATGACCAATGCAAGAGTGCTTTCTGTTTACTGCTCAGTGCTTAATACACAATAGGAGGCTGCACTGTACACACTACCTCAGGGGGGACTAAATGCAGCTAGGTGGAACAAACTGTAATTTGCACTACTGTCTGTTCAAAATAAATGAAAAGAAACCTAGCATTGGGGATTTGTTGCTTTTTCCAGTAACACTTTAGTTTAGGGTCCAATTCTCACGAGAGAACGTTAGAATGGTTTAAAGATCGAGAGAACGTTAGAATGATTTAAAGAGAGAGAGAATGATAGATAGACAGAGAGAACGATAGATAAAGAGAACAATAGATATGTTAGAATGATAAATGGATAGAACAAACGAGAGAGAGAGAACAAACGAGAGAAGGAACGAGAGAGAAAATGTGCTGTTCACATAAGTAACAGCGCTCTGGCTTTTTACCAGTCACAGACCATTCACACATCAGTTCCAAAATACCGGTAAACTCTGTGATGTCATTAACCGAAAGTGATCTCTAAAGTTGTTGACAAATCTCTTCATCCGCCCAGACGAGGAGAAGCGCTTTAGTTTCGGGTTCACTCATATTTAAAGACTTTTGTAAACAGTGCTGTGTAAACGCGTCATCTGCGTCATAATTTTAGGAATGGCCCAGAACCGTTGCTCTTTAAACGGCTTCTGATTGGCCCAAATCCCTTCTTACGTCAGAGCGTTCTGACCTCGTACTTGCAAAATACTGGTAATCTTTCCACGTTCACAGAGCGCATATACCGGTAATGTTACAACTTCCCTTACTGGTAAATTACCGGAACCAATTTACCGGTATATTTGAAAAGGTCCTCTTCACACATGATCTGTTACCGGTACTTTACCAGTAAAGACTGTATGTGTGAAAGGGGCTATTATCTCCCCCACCACCACCAACCCCCAGTGTTATTGGTAATACCGGTGTTGCCGCACGTTTATTTATTAAAAATAGAATGATATATAGATAGAACAAAAATATGGAGAGAGAGATCAAATCAAAGAAAGTCTATATTCCAGTGAATTTCAGTTGATTTGCTATGTCTTGGTTTCAGCAGGAGACAAACACAGATGAGAACATCTGATCTACTGAAATGTAACCTGTGAGCATCTCTCTGTTCAGTATGTGTGTGTCTGACCTCTGGCAAAGGTGCAGCTGAGGGGACATTATGTCTGTGAACTGTGCAAATAAAATGGCGTATGACGGGCGCCAGGACCCTCCGTCGCCCCTCTGAGGTCACAAACATGCCCGGCTCTCATTCCCGGCCGTGTGATGATTTCATCTTCAGGCTGAGATGCATCATTCAGAGCCTCTCGGGGAGCAGATGGCAGGATGAGAGGGGAGGGGCCGTTTTCCCTAGGAATGAGAGGACAGACCTCTCATTCCCTCTCCAGAAAGTGAGACTCTTCATCTCCGCTTGGCTTGATGAGTCTTTAAGTGTCATAAATGGGTTTTTGGCTCTGTGGCTCCACAGGAAGCGGCCCACCTCAGTCCCAAACGACTCTTCTTTTAAACGACTGCTCTATTATCAGTGCTCAAGTCAAATTTTGATGTGTGGATCATCTTGGGGTTCTTCTCTCACTTTTCTCATTGGCCAAGTTGAGGGTCTCCGAGGAGGCCCAATGAAAATCTGACAACCTTCCCTTCTAGAGCTCATTTTCACCTGATCACACACAAAACAGTGCCTCAGACACAGAGCTGGGCCTCTGTTAGTCTCACACAGCCAGATTTTTGACAATCTGCATAAAATCTGGTCTAGTTTGCAGCTTCTTCTTGCCAAGAACTGCCTGATTAGACAAGAATCGGGCATCTAACCAACGAAGGACACGGTTCAAGTTTCACATCTGAAATCTACTAAAGGTTGCACAGACAACATTATTAAAATTATTGGGAAATGTGTGCAGTCTTTGCTGCTTTGCTTCCTTTACATCTATCCAAACATAAGTAGATCATTTCACAGAACATAAAGTTGTGGAAATCTCATTTGAATGTTTTTTTTAAAGCCACAAACCTTGGTAAATCCAGCGACCAAGTTCTTCAACCAATCAGATTTGATTTTGGAAAGCTCTTACCATTTCCATGTGCATCAAAGGGGTCATTTATTATTTGAGAAGCTCCAATGGCCAGAGAGAACCAAACACAACCGTGTCTGAAAGCCAAATTGGGCTGCACATATACAGACAAAAAAAGAATGAGGTCACATGAAAGAGAGAGAAAAAATAAAGGGAGAGAGAGAGATAAGAGAGCAGGTGTGTGTAGGTCTGAGTGAGACATCAGGTTTTTCCTCCACAGAACACAAATCTCTTTCCTTACAGGGTGTCTCTGACTGACACTTTGCCAAAACAATTTGTTAATAAGACTTAGGCTTGCTGCGGTAGACAGTGTTACACTGTGTTCAGCCGTACACGGATTACATTACTTGGCCACGGCCGCACCACCCCAACTATCGTTGTTTTAGAAGTAAAAACCATTTAGATTAAGTCAAGTCAAGTTCATTTATATAGCGCTTTTTACAATACTGATGGTTTCAAAGCAGCTTTACAGTGATATTCTTAGTAGGACTAGTTTTATGTTTTCAGTTTGTTGACTTTTACAGACTCATACAGGCCACTGAATATATGCCTCGCGCTCAAGCGCACACATAAAGCTTGCCGCAAAGCACTGGCAAAAGTAACCTGATGATTATGAATGTGTCGGGAAAAACCTTTCACTTGGATTACATAATCAGAGTATTTGGTTTTTCAATTCGAATTGGTTAGTTTAAAAGTAGACATTTCAAGCTTTATTTATGCTTATTTCTCATGTCTGTGAGGAAGTACAGCCTATACGCGGAGTTTCGGTTCATTTGTGATGTGCACCTTTCATTCGGATTAGCGTTTTCATGAGAAATGCGCTCCAGTTCTTGTGGTCGAAGACGGAGCAACTTTCTGTTGTTAAGTTTATTCCGTGCACTGTCAAGTGCTTCATCAGATTTGTCGTGTTGCCGGTCTTGGCAGAAATTATCGTCGCAAATATTGCATCACGCGCTGCTGGCATCGAGCCTGGTGAAATGTAGCCACCGCCACACTTCTGATCTTTTCCACATTTTTACATCTATGAGGGCTGGAACGTTTACAAACTACAGCCTCATGTGTGAGCCACGTCTCTGGGCGTAACCGGCGTGAACTAGTGCTTTGCCTTGATGCCTTGCCACAGCCAATCACGCTGCATGCTTATTGGCTCACTGACGTTGACAAAATTAACCCGAAACAGAAATGTTTTGATACTCAATGGTATCGATACAATTCGGTCAGTGCCTAAAAAGTATTGAACACGATACCCAGCCCTATTGACAAGTATCTTGTCTTAAAATATGCATTCAGCACCCCCGCTCCCTACACACAGAGTACACGTAATCGCGAATGAGCGAATTTCAAACAAGCATTCAAAATCAATTTCAATACCCCGCATAACGATAGAGGCTTCCTGATGCCCGCAACTTATAAGTCTATACATAGAATACACATTCAAAAGCTAAACTAAAAAAAGTGAAAAAATAGGACTACGAAAGTGACAGCAAACCTCAATATTTCACCAAATTCTACAAAAACCAACACAAAGAACTTCGCAAAACAAACATTCACGAAAGAGCTGTAAAGGCTAAAATGTGAAAATCATAGTCATGATCATAAAACGCGGATAGTTGGAGCACCAAGCTGAACTTCAGCATCTGCACTGGTTAGCTCAATCACCTGACTTGAATATTATGAAACCACTGTAGACACTTTTGGAGAGAAGTGAGAGAAGCAGATCCTCTATAGGCCACTGTGAGAACTGCAAGTGTTCTACTAAGAAAAGGGAGAGAAGAGCATACTTGATACGTCCTCCCATACAGGACAAAGCCCAAATTTAGTCGTGGACAAAAAGGACTGCGGAAACAGAAGAGAGCCGGTGCCGAATTTTAATTAGCCACTTAAAGAATGAAAGATTCTGCTCCCAGTTGCCCTTGCCTTCTTAATGACAAGGAACTTTGAGCAGCTTTCCCAGGCACTCCGCCAAAACACGCAGTCTATTCTTTTCTCTCTCACTCGCTTTCTCTCTCTATCTATTCTTTAATTAATCTGCTTTTCTCATTTGTAAGGTTTTGTTCCAGCAGCCTCAATGTTTGTGCTCGGTGAAAGAGAGAATGACTCTTCATCACGAGAGAAAACTCCAAAAATCTCTGTCTGCTCTATTGCCACTCATGGCATCTTCTCTGTCAAAACCATCTGTTCCTGGAAACAATGGTGTCATGTCTATGAAAAACAGCCCAATTCAGGCTTTATTTCATTGGTCGTAAAGCTTAATGTGTCTGGAATGCTCTCAGATATTTGAGCAATGCTGCTCCCTAGAAGTATCCATGCTTGAACTATCTAGTACATACTAATGAGTGAGTGTGTGTGTGTTTGTGTGTGTGTTAGTGTGTGTAAAATGCGTTTTCATTTTGAAAACGCATATTTTTCACTCTGTTTTGGCCTTCAGTCCACATTGAGATGGCATTTTTGTCAACAAAGACTGAGCTTTTTGAAAACACTCTCCCAAGTGGAAAAATTTTAAAACGCCGTTTTGCGCGTTATAGTGTGGACTGAAAAGAGAGGTATTTGAAAACTGACACGTTTAGTCATGTGACGCATATTGTATCCATAGATATCTATGGTTATACCGGCATTGTTGGGCCTGCTATAGAATTTCATAGTGTACCTAAAGAGAAATGTTTCTTTGTACAGTCTTTATATTGCATTCCTGCAAAGATGACTGAAAATTTACTCAAAATTGCTGTAGTGTGGCAAAGCATGATGATAACTGTGTATTAGACCATCGATTTTGAGTGCAACCTGGATGCAATACTGAGTGGTGAGATATTTTGTTAATAAAATGATCATGCAAGAATAGCTTGATAACTTTATTATCTGCTCTCTCTGTATCATCTTGTGAACTTTTAGTATGTTTGAATACTAAAGAATACTTTGAATACTAGTATGTTTGAATACAGCGAGATGAAAAAATCTCAACTTTTCAGAAAGCCGCAAGCAGGTTATGTGACATTGAACCAACCGATCAGCTTTGGCCTTTCCGTAACATTGAAAGCTCAGCCAAGATGGACGAACAGCTGATCATAGCTTGTTCATCTCAATAAATATATCTAGCAGTAGAGCTAATGCAAGGACTCGAAAACCATTTATCTTTTGCTGAAAATTCTTCATCATCATGGAGAACGCGGCTCATGATTGCTTAGCAACGGCAGACACCACGAGTTTAGTTTGTCGGTTTAATTTGTTCTGCAAACTAGGTGTATGCGAGATTATATTGCAAACAAATCATTATGATATTCACGGTGATACTGTAATGGGAAATTCATGTTGAAAATAGTTGTGTACATTTTTTTCAGGATTCTTTGATGAATTAGCCTGACGAGCCAGACCCACATCAAGATGTTGGGTCTGGGAACACACCATTGGCAGGGCTCAATCCGAGGGGCGGGATAAATGGCTGTCTTTCAAATTCCCTCTGCACTCAATAGGATAGTGCTACAACCAACCAGAGCATTTTCTCACCAGTGGAGCTAGATGATAGATTAAACTTCTGAGTATCTGGTCGGCAAAACTCTGAAACGCATCTTCCTTTTTTAAGAATGACTTCAGTGCTGTTCTTTGTTCTTTTCCTCAAAGAAAAGCTTAACTCCAAGTCTTCCAGAGTCACAGCCAATGCCGATTCGAAAGACCGCTGTTCGCCAGCAGCAGCAGCCATCTTATTTGTTTTCAATAGCATGGAATTCACGCGGAACCGTCGCAACTCTGCCGTCATTATGTTGAGCCTGCCCACCGACTCTATACACGATGTGATTGGCCTGACTAGAGTTTGTTTTTTCCAGCTCGAAAGCCAACGTAGAGTTGCTAGACGACACTGGCTGCAAAATAAATTTGCTGCCGCTAGGGTGCGTCTAGATTTCTCGGCTACTGATGAATTGAAAGTTAAAAAAAAACTTTTGTAACATTAAAATGTCTTTCCTGTCACTTTTGACACATTTAATGCATTCTTGCTGAATAAAACTATTTATTTCTTTAAAACAAATTATTACTAATCCCAAACTTTAGAATGGTAGTGTATAATGCTACAAAAGCTTTAGATGGTTTGTGTGTAACAATTGAAATTTATTTCTATGACATTAAAATTCTTTTTAGGATTAAATTGTGCATTGATAGGTTAAGAAAAACAAATGTGTTTATATCTGATAACCTTTTATACACACACTTAACTGCAGACACTGAAATGACATACACAGTGTGGTACAGTACAAATATTTTGAGTATCCCTTATAAAGAACCGCAATTATCCCTTATTTTCATTTTCTGAAGTTAGCTAGCAGCAAGGTGATTTAAGTATTTTCAGATGTTTCAATATGGATGAACAACTTTAGGAAACCGCTTGAAAACGCTAATGTGGACAAGGAGCGTTTTGAAATGAAAACGCAGTCTTCCAATGCATCTGGATTCATGTAAACGAAGCTATCATTTCAAATTGGACGCATTGATGAAGGATTCTTCAAACTAATAATTTACCTAGAATTCCACGAGGCAAAAACAGCACAAAAATAGCTAAATAATTTTAATTACACAAAAACACCATACAAACCACCGGGCTCATGAACAACCACACTATCAGCGTTCAAAAGGACACGGCAGATAGATTCACTTTTACTGACAATCGGCATAAACAAAACCAGAATCGTTAATATTAACGGATATCAAAATGCACTGAACTGTCAGCCTCTCATTATCGCCTTAATTAAAGCAGCTTCAAATCTACAGAATTTCCTGTTTCGCTAAAGGTCTCTGGGAATGAGGGGAAGTGTCTCCTGAAGTCTGGAAGGAATGAAGCCGAGATCATTTACACAAGGATTTAACACTTTCTTTAAATTAAATTGTTCATGGGTTTAAATGTCAGAATTGTCCAGAGGGCTCAAACACACACACACACACACTCAAAAACACTTATAAAGGTTAGTATTTTTACATTTTCAAATTTGTATTTAAATATGATTACATTTATTTTTGCATATTAAAATAAAATAGTGATTTAAAAGTGCATCTAAAAGTATTTTATCTGAAAATAAGTATACAAATAAAAACTAAAAAAAACTTGTCTTCTAATTAAATTATAAATTAATTTTAAATAATGACAAATAAAAATACATTTAATTTGCATTTAGAAATGTTGTATTTTATCTAAAATATTTTTTTTATAAATGTTAATTAAAAATGGGATGTTGTACTAATCTTTAAACAGTAATTATTATTATTATTATTATTATTATTATTATTATTACAACATTGAATTGTCAGTTAAGGGGAGGCACGGCAGGCAAAAACATTGTTTTTTTTTTCACTGGTCAATTTTGAGATTTTGGGCTATTTGTCTTCAATAACGTCTTTCAGACTTTTGGTGAAAAAAGGTCCAAAATACACATTTAGGTCTTTATTTTACTACACTTTGTCTATTTGCGTCTGTAGATTTCTCCTAAATTTAACAAAAGTTGGCGTTCTAAATCACCATGCTGCTCCGTGATCGCTGTCTGCACCCCGTCATCAAATATACTGTTGGAAAGCTCTCTCTTTCCTGTACAATGTTGTCAGATCCAAATATAGTAATTTCCTTTTTTATCAGCAACCAATCGTGAAAAGTACAATGGGACATTTAACTCTAAAAGCGAAATCTCATTGGCTGATGTCAATTTATGACAACGTGATTTCGTTTGATTTTTACTGTTTTTTATGGGGTTCTGTTCAGTTGAAGGCCATAAATGCTGTGTTATAAGTTTTGATGTGTTTTAGGTGGTTTGTATTGTTGTTGCTAATGATTTGATTAGATATTGTGTCTGTAAATGGTTGTTTCCACTAAAAAAGTATGAATTTTTTCAATACAAATCTTCAAAGGCCGTTTTCTCAAAATGGGTTTTTTTCTCATACTCGGAGACAGAAATCTCCACTTCAGCAGCACTTACATACACCAAACTATATTCTTAAGGTTTTTACAGAGGGGTTTGTTCATCATTCAGATTCTGATTTATACAACATTTTATACCAAAAAACGGGGCGAAAATGGAGTGATAAAAAGAGATATCCAAAATCCCCTCTATAAAAACATTTGACTCTAATATGTCAACAAAATGAAACAAGAATTTTGAATCTGGCTTTAACCAATGTTCAGATTTCTCTTCTGGAAATATATGCAAATTAGCACATATTTAATGATATACCTTATTTGCATTTTTAAACATAAATATTCTAAAAACTTGTAATACAAAAGATATTTGTTTTAAATGTCAGTAATCAACTGGGGAAGTTTCATACTGATATCTATTAGTTTGTTTTTTTTTCCTATTCACGTGGGGTGTCTCCCCTTAAAGGGGTGGTTCAGGATTTTGGACATCGGACCTCATTTCCAAGTTAGCCTGGGTGTTATTTATCAGTGGAGACAGTTTTCAACATTTTTCATCCAGTCCTTCCAGTTGCATTGTTCGCCGGTGCTAGGCTAGCGTGAGTCAACGGTATCTGCTAGCCTGCCATTAAAAACAGTTTTACCCACTCCACAGTACACTAAAAGCAAATGAATTATAACGGCAGACTATCGATGTAAATGTCTGTTGAGAGAATAATGTTAGAAATCAAACTACCCTTTCATCGCATTGCAATAGTTATACTTTGTTCCCTGTATTTATTAGCACAGTCTACAGCAGCGGCGGAGTGATATTAAGTTACCTAGGCAACCGAGAGAGCCGGTCCACATGACAATCACACAAGTGTATTTACCTGCCGCTGACACTCATCACTACAGAAGTAGAGTATATTTCACGAAGAAATCAACAAGACATAGGATTATGGCCATGTTTGAAAGCCAATGTTTCGGACTTTGGAGACGATGAAGACGAGGAATGTGTGTTATTCAACGAACCGTACATGTATGAGCCGGAATACACAGACGTGTTCTGTGTTTACTTTTCGGCGCAGTACTACTAACCGGAGCAAAGTAAAATTCCGCCACTGCTGAGAAACTAATTCCTGTAAATGTAATGCGATCATTGAGATGCAAGAGTAGTTTGATTTCTAACATTATTCTCTCAACAGACATTTACATCGATAGTCTGGCGTTATAATTTATTTGCTTTTAGTGTACTGTGGAGTGGGTAAAACTGTTTTTAATGGCAGGCTAGCAGATACCGTTGACTCGCGCTAGCCTAGCACCGGCGAACAATGCAACTGGAAGGACTGGATGAAAAATGTTGAAAACTGTCTCCACTGATAAATAACACCCAGGCTAACTTGGAAATGAGGTCCGATGTCCAAAATCCTGAACCACCCCTTTAAGGTCAGCTGAAAGTGTTTCTGGACACTTTGTTCTGTACCTGTCCCTTTGAAGAGACTGCTTAATCGTTCATGCCAACTAGACTGATGATACATCTGCGCTGTCTGTCTTTCTGTCCGTCTCTATCTCAGCAGCTGTATTAGCCGTGCCGTTAGTGTGAGTGCAGGGTTCAACACTTCCAGCATAAATCAACATGGCCACTTCAGTCTCTCGTCTCAAAACAGGAGAACACCCAGTCCAGTCTCTGAGACGACGAATCCCACTAAATTATTGTTTCTGATAAATGCAGGTTGCACATGACTCATCTCACTAAGCTGACACGACTGCAGTGCTAGACCTAAATTATATCAATTAAAAATCACCTGACTTCAAATTGGCACTTTTCTCAGGCGAGTCTTGTGATATTTGCATAAACAGACAAGACTGTGGTTCAGTGTTTCCTGTGGGAAGAGAGAAGTTCTACACTTCTTAAACCCTAAAGTGAGCTCTCCATTGTCCAAGACAATATTCAAAGGATCCCAGTTTAGATTAATATATTTCTGGTACCACTGCTGTAATGACAAAGTTGCTTATCAGGGTATATGCAGGAATCATAGAGATGAATTTACTACCTTTTACTACCTTTTTTACCACCTCCACAATATTTTTTACTACCAACACGACATCAAGCAGCAGCCCTTTTTTGGGGGGGTGGGGGGGGTATGTAAAGCACCACTTACTACTTACTATAAGGTATAAGTGTGACACTGTCACACCCATCATACATATTAGGTACACTAACGTTTAATTGTGATCATTAAGTATTGTCATTGTCAATTATGGTTTTTTTTTTGTTTTGTTTTTTAACCCTAGGTTGAAAACCACTAAGTTAGTCTGCATAGAAAGCGACTTTCTAAAGCAGCATCGTAATCAAACTCACACAAACAGCACTGACCGCTCAAATCCACAACTGACCAACCAGAATTGAGTATTCCAGTTTCCAGAGAGCCATGCAATACATGCATTTATTAATATGCATGACAAAACTGTGTAATTTCCTCGCATTTTCATGGTGTGCGCGCACGTGTGTGTGTGTGTGTATGTGTGTGTGTGTGTGTGTGTGTGTGTGGTGGCCAATTAGAGTAGCTCAAACAGCTGTGAATAAACTGACACACAGTTTCACTCTGAAGACCTTTCAATTACACTGGCTAGTGCTCTCACACACACACGCATGGTCATCTGGGAGCTCAAACCATGAACCATACTGAGGTTACAGAGTCTCCAATCTTATTCCTCTCTTAACACACACACACACACACACACATCGTGCAAGTGTGGATTGAGGATAATGGATGCTCGTGTCATGAGAGAAGCTGCCAGCGTGTATGAGCGCACATGTGTGTGTGGAGGGTCAGCCTGGTTAATGAAGCAGTCTGTTAGTGCTAACGATGATTACCTCTCCCCGCCTAAACATTCATTCTCTGTAATCACCACACACACAAAATTCCAACCTCATCCAAAAAAATTATTTAGATAGAAGTTTGAAAAATTACAGACTTGCATAAATAATCCCTGTGGAAGAGGTCAGTGACTTTCTGAAAGGTTAAAACCCATGGTCTATTTCAACCATGAGTGGTTAAAGATTTGAGCTGGTAACCAAATTGGTTATTTCGACAGAGCAAGGAAGTTTTCCATAATCCATCTCCCTTACATATCTGATGCTTCCGACACAGGAATAAATCTATTGAATCACAGTTGTACGACATCTGTCAACACCTAAAGACGTAGTTGTTCTCACTTGCTACTGTATGTTCGCTGCTCGCCTGTACTCCCGGTTAGTGAATGTAGATCAGTCTTTCATCATTCAGTGGCTCTGGGTACTGCTGGCAGCGATCAGCAAACTTGTCACTGAAGTGTGTATGATTGACTCCAGGCACATTTACTGAAGATCAGAAAACACCGTCGAGAGAACAGAGCGAAACACAATGCACTCCAAAACAGACTATTAAAACAGCTAATTAATACGAAGCACAGACACAGCTGAAGATCGCATCATCATTATCTGCACACACATGCCAGAGACCGAGACGAGAAGCTATCATAGATGTCTCCAAAATAAAGCATGTGAGATTTAGCTAACTTCTGGGCAAGTTTTTTTTTCCTTCAAAATTTCATACCTATATTATGGCTTTGTTAAAATCACACACAGTTAAAGTGTGGAGGCTGTTCTTTAAAGGTCGCACAAGCACTTAGGCAGCAAAAAGTCAGAAACTATCTTCTTTAGACAATCTAGAAGCTTCCCACCCAGTTAACACACACACACACACACCTGCCAGTGTGATTAACTGTATGACTGACGAATTGAAGCAGAGAACAGAACGCTGAAAATTACTGAAATGATCCAATTGTTTATTGTGTTTGAGAGAGAGAGAGAGAGAGAGAGAGAGAGAGAGAGAGAGAGAGAGAGAGAGAGAGAGAGAGAGAGAGAGAGAGAGAGAAATAACAAAGGGAAATAATAATAATAATAATAATAATAATAATAATAATAATAATAATAATATCAAAAATAATTGAGAATGTAACAGGAGCCTGTAGTTCATCTTTTATCAAATGAACTAAAGACCCAGATTGTGTGAACAGCTGTTACAGCACAAATACTTTATGAAGAAGTGCTAATTAAAGACATGCGGAAACTTGCCTAATTCTCTGTCTAAATGAAGACCACAATAAGAAAACTTTTCAGACAGGGTGATTCTCAAAAATCACCAATAAAAAATAAATAAAAAAAATCTGATTCACAAACGAATCAGAATCATCTCTTTGTGTGTAAAGAAACTTGGTCGGGGTCAGGTACATACTGTATATACCAGCTTTCTGCTCTGCTCCAAATCAAAAATCAATTACACAGAATGCTACTGCTACTCACAGATTCAGAAAAGCTTTTCGCAGAGGTCTGGGTAAGTGGAAGATATAGGCAGAGGTCAAGTTTGTTTATTAAAGCTAGATTCAGAGTCAAATCCCTCGCTTTTTGTCGGCCTCATTTCATTTGTCTGATGAATTAAATAAGAATCATCAAAATCATTATGATGATGATTACCACAGAGAAGTCAGTAGAGAGATACTGAAGAAGTTATGACTCTGAAGTTTCTGATTTTGCCTGGGTGATTCAGTTATATTTGAAGAACAAGGAAATGGACATGAGGGGTCAGTAATCAGTGAAATGCTGCAAATATGAGAGCTGAGAGAGTCAGAACATGTTTACAACAGAACAAAGATGTGATGTAGAGAAAGAATGGATTGTTACTTAAAGCATGTGCAAAATCGCATCTTACAAATAGAAAATAAAAACAGATAAATAACACATTTTAGTGGGGGTTCATGTCATGAATTCTTTCCTCATATTGCCTTTAGCTGGGTTGCATTCGAGGATCAGGGGTCACCGCAGATAGAGAAATGAAACCTCACTCGCAAAATTCGCTATAATTAAAACCTTTCCCAAGTCACAGGGCCACAGACATATTGAAGCTACAGTGTGTGAAATGTCTCTCTGGGTAGAGAACCTCATGAGAGTGTGTTGCATCTGCTGATTCTCCCTGAATTATTAGATTATAAATCATAGATCATAAAAATCTAAGTGAAAGATTGTTTGTTTGTTTAAACATTTTGGGTCTGTAAGATATTTTAAAGAAATTAATACTTTTATTCAAAAAGGATGCATTTAATTGGGATCAAAAGGGACAATAAAGACATTTTTAATGTCATAAGATTTCCATTTCAAATAAATGCTGCTCTTTTAAACTTTCTATTCATCAAAGAATTCTGAAAAAAAAACATCAGTTTCCACAAAAATATTAAGCAACACAGACGTTGTAAACATTGATAAATGTTTCCTAAGCAGCAAATCAGCATATTAGAGTGATTTCTGAAGATTCATGTGACACTGAAGACTGGAGTAATGATGCTGAAAATTCAGCTTTGCAATCAGGAATAAATTACATGTTAAAATACATTCAAATAGAAAACAATTATTTGAAATGGTGATATTTCAAAACATTACTGTTTTTGCTGTATTTTTGCCTTGGTGGGCATTAGAGACGACTTTCAAAAAAATATATATTTTTTTATTACCTATCATCACACCACCCTCATTTTGTTCCAAACATTTTCTTTCATCTCTGATCCACAAAATGAGATTATCAGTGAATTACGACATCAATTTTGATCTGGTCTTCACACAAAGCTATTGCACAGTATGGCTTCAGAAGAATATAACGCACAGATCTTATGGGCTACTTATATGGTGATTTTCAGTTCAGCCCCTGGTCACTATGATGTCAAAATTTTTCTTTTTGTATTCCACATAAAAAAAGAAAATCATTTTCTTTCTTCTGGAACAACACAAGGGTGAGTAAACAATGGCAGGATTTTCATTTACGGGTGAACTAATCCTTTAATTTCTCAGTTAATCATAGACATTCAAATAGCAGGAGACAAATGAAGCATGAATGAATGTGAACATATGAGGTTACTTAAGGCCAGATACCATTTCTGAGCTGTGTGTGTATATATGTGTGTATGTGAGGTCATTCTCAGCCTGAATTGTCCGATATTATAAAGAAGAGCTTTGTTTACTCAGGATATTTACGGGGGAAAAAAAGCTTACACATGCAAACACCAAAGCACACACAAGTGTGCTTGTTCAAGTGTGGGAAATAAGAGGCTTTAGACAAAAATCCTCCTAATCTGGAGCAAGATGTTAATTCATCCACTCTGGCTTAATGCTCTCTCTCCTGACACACACATACATACACACAGGACAGAGGAAGAGGAAAAACAAGGACATAACTCTTTGTCTTTTAAGAGGACAGCCTGTGGGCGGAAGTCGTCTCAGGAGAGGTTGTGAGTTTATATACCAAAGTACGTGAGCGATCAAACCGTAAAGGTAAAGAGAAAAAAATCTGCGCACTCAGCACATACTCCGTCTGAGAGACTCACACTGAACCCAATTAGATTTCAGTACTGTCAGAGCGGTTCAGACTGGCAGAGATCATGTACTAAAGACATAAAAACGCTCAACTCTGCAAGATGAAGTCAAGTCATAACTTTAAGGCACACGTGAAGCAGGTTAAAAGAATATTTTGGGTTAAATGCACATTAAAGTCTAATCGACAACATCTGTGAGATTTTGTCTACTGGCAAAGAGAATAAATGTGACAAAATAAAAATAAAAATACATTTACAATAAATGTACAACAATGTAAAATCATCCTCAATAGTATTAAAAACACAACACCAATTTAACCAGTTTAATGATGCCTAAAGGGATAGAGAATGAAATTTAAAGTTTACTAGGTACAAAACAACATTGGACCCCTTTGGCTTCCATAAAAGGGAAAGTGTTCAAGAAATAGTGCATCCTTAATTTTTAACAATATATTTCAGTATTAAATGAATATATTCATATTTTAGTATTTATTCATTTTAATTTACATTCTGGTATTGCCTTCTCAGTGACTGCCGTCGAATTTAAGTTGCCGACTTTTTGGAACAGCCTTCTTGTCTGAAGCACAATTATGAAGTCTCAAAATGCTTTAGAACAGAGTGTTTAAAAACACGTCTAAAGCACAAAAGGCGGATCACTTCTTTTCTTTTCAGAAGCACTGTCAAGAGCACATGACAATATGACATTTGAATTTCATTGCTCTTTCGGTTGAAGAGCTGCTGTCAATCGCAGGTTGGTCATAAAATTCTCTGAGATTCAGCTTGTCAGTGATGACTCCTCCAAAAACACATGGGCCAGACTGATGCCGCTGGGTATCATGGATGCCTGAGGAGCACTGGCCTGTTTCAGGATCAGTATCAGAGCCATTACGAGATCACCACACAGACACACTCCATTTACAGAGGGATGAAGCCTAAATATCACACTAATGCTGCAGCATTGGGTGTATTCCTGTAGTCCCTATGGGCACACAGGCAACCAAGTGATCAGCTCCTCTAAATGTCAGAGAGGGGGGCATCATCTCATGCCTGTCTGCAAGCAAACACCATCACATGAAGAGCCAGGAGAATTCAGACTGTGTCCCACAGTGACAACAACTAGAAAACCCATCCAATCAGAGTCTATTAGAACATTATTCAACTCCCAACTCGCCTCAAACTGACCTCACTTGGTAATCAGCAATACCTCCATTGATGTTTCAACAAGATAACAGACTCTCTAAAGAACTTTTCCTATGCTTAAAATAAATACAACAAAAAATACCTGGCGTTTTCCCTTTTCTTTCCACCCATTTACGTCGACTAAACATCAGATTGAAGGTCATAAACATCTAAAGCTAGTGTGTGCCATCACAACAATCAAAGGTTTGGGGTCACTAAGATTTTGTCATGTTTTGGAAAGAAGTCTCTAATGCTTGCCAAGGGGCCGTTCACACACTAGTTTTCCATTGTTTTTCAATGTAAACGCATAGATGGATGACTTTAACCGTTGCGATCGTGTCTTTTTCTGTGTCTCATCCATCATGCACTTTTTAAAAAAAGTGTCCATTCAGAAATCATTCTAATTTGCTGATTTATTATTATCAATGCTGAAAACAGCATTTATTTGAAATCTTTTTTAACATAATACATCTCTTCACTTGAATCATTGAATGCATCCTTGCTGACCCCAAACTTTTGAATGTGTACAATATCTAATCTTGTATATTATCTCAAAAGACAACAGCACACCTTAACAACAAAGCAACAAGAATATCAGGCAAAACTATGAGCAAGACCATGCTCATTTCTAAAACATAATTTATTTTCAAGGTAAGATGCTTCTATTTGACCAGCGTACGTGCACTAGCTGTAGGCAAATATATGACTAACATACACCCTGAAAGCAGATGTGGTATTATATAGGCCACGAAATGTAAAGTTATGAAAATGTGCACCTGAAACTAAAGCTATCAGAATTATAGCTCAGAGACACTAGATTTTCAGTGACAAATATGACAAATACAAAAAAAAGAAAGAATGAGGACATCCTTGCACACTCCTGTGAAATCCTCCTGCGTCTATATCATGTATTTCAGTGTTTTTAAATGGAGTCTGCGAGTTGTTTTGCAGTAGCTGGGGCAGTGAACATCTGCTAATGGTCATTAAATCCATTTGGCTGCAGTTATTACGCATTCATGTCACTAAATGAAGCGATACACTTAGACGCCACACAAACGGAAACAGTCATCTGCCTTTTTTTTTTTAATTACCGACCTGCTATTTAGAAAATCTCAATGCACACTAAACATCTGCCATGATATCAGAAACACATTTCCTGTCTCTGACCCCACCATCATTGTATCCTCTGAAAACAATTCTCTGTTTCCTCTGAGCGGAAGAGCACAAGCACCCTGAGGTGGCAGCAGTCTCTCTCTCTCTCGTGTCTGTGGAGGGAGTCGTTCTGAGAGATGGCCAGCTGTGTCTCTGTGTGATGTTCAGAGTTGCACTTGAGTGAACTCTCTAGTACACACTCGTGTATGTTCTCCTCCCTGTATGAGCACACACCTGCGTGAAGAACATCAATGTTTGTGCTCAATAACGGATTCTCCGTTTCTTTCCCTCCATCACAGTGGACCACCGGTACTAAACCAAAAAGTGCAAACTAATAAACCAGAAGAGACACTAGATTTAATTAGATGTGAATGAAAAAGAGGCTGTGAGGTGAAAACCTTGGTGAAAACACAACATCTTTCCGCAGTTTTTTCCCAGAACTGTAAGAAATCACCACCTGTTTCCTCATTTCAGTTCTTAACCAACTGCCACAACTACCCAAAAAACATGCTTACACAAAACTAGAAGCATACACAAATTCACCCTGATCGCAGAAGCACATAAACCACATCCATTCAGAGACAACTGAACTTTAACACACAGACACAGTGATGGCATTTAAGCACACTAAGAAATTCCAAACATGTCCAGTCCAGACATGTGAATGGCCTGACTGCTTGCTCTCTCTCTCTCTCTAAGTCTAAAAGGACCGGGTTCCCATCTGCGGGAGTCTCAGTGCTGCACAGACACACAGAGATAATGGCAGGGTGCAGCGGATGGTCAGTTTATTTAATAAACATAAAAATCCACCTGAGAAAGAGAGGCTGAATCCAGTCTGTGAGAAAGAGAGAGCTGGGAGTAGAGAGAGAGAGTGGGCTCTGATTTCAGAAGACACATTCAATCACACTGATTCCTGCTCAGTCTCGATGATTGCGGCTGTCGTGGTGAATATTTACTCTACGATTCATTTTTATTTACATAAGCAGACAGGTAATTGTAACAGCCTGCAGTGTTTCTTTCAGAGTTGAAATTTCCAAAACTATGGCAATAGCAAAAAAACAATCGAACTCCTGTATCCCTAACCAAAACAATCTAGCTATACCCACGGTTCAAATTCCACCCACTCCCAGCCCAAACACAACACCCAACTTTAACCCTCATGCCCAGCCATAATCTGCATCTTACTTGAAGCAGTCCATGCCAGTTAAAAACTTTGTCCAAATTGAGACAACTCCACACCGACAGTGTTTTTTTAACAGTAAAAACTCTTTTCATGTAAACTTAATGTTATATTGCATCATGTAATGTTATATTGTGTCATGTTTATCAAAATAAAACTGATAAAAAATAGACCCAACTTCGTTGGTTTTTAAAAAGTATAGGCTTTTAATCTTGTGCATACAGGTGCTGTATTGAGCACTACA
The DNA here is from genome assembly GCF_949319135.1 of Squalius cephalus. Lineage (NCBI taxonomy): Eukaryota > Metazoa > Chordata > Actinopteri > Cypriniformes > Leuciscidae > Squalius > Squalius cephalus. Next base: position 8,849,181 of record NC_137145.1, read on the forward strand.
TCAAGTACTGAATGAAAAGTGTTATAAATGAAAACTTCTGAAATGTCTGTGCATTCGACAAATATTGCATCTAATCTACTTCATCTGTGATAAAATGCACAAATACTGCACGAACATCACAACGGGAAGTGTCTGTCGTTTTCAACTCCTCCACGACCTGCAAGCCATAAATCTCACCAATCGTTTAAATCCAGCCTAGGTCAAACACAACTTAAAACTCCACCCCCACACATTAAAGTCCTACCCCCAGCATTAGCCACACACTTAGGCCTAATCCCAATTCTACTTTATACCCCTTCGCCTACCCCTTACCCTTGCCCCTTGAAACAGTGTGTCAAGGCGTAGGGGTGAAAATATTCTCCTAAGAAATGGGACACCACTACTACACCGTTTCATTATACGTCGTCGCTAGCGCCTATGTCACAGGAGATGCGCCAATGTTTATCACAAACTTCCAAGATGCCGTCGTCAGCTGTAGTCATCTCAATTGCGTTAGTTACAGCTATTTTTTGCATTTTTCTTTTGAAGTTTGCAGAAAACAACGGAGATGGCGATATCTTCGATGCCTAATGCTGCGTTCACACCAAACGTGAATAGAGCGTCTGGCGCGAGTGATTTCAATGTAAAGACGTCTGGAGGTCTTGTGGCGCGAATGAGGCGTTTAGCGCGACGCGGTGGACGTGAATTCGCCTCATTCACACGTCCACTTTGCTTCAAACTTTTGCTTTTTACACGCGTCATATTGTTAACGAACTTTAGCGGTTTTTTTGCAACCGTTTCTTTGAAGAACATGACTGTAAATATGAACACAAGATTGTATGTGACAAAGAAAATGATTATTGGCAGTAATGTTGCCTCTGTAGCCGGTGTATGCAGGTACTAGGGCTGGGCGATATATCGAATGACATTGTTAGGCTCATCTCGTCAGTAAAGCCAGTTCCTTGATTAGTAGTAAATCGCCTTCACCTGCTTTCAGATGGAGCGGCATTTACTACAAAGAGCCGTAGTTAACTGACAAGCTGAGCCATATCACATTAATTATCGCAGGCGATACGTCCGCGATATTAATGCGATATGGCTCAGCTTGTCAGTTAACTACGGCTCTGTGTTGTAAATGCCGCTCCATCTGAAAGCAGGTGAAGGCGATTTACTACTAATCAAGGAACTGGCTTTACTGACGAGATGAGCCTAACAATGTCATGCGATATATCGCCCAGCCCTAGCAGGTACATTTCTCATACCCCTTCGTTTGAAGTGTGGTCCCGAAAAATCTTCGTTTCAAGGGCTATCTGGCCCTTGCCCTTACCCCTACCCCTCCAACCAAAAGAGAATCAAGACAATCCTACCCCTTCACGGGAACGCGCAAAACGGAGGGGTAGGGCCAAGGGGTAGAGGCAAGGGGTGAATTGGGATTGAGCCTTAAACCCCACCAACACACATTCAAGCTCCACCCCCATTCATTATCCACACTTAAACCCCACCCCCAGTCATTCTAGCCCCACCCCACCCCACCCCACAAACTCAAACCCCACCCCCAGCCACAGTCAGACTTTCAGGTTCTAATCAGTGTCAGCTACTTGGCAGTAAATGTTTTGATAAAAATACTTCATTCTACAGTCTTAAGTTTCAACATCACTGAAAACACCAGCAACAGTTTCCTGAAACAACCACACCGCCTTCACACACCTGTGTCCTCGTTTCCAGCCCTGCGCTGTAACGAACACATCCGGAGCAGACACGAGCGAGTCTGTCTCTAGGCATGGAAATCTGAAGCGGTTCATTCTGGAATTTAGTTAGGGAGTGAGGTTCTGGTCTTACCTTTCCAAATTGTTCAAAATACTGTTTCACGTCTTCAACGACTGTGCTCGCGGATAATCCACCCACAAATATTTTCTTTGTTCTTGTGACCATCTGGTGAGAAAGAGAGAAAAAAGAAAAACATGAACAAACCAAAACACTTCAGAGCCAGCAGACACCTAGATCACGCACACTTCTATTCAAAACATTGCGTTTGTATGTTTAAATTTGCATGTTTTTTTGTACTGTACTTGTGATGTTCAACACAAAAAAAGAGGTACAGAGGTAGAGAAAAAGATGAATCATTCATTTTCCTATGTTTTAGTAACAAACATTAAGATGTATGAAACACCAAGTGATAGAAATAGAGCAGATGTTTTTACCAAACAGACAGTGAATGAGATTCATCTGTTTCTGTAGTAAACTATATAAAAATATAAAAAAATTAAAATAAAATAAAAACAAAGGCTGAGTTTTGAGCTTATGACCTGTACATGACAAGACTGGCCGCTATAAAATAACACTTATTAAAAAAAAATTGTCCTATTACATTGTTCAAGACGTGACAAAATAAGTTCATTTGCAAGTTTACATATAACCACAATTAACCACAATTTAAAAAAAATAGTGAAGACAAAATACAAGAAACATTGTCAATGAATCTAATGCTTTTGTCACAAAAATGTCTTAAATTATCTAGATTTGAGGGCTTTTCTCAGTAATATATAAACAACTTTCATACGTTCATGTTGAGGTCAAAGGTCTGACATCAGGATACAAAATTCGTATTTGAAGATCATCTTCCTCAGTAAACAAACTTCTAATGAAAGCTTTAAATTAAGCACAGTGTTGATTCCAGTCCCTCCAGATGCACCTTCTCAAGATTTCACAGCTAATAATGCCTTTACAAATCACATTTCACTGATGCCACACACGTGCTTGGCCCCATTAACACAGCCTTCCATTCAGTTAAACTCCTGACATGTTTACTTCTGCAATGACACACGTCCAGATGCTTTCCAGCTCCAGTCACACATAAAAACAATAACAGAGAAAAAAAATCCTTCCCTTTCCCATAAAACTCAATTAAGGGATAGAGGGAAGGAGGGGTGCATTAAAGCACTGATTAATTCCCAAGCCGAGAAAATACAAAAGATTTCTACAGCACTCAAGGAGAGGCGACAGGAGGATGAGCAAAAGTGCACCAGAAGAGAAAGAGAGAGAGAGAATGAAAGGCAGGAAGAATTTAAACACATGCAACTTTAAGAAATTTCATAGTCAAATAAAAAGCATCAAAATTGGTGGTGTTCATCATTTGTTTTTTAATATTCACAATAACTTAACAGCTTTTTTTATGAAAAATGTTATATTGTCAGACCTGCACTGTGAATGTTCATTTAATCTAATCATATTATCGGTCAAAAGTATGGAATAATTGAGGGTTTTTTTTTTCATGTTTTTTAAAAGTCTCTTATGCCCATAAAGGCTGCATTTATTTGATCAAAAATACAGTAAAAACTAATATTGAGAAATATTACAATATAAAATAACTTTCTATTTCAATATATTTTAAAATGTAATTTAAGTTGAATTTTCAGTAAGTATTACTCTAGTTTTCAGTGTCAATGAAACATTGTTTAGTTTGTTTTGTTGTTGTTTTGCAATTGGTGATTGTAGTAAAGAGAAATGATACACTACACCTTTAAATACTTTATAAATCTGTGTATTCTGTTACTGTATGTGTAATAACCTCACCCACCAGCCAACGCACCAATCTAGAGAGAAGATGATGCTGAAGCAGAGATGTGATTGTCTATCTACCTGTCTATTTGCATGAGCACCAGGAGCTTGTGTGTGACACTCGTTCAGGATGCAAATCAAGCCAGTGGCCGGAGATCAGTGCCTAAAACAAGATCACATCCACCCGGCAGGCTTTCTGAGGTTATCAGGGTCGTTCAACCTGGATATTTACCAGCATCCCTGTTCTTATCAGCACAGATCTAGCTAATGGAAACAGCAGCTAGCCCTGTTCCTGCACTACCAGCAGTTGTTTCATCTGGTTCCTGTGACACCTCAGTCTCTGCAAGAGGCGTTTCCCTGCCCGCCGCCGCTGCTGCCCTGTCTGTAGATGCTTAAGTTTTTAGCCTACTCTTTATGCTCTGTGACAGGCCTGCCCACAGGGCTGATGGGATTTCTACAAGCACTGCAACAACGCAATTACTTTCTCTCCTGCTTTCTCTGTGGTGACAACCCGACACGACTGCCTAAATCCTCCTGGAGAAGAGAGACAGACAGCACGGTAAAAGACAGTGATACAGGAGTAGTGAGCTTGCATGTTATACAACTTGCATTATTCCGAGGAAAAAGCGTATAACACCAGTATCGGAGTCCGTCAACACAGGGCCCTCCTGCCTGAGAGAGGAGTGGCATTTCTCTCTAGACATATAGGAAGAGGTTAGTGATAATATGAGGATGTCGCTCATTATTTGCACAGGAATCTGCTTCTGTCACTTATTAAAATGAGATCCGAGTTATGAAGATGTATTCCCAGCTCAGCTCGAACAGGCAGAAACACAGACGACGGGCTCCAGGGAGGAGCCAGAGAAATGGAAGAGAAGAGTAACTTTCCCACCAATCTGCTCGCACACCTGCTGGTGTTTTAGAGCAGTAACGCTGAAGGGGAATCCAACAGCATGAACAAGGACACACTCAAAAACACTGAATGACCTCTCTCCCGTAACCAGAAGGACACAGCCTCCTCTCTCTCCTCCTCTCTGCAGCAGTGAGTGTGTTTGAGTGTGTGAGATCTGTCGCAGGGTCACTGGTGTTTCTCAAGGACATCTTTCCCTCTCTGAGCCTCGATAGAATTAAATGGACCGGAATGGTGTCTTTTTTGCAGGAAGATTTTAAGGGACATTAGGGTAAACAACATCAGCATAGTAAAGCAGCGTATTAAAGGGGACATATGGAAAACAAGATATCCAGCCTCTATTTGAAATAAAGAGCTTGATATCTAATATTGAGGTCATTTACATAAGGAATTCTTAAAGACACAGTTTCAGAAAATGTAGAAAAAAAAAAAAAAAGAAAAAAAAAAGAACTAACATTACAACCAGCATTATAACTTTCAGGGGAAAAAAAATATCAAGCTCTATATTGGTAAAGAAGTCCTATATTGGTAACCTTGCAGCCTCACCTTTAAGGTAAAACGTAAAAAAAAAAGTATTTATTTTGTTCTGTAAAATGACATTTCACATAAAAAAAAGATATTTAACAAGGGGGAAAAAAGAGAGAACCAAATCATGACCTCTAACATCTGAATTTTGCAGTAGAGCCAGAGCTGAAAATATGCTCTGAAGAGCCTCTCTATGACACACACACACACGGTTCCTCTATGACAAGAATGAGAGCCTCTCTCTCTCTCACACACACACACACACACACACACACACACACACACACACACACACACACACACACACACACACACACACTCTTATCCTCCATGGCCCCTGATTTAGTGAATGACAGTATTTGTGGACAGCTGATTACAGTTGTCTGACTTTGGCTTCGTCTCTCGAACAAGGCCACTTGAACCAGAGGGGATCCGTTAAAGCCGAAACCTCTTTCCTGTGAGGAGCTTCTCTTCATCCCGCTCCCAATCAGAGCACTTTCTCCCTCAGCTTTTCTGCCTTCTGTTCGTTTTCAAAAAGGAGTGATTAGAATGTGGCCGAAGCCATCAGCGATCCACAGCGGCTCTCGCTTTCCCAGCGGTGATTACAGGGTGAGACATCCTGACACCAGATCAGCACACACACACTAGAAATTTTAAAGCATTTGTGGTAATTCAACATTCTTCCAGTCTAAAATTAAAGTGTCTGAGATGAATCTGCTATGCTTTCTTTATAAAAACAAGCCAGTGTGATGTGGACTTGAGTTATTGCCTCCGTTCTGGTTTTCATACGAGCTGTTTTTATGAATGAATAGAGGGAGGAAGTGTCCACACAAACAGCCAAGTAAGATTCACTCAGTTAACACCCTTCAGATGAACAGAGAGAGACCTGATCACATTTATGAACATGGCACTGACATCTGCACACTAGGTGAGCTTACTACGCAAAATTAATAACCACAGGAAATGTGAAAATGCCACATAGAAACAGTGACTGTTTCACTGGTGTCACAGAGTGATAACTTGTGTTATCAGTGGCAGCTTAACTAAAAATACTCTCAGACAGAGAAAGAGAGAGCGAAAGAACTGTCAGGATCATTCCTGCAAAATAAACTCTCTCAAAAGAAATAAAAACCACAGATGAGATCTCTTTTATACCTCTAATTGCTTAGAGACTTGTCTTCTCTAAAGCTGCACATAGAAATCAAATATCTGCACTATACTAGCCACTTAATGTTAAAGCATTGTACTCGTAGAAACTTCTGGAGAAACATCTGATGGAAAAGTGCAGTTCTTGGTTTTCCTTCATTTAGGTCTCCTGAGCATTGTCTGATTACGGTTACTTCAAATGTACCTTTCAGAGTTCTCTTACGAGAGTCCTCTCGTACTGCGTTTTTATCAAAACGCTACGGGAAAAGTCTCTTTTCACGAAATACTGAAGCAAAAAATTATCCTTAATTTTCATACATGTAAAGCGCGTTGCAGCAGTAGTCAGCTGTGGCGAGACGGCTTGCTCGCTCATTGGCTGCTCTGCGGCAACTGCATAAGCCTATCGAGCGAGGCCTGAGATGACGTCAGGCCAATGAGGGCGCTTCGCGCCCTCCTTGCCATTTCCCGCCGAGACGGGTGTGGCTAACCTCTATAAAAGGAGCTCGAAAAGGCTGATTCACTTGATTTTCATCTCTTCAGCGAAGCGCACGCATCGCTGGATCACGAGGAAGCAAGCGTCGTCTGAGGCAAGCACTTCAGCGGGACGAGCCACTTGAAGCCGCTGGCCAACGCCGCCTTCTACTGCCGTACCTGCTGCGCTTTCCGACGCATATCCTTTCATTACCTTCTACTGTTCTTGTGTGTGTGTGTGTGTGTGTTCGCCTTGCGACACTCACCCCCTAAAAGAGCTGCGTCTTTTTAAAGATGCCTTCATGCGGCTCGTGCCGAGCCCCACTCACCGAGGGAGACCACCATGTCGTCTGCGTCTCCTGTCTGGGTGAGGACCATGCAGCGCTCGCGCTCGCTGACGGCGGCTGCCCTCACTGCGAGCTTTTGCCGATGGTGACTCTGCGGACTCGCCTGGCATTCTTCTCAGAGCCTGCATTCCCCGCCGCGCTGCCGCGCCGTAAGAAGCGCCGCTCGCAGCGGGTCCCGGAACCCGCTCCAGCCCGACTAAGCTCGCCGGTTCGCCCGCCTGCTTCACCGGCTTCTCCTGAATCACTTCCTGATGCTCAGCGCCCGCAGTCTGCCGCCGCTTCATCAGAGGAAGTCGGTTCCGAGGCCGCGTCGGGGGAAAAGGATTCCTGCTCTCTGCTAGCTTCAGGCAGCGAGGACTGGGCGAGCTCTGAGGATCTCGCGCCTGCTGCCCGCAAGCCCACTACGAGAGCCAACATCGAGAGAGAGCTCATGCGAGTACTCGCGCTGGCCGCGGCGAGCCTCGGCCTCGAGTGGTCTGCACCGGAGCTCCCCTCTCGCACCCGGCTGGATGGTAGCTTCCTCCCTGGTGAGCGCACTTCTCCGGATTCAAAGCCCGCTCCTTTTCTTCCTGAGCTGCATGAAGAAGTTGCGAAGGCCTGGAACGCGCCCTTCTCTGCGCGAACGCGCTCGTCTGTGTCACCAGCATTTTCCTCCCTGGATAATGCGAAAGACCGAGGCTACCTTTCACTTCCGCCGGTGGAACAGGCGATAGCAACCCACCTTTGCCCGCCCTCTGCTGGACGGCGGACTAAACCGGTGTTGCCTTCAAAAGCCTGCCGCATGACGTCCACGCTGCTCGCGCGAATTTTCTCCGCCGCTGGGCAGGCCGCGTCAGCGCTGCACACCATGGCTACACTACAGATATTTCAGGGTGATCTCCTCCGTAAGTTGGACGAGATGGGACCTGAGGCTATCTGCATCGCGGATTTGAGGAGCGCTTCAGATCTAACACTCCGCGCTACCAAGTCTGCTGCACAAGCCATGGGAAAGTGTATGGCTTCCGCCACTGTTGCTGAGAGGCATCTATGGCTGACGCTCACGGAGATGGCTGATTCCGAGCGCAACGCGTTTCTCGACGCCCCGCTGTCTTCCGCTGGCCTTTTCGGTTCTTCTCTCTCCGAGTTCGTGGAGAGATTTACTGAAGCCCAGAAAGCGTCTCAAGCCTTCAAGCACTTCCTCCCGAAGCGCTCCGGTTCTGCAGCGAGTCGTGGAAAACAGACTCAGCGGAGCTCTCAGCCTCAGCCCCCGCCTTCGGCCGCATCCTCACAGCAGCGACAGCAGCGCAGCTCCAGGCCCCGCTCTCGCTCTAACAGCCAACGCCCCGCTCCGCGCGGGCCGCGATCGAGGATTGTGGTGAAGCCGGAAGCCCCGAAGAAGTCCTAGCACGCCTAGGAAAGCGCAGGTGTGTGAGTCCCGCTGCGGCCGGTCTCTCACCCAAGCGCGCCGCTGTTTCAGTCCCAAGACTTGCGACTGTTCCAGCGTTTTCTGCAAGATGCAAGCCCGCTCAGCCGCCCGCTTGCCTGCACACAAAAGCCGTTTTTACGGCTACCCAGATATATCCCGAAAAGAGTGTATTTTCTGGTGTCCCGGCCACGGCCGATGGTGCTATAAGTGTAGTGTCGATGCCCACTCCTCAGTGCCCATCTCTACACACAAGCACAGCCCTACACTTAGGGCTCGCGCACATAAAATCGACTCAGGTCGATTGCGCTTCCAACATAGTGAAAGTGCCCGCACAAACACTATGTCTCACACACCACAGGCTCTCTGTAAAAACGAGACCTGTGCGCGCTCGCTCTGCTCAGTCAGACAGCGCGCCCAAAGCAGTGAATGTGCCCGCTTCCCACCCACATTTACTCGCAAACATGAGTCCCACGGGACCCGCTCAGCCCTCCCTCACTCAGTCAAGCGCTGTAGTAAGGTCGAGGACGAGCGCTCTGCCCGCTGTAATAAGCGCGCCCCCCGCCTCGAATGCCACAGGCATAATGCCTACGTTAGTGCCCCCCGAAGCGCCTCTGTCACACGGCGAACAGAGCGCGCTTCGCATCCAGCCCTTAGCCAGCCATGCAGAAGCATGGGCAGTGCTTCCAGGGGTTTCGGACTGGGTGCTAGGCATTATAAAGAGAGGCTTCTCGCTACAGTTTTGTCGACGCCCTCCCCGCTTCACAGCGCGCGTCCAAACTACGGTGGTTTCAGAAGTAGCACACCTACTTCGCGCCGAAATATCAAAACTGATAAGCAAAGGGGCGATAGAGCGTGTTCCCCGAGCTCAAAGCGAAGGGGGACTATACAGCAGATACTTTCTAGTCCCCAAAAAGGACGGAGGTATCAGACCCATTCTGGATCTAAGACGGCTAAACAGAGTATTAGTGAAACGCAGTTTCAAAATGCTCACGACCAGCAAAATTCTCGCGCATGTTCGCCGAGAAGACTGGTTCATGTCGATAGATCTGAAGGACGCGTATTTTCAAATACAGATAGCGTCACATCACAGGCGATACTTGAGATTCGCCTTCGAGGGTCAGACATACCAGTATACAGTCCTGCCCTTCGGCTTGTCCCTGGCACCTCGTACATTTACGAAATGCATGGACGCAGCGCTCGCTCCCCTCAGACTCAGAGGCATGCGAGTGCTGAACTATTTGGACGACTGGTTGATCCTAGCTCAATCACGATCTCAGCTCGTGGAGCACAGAACCATTTTACTCGATCACCTCGAGAATCTTGGTATCACGGTCAATTGGGCGAAGAGTTCACTGAACCCCAGTCAAACGATTTCGTTTCTGGGTATTGTTCTGGACTCGCAGTCTATGACGGCGCGGCTGTCACCACAGCGCGTGCTGCACATTCAGCGCGCGGCGAAGTTTTTCCGCCGCGGCGTTTTCACCCCGCTCAGGAAGTTTCAAAGGATGCTGGGTCTCATGGCCTCAGCATCATCAGTTCTCCAGCTGGGCTTGCTCCGCATGCGCCCGCTGCAGTTCTGGTTGAAAGCGCGAGTGCCGCGCGGAGCGTGGGTGTCCGGCCGGTTACGCCTCAAGGTCAATCAAAGCTGTGTGACAGCACTGATACCTTGGTTGGCGGAAGGCTGGTACCAATCAGGTGTAAGCCTGGGGACTTCCTCGAGAGTGAGGATGGTGTCGACAGACGCATCCACCTCGGGATGGGGAGCGCTGCTCGAGGGCAGACCGTTCTTCGGCCTGTGGTCGGAACGAGAAAAGCTCCAACACATCAACTGCCTGGAAATGCTGGCAGTGCACAACGCGCTGACGCGTTTTTGTCCCCATATCAAGGACCAACACGTCGTAGTCCGTTCGGACAACACGGCCGTGGTGTCCTATATAAATCGCCAGGGCGGTCTGAAATCCACATCCCTGTACAGGCTGGCGAAACGCCTCCTAATATGGGCTCAGCACAATTTGCGCTCGCTGAGGGCAGTGCACGTGCCTGGGCTCCAGAATGTGGGCCCAGACAGACTGTCCAGGAACAACATTCCCCTGGGCGAATGGTCTCTACACCCACAAACAGTCCGGCTGCTGTGGGAGAGATTCGGCAGAGCGGAGGTCGACCTATTCGCGTCCCGCGAAAACGCTCATTGCCCCGTGTTCTTTTCCAAGAACGACAGCGCGCTGTCCCAGATGTGGCCGCGCTGCCCGCTATACGCTTTCCCCCCCGTCTCCCTCCTGCCACAGGTGTTAGAGCGGGTCAGGGAAACAGAATGCCCAGTGCTGCTTGTAGCACCGTTCTGGAAGAACCAAGCATGGTTTCCAGTCCTGATGCAGCTAGCAGACTTCGCTCCATGGCCAGTGCCATTGAGGAGAGATCTCCTCTCGCAGGCCGGGGGCTCGATTTGGCACCCACACCCGGAGCTGTGGTCCCTTCATGTGTGGGCGCTCAACGGATATCCGTTGACCTCGCAGAGGGAGTAATAAATACCATCACTCAGGCCAGAGCGCCGTCGACTCGGCGGCTTTATGCCTCAAAGTGGTCGGTTTTCTCCGGCTGGTGTACAGCTCGGAGCCTATCACCTCTCGATTGTGAGGTGACGGAGGTTCTCTCCTTCCTACAGGAGCTGTTGGGTAAGGGTAGATCCCCTTCCACGCTCAAAGTTTACGTGGCGGCTATTACAGCGTTCTCCGGATCGACGCTGGGTCAGTCACTAGGAAGGAACGATTTAGTCATCCGCTTCCTCAGGGGAGCTAGGAGGCTGAATCCACCCAGACCTCCTTCAGTTCCTATGTGGGACCTTTCTACAGTCTTGGCGGCCATGAAAGATGCCCCTTTCGAGCCTGTCCAATCTATTAGCCTCAAACATTTGTCTTTCAAAACAGTGTTTTTGATGGCTCTCGCTTCGGTGAAGCGCATAGGCGACCTGCACGCGCTCTCCGTGAGCCCAGCGTGCTTAGAGTTTGGACCTAATGACTCTAAAGTCATACTCAAACCTAAGCATGGCTATGTGCCAAAGTCCCTCAACACGCCGTTTCGGGCTCAGGTTATCTCCCTGTCTGCCCTGCCGGGGTCAAGTGAGGAAGGGGACTCAAGTTTTCTTTGCCCTGTTAGGGCTTTAAGAGCTTACGTGTCCCGCTCCGCTGTCTTCAGACAGACTGAGCAGCTCTTTGTCTCGTTCAGTGGACGTTCCAAGGGAATGGCTGTTTCGAAACAGAGCTTATCCAGATGGATAGTTGACGCCATAGCGCTGGCTTATACTGTCAAGGGCATTCAGTGCCCGTTGGGAGTCAGAGCGCACTCCACGAGGGGCGTTGCCTCCTCGTGGGCTTGGTCCAGCGGGATTTCCTTACAGGATATATGTACGGCGGCAGGCTGGGCCTCGCCCTCTACATTTATCAGGTTTTACAACCTAGAAGTTCCCGCCTTGCAGGCTAAGCTACTATCGGTGTAATCGATTCAGCTGTCTAACTAGAACACTGAAATCGCATGCGCAACGCGCTACCGACTGTCTTAGGGGCAGAATTGTGTAAGACCCACATTTCCCACATTCAGTTCAGGTTCCCCACCCTGTCTATGTGATGTCATATTCGCGTCTGCTGGCGCGACCATATAAGGACGGAGGGAATCCCCCTCTTGTCTCTAGACTCTCTCTGTGAGGTCATGTTTACGTCTGCGGACGTTACAGTTTAGGGAATTAAGGTCCCCCATCCCTTATTCCCGGATTCTTTGTGAGTCTATCTGGTGATTATGCACTGTACATCTGGCTTAGCTTCCAGTGATCGGTGTTTTTATCCCAGCACGCACGGCGTTTTACAAGGGGTTCCCGTAGCGTTTTGATAAAAACGCAGTACGAGAGGACTCTCGTAAGAGAACGTACTCGGTTACTAACGTAACCTCGGTTCTCTCTAGAAGAGGGAACGAGTACTGCGTTCTCTGCCGTGCGTACGGTTCACTCTGGTTCGCTTCGGCTATGAAAATCAAGTGAATCAGCCTTTTCGAGCTCCTTTTATAGAGGTTAGCCACACCCGTCTCGGCGGGAAATGGCAAGGAGGGCGCGAAGCGCCCTCATTGGCCTGACGTCATCTCAGGCCTCGCTCGATAGGCTTATGCAGTTGCCGCAGAGCAGCCAATGAGCGAGCAAGCCGTCTCGCCACAGCTGACTACTGCTGCAACGCGCTTTACATGTATGAAAATTAAGGATAATTTTTTGCTTCAGTATTTCGTGAAAAGAGACTTTTCCCGTAGCGTTTTGATAAAAACGCAGTACTCGTTCCCTCTTCTAGAGAGAACCGAGGTTACGTTAGTAACCGAGTACGTTTTCCTGAACAAAAAATGATCACTAATTGCTACTTAGTAATTGATGCCAAGCTATAAGAGAGGTAGAGACACTGAGCTTAAATGTGTGATTGACTGAGTACACACCCCAAGACAAATGCTTTCACTCTTCCTTCAACACAACAAACTTACAAAAGCTCCTTAATGAACCAGACTATCACAGTGTATCCAGTGTGAGTTTGACTTTCCATGACAGTTCTGAGTGATCAGGATGCACACTGCCTGCAGGTCACATCAGAATGATCATATTTACAAGACCACCACAATGAAGTACACTACTGTTTAAAAGTTTTGGGTCAGTAAAACTTTAGTTTTGAAAGAAATGAACACTTTTATTCAGCAAGGATGCATTTAATTGATCAAAATTGTCAATAAAGACATTTATTACAAAATACCTCTATTTCAAATAAATGCTGTTCGTTTGAACTTTCTATTCATCAAAGCATCTTGAAAGAAACATGGTTCAACTTTCCACCAAAAATATTAAGATGCACAACAGCTTTCAACAAAGAAGTGTTTCTTGAGCACCAAGCAGCATATTAAAATGATTTCTGAATAATCATGTGGCACTGAAGACTGCAGTAATGATGCTGAAAATTTAGCTTTGCATTACATGAATAAATTACATTTTAAAATAAAATAGAAAAGTTATTTTAAACAGTAATATTTCACAATATTACGGTTTTTACTGTATTTTTGATCAAATAAATACAGCCTTTGCTGAGTATAACACACTTAAACTTTTTAAAATGGCATCAGTATTGGCCATTTAAAAACGTATAACAGTCACCCACTAGTCATTACATTACAAAAAAGGGCTTTAGAAAAATCCAAAAGGATTTCTTATTGCTATTGAGAAATTTGCACTTGGGATGTGTTAAGAGTTTAACAAAAATGACCTCAAATGTAATACTGCAGTTTTCTCTCTCTCACTCTGCACCCACTGTCCCGCTGAGTCACCACAGCTGGAGGAGAGGAGAGAGAGAGAGAGAGAGAGAGAGAGAGAGAGAGAGAGAGAGAGAGAGAGAGAGAGAGAGAGAGAGAGAGAGAGAGAGAGAGAGGAGAGAGAGAGAGAGAGAGAGAGAGAGAGAGAGAGAGAGAGTTTTGCCAGAGCAAAGCTGGCACAGTCGGATCGCTCCCCTCCTGACGCTGGACTCACAGATGACTGGGCACCAAGCTGGCACTGCCATCCTGCAGCTCTGCCCTGCGCACTGTAGAGCACCTTCACGGCTGCCGGGTTTCAGATCAGCTCTCTTCTGTACCGCAACCCTGTATGACTCCAGTAACCTCATCACCGCCAGCTTTTAAACAGGGGCCAGTGAGCAGACTCACCGACCCACCTAACCTGCCATATCACAAGAACTCAAGCGCTGAATCACGTGGAAATGATTCCACACAAGCAGAGGAACAACCACCTGGGTTCTAAAAAGCCTACAAATTTGTGAATGTTTATTTTAAAGTGGTGCTGTCAGCATTAACGCATGTGATTCATTTCAAAATCCTTAACACGTTAAAATAATTTAACGCAATTAACACAAATAAATTAGAAAAGTATGTGAAACTGCGTCATTAACAATTTACGTCACACAGTTAGATGATCACTTAATGTCTGGATACAAAAGCAGGCACCTGTGAAGGCCTCATTATACTTCTGCGTCGGACCTACGCCGGAGCCTATACGCCGTAGGCAACGTGTTGGTTTTAATTTATACTTCTGTGCCGTTGTCCGCGTTGACGCGCACCTAGGGAGCATGTGAAACCCCGAGGGAGGGGTTCTGGCAGACCAATCACCGCACTTGTGTCCGCGTAGAATTGACGCGTTGTTACATTTTTGGAGAGGTGCACGTCAGGGTACGCCGTAGGGTACGCGCGCTACACACAGCCTACGACGTAGCTACGGCGGCAGTTCGACGCAGAAGTTTAAAACAGGCTTAAGCCTGGAAGGAGCAAATGTCCATTCTAACCCTTTAACCCGATTCTGCTTCTCTGTTTGTGATCAGACCATTTTAAGCATGTTAAGCCGTTAAACCCTGGGAAAGTTTTCAGTGATCCAGTAATCGAATTCATTTAAACAGTCTAAAACATCACTAATGTAAAGAAGATATTAGAGAGAATAAAGACATCGCGTTTTTAGTGAATTATTCATTCCAGTGTGTGCTTTGCTTTAAAACACGAGCTCTGTCATATTCTGTGATTGTTTCCGAAGAGCGCAATTTGGCACATACGTACAGGAGTCGTACAGTACGCGCATGAGAGTGTTATACTGATGAACAAGCATTTATGTACAAACACATTTCAGTACATTTGCGCTGTTTCCACACACACTCAGAATAATGTTTGATTTGTCATGTGTACGTTGCTGTGTTTAGTAATCCTAGGTTTATGCAGTCAAGTCAAGGCAGTTGATTCAGTCGTTTTTTGGCATTTCCATGTGGTCCTGTTCGGTATCGCAGCTTGACTCGTCTAAAATGAAAACAACCTCTTTGTTGTTGCTCTAGTCTATACACTACTATACACTGTGAATTCTTTAAAGTTATTTTTCTGTAATGTTTTCTTTTCATGGACGCTTTGGAGTGCATACATTTATTATATAATAGAATTATACGGACTCATTTCATTTGGTTATTTGGTGTCCTTTTGGAGTCTCCAAGGGTCCTTGAAGCTTGCAGAAAATAGTTTTGTGAGAATCGCTCTTCAATCTGATTGTTTACTTTTCTGGATATAGCTAATGATGACAAAATGAATGTGTTAAACGTAAAAATGTTGTATGCTTAATTTCACAATAAGTGTGCGATTAATCAAACAACAAAAGTGTGATTAATCCAATAAAAATGTATCGATTGACAGCACTATTTTAAAGACAACATGAAATCAACATTGACCCTTTTGACTTAACCCTGGTCTTACTGCTGTGCAAAACTGACCTTAGGACAGATAATTGACTCAGTCCAAATAGACAATCAAATCACTGGGCTGGATAAGCCTTGTTATTCGAACTTAATCATCAAACTTACTAAACATTATGGTTAAAAAGTGGTGTTATGGTGGTGGTGTAATTCAGATATCCAGAAAGGCTACTGAATGGAGTTTTATTCATTCTGCTCACAAAACAGCCAATAATTTAGAAAAATGCTAGCACTGGACCAGAATAGACCACATGAACACCAAAACTAGCACATTTGTACTGATCATCCAAAAGTAAAACATCTCTACATTTACAAAAGGAAAGGAATAGTAGAATATACTGTATAGTGGATATTTTAGAAAGGGAAATTATTGATTTAAATAGTGCATGTCATTCTTTATGACCTTGACCTTAGTTTTTTCCACTTTTGTGATTTTTTTTTCCAATACATACAAAGACTACATATATGCAGCCAGAGTTAACTATTTTAGGACAAACAAAAAACACACATTTATCCATTTGCATCTGCAGAAAGCATACATAACACATTCTGCCTTTGTGTTAAATGTCAGAATTTAAGGAATGTCGACTAGGGGTTAAACGGATGGTAGTTGATCTGTGATCCGTACAGACCAGAACCCACGGTTCGGCACGCATTTAATTTGAGGAGTTCTCGTGTGCTGTTGTCTGTGAGCACAGCCACCCACAGCCGAAAGGTGCAGGCGTATTTCAGATCATGCACGAACACCGAATTGATTCCTCTTTCGCATCTCCTTGCGCTTGAATGGACACACACACACAAAATGATGTCAAAATACCCGTCTCGGCAAGTATTCTCAAAAAGACAGTCGGCTGCTGAAAATGGCATTTTCTGTTTTTGGCCGAAAATATATGCTGCCCTGCCCCTCAGTGTTCAGCACTCTTCAGTTTCACTGCGAAGATGCACAACTTTAAAGCACCTATGGCCAAGCAGGTACGTCTGTACCGGCACCCAGTTTGCTCTTCTCAGTGGAAATTCATGAACATGCGCCATTTTATTGATTTATTTTAGTTTTATTTTATTAATTAGAAGTCATTTTCGGTTCCGTTTTCGGCCAAGTGCATCCAGAATTCACGGTTTCGTGCCAGACTTTTCATTTCGGTGCATTTCTAGTTGTGTCTCAAGTGAAAGTAAACAGCTGAAAAAGAAATCTGATGCGTCTCATTATATTGGATCAGTACATTTGCACACGCCACAGTGTTATACATTTAGGTATAATTATTATATCTCTGTACCTGAATACTACAGTTCAGGGTTCCAGACTGCGAGCATTTTTTGAGAATTTGAGAGTTAGAATTTGATGTGGTCGCATTTGTGTGTTAAATTCACGCATCATGCGCAACAGAACGCCGTTGTATCCGTAACTGCTGCAGTCTGTAACTTTTTGTGTTCAAAATTAACAAAATTTATGTACATCATGAATCCATTTTCCAAACCGTGTTTTTGTCTTATCCTGAATCACTACGGTACGCCTTTAATAAGTGTTTATATTCGGACTATTTTAGACTGGGGTCGGCTCGGCTCCGCTGCGGAGTAGCCCAGTACCTGCGTGACTCGTCATAGACACTACAATGTTCTTGCGCAAGACACATGCAGTTCTGTTTATCAACCGCTAGAGAGCAAACGTACACGCGCATTGCACACTGATGATGAAACGCGCCAATGGACTATGCACGGAGCGTTCTTTAAAACTTCCATATAAGCCAGCTGGAAAACCTCTGGTGAAATGTCACTTGCTGGTGTGTTGGTATCTTCAATGTCCTGAGGTAGCTTTAACAGCATATATATTGTAATACTTAAGTTTATAATCAGAATATAGTCACTTAAATAGTTAGACCTAGCATTGATTTAGTTATTCAAATGCAAGACGTCATTAAAAAAAGACGTGTTCCTCAGCAAAATTCGATCATTTTTCACACTTTAGTTTGAAAACAAAGCGTCAACACACTGTAAAAAGTAAAAAGATTTAGTGTGTACTTTTGTTAGATTTATTGAACACCTGAGAATGTTGGTAGCACCAGTACAACCAGTGGAAAAGTTAGTCTGGAGCCCTGCAGTTAGATCTTCCTTTATTTGTAACTTTGTTATATTGTATTAGTATTTATTAGAGATGTGACGGTGATAATAATCTCCCACCGGTTAATCGACTTGTGACAACACCGGTATTACCGGTTTCATCGTGGGGGTGGGGGGTGTTAGAGTGAGGTTTTTTTTTTTTTTTACATGGCGTCAATTCATCATTCGTATTGAGTTTGATTGACATGCGATCTGACCAATCAAATTCCACCATTTTTGTGCGATAAAGCAGTCAGAAGAGTTATTAACTTCGGTGGATTTGAACTTGGCTTTAACTGAGGCAATCTGTCACGACACATTAAAGAGCCAAAAAAACGGTAGGCCTATTTTATTTTTGTTTGACTGACCAAATTTGAAAGTTGAGAATTTGTTTCATATTAAATATTACCTGCTCGGCCCTGTCTTTCAGCGCGTTGTCCGTGTCCTCTATTTTTCACTGCTTGAGATTATGTTGAGAACAATAACGCCCTATTTGAGTGTATAGGGCGCGATTTCGGATTCAACCACAATGTTTGAATGGTGGGTTCGTTATTATTCATGAAAAACGCATGTTATTATTTCAGCACTTCGCGAATGGACAGCGACTCTTAAGTAGCAGGAACGCGTTCTCGCGCATTCATGTTAAGTGCATTTTTGGGAAACGCGCGTGGAATTGCGGCGTGTGACGAGCGTAACCTTGCACATAGAGAACGCTCTTAAGATCCAAGATGCATCGTTATCGGGAAACCCGGCCCTGGTCTCCGCACTAGCCTAACTGAAAACTATGAAAGCCGTGTGGCCAACCGGTAAAAAAAAAACTAAAAGAAAAAAATACATTAAATAAACTATTCCCTCTGATTTTGTTTCATTAATAAAGTTTGACTAATCGCAGCAGTCTCACATTCGTTTAGAGCTCGTGTGAATTGCACGTATAAAATGAAGTTAACGAACAACCTCCTTCCATCAGGAAACGCCACATGAATTTCACTGCGCTTTATGAAGAGTTTTTATTTTGCGTGAAGAAGCTGTTCGCCGGAGATGTGTTAAAAGATTCATTCATGCACACAAGAGAGTGTATTCATGATTATTAGGCTACCGGTATACTAATTCTCCTGGCGCCGGGTCTGAGTGAGTAATTTACTCTCTTACCTTTGTTCTTTGATTAACATTAATGACACTTCATCTAACACGCGTCCCATTTTCTCACAAATCTCTACATTCATTTATGATATTATTTAAATAATTTGCTCTTATGAGAACACTCGACAAAACGGACATTTTGGCATAATTTGTGTGTGTTATGTTTTGTTCAAGGCCGAAAAGAGAACTCGATACTGACGCGCGTCTTTTCCGTGTGTGCGTGTGTGTGTAATAGGCAGGACTTACAGCGCGGTCTCTTGTTTTGTCGCGCTTGAATGGTTGAGCGTGATCATACAACGCTAGTCAACTGGTGACAGAAAATACGGATACTGCGTAATTGCTTTAAAATTTTTTTTTTTTTTTTTTTTTGCGGTGCTGCGGTGGGCGAGTGATGCAACCGGTGTTGCGACTGAACACCGTGTAACACCGGTAACACCGACTATCGCGCCAAGCCTAGTATTTATGCTTGTAATTAGTGATCCGAAAAATGATACAATCCATGACTCAAAAACTGTAATATGATCCGAACCATGAGTTTTGTGATCCGTTGAACCACTAATGTCTACTGTCTGGCTTCTTAACCTTTGGGTAGATTTCCTCTTGTAATTTCATCACTTTCTCATCTTCTACCATTATATTTAGAGTTTCAACATAATTGGATACAAAAGCTTCTTTGCTGTTTTTACGCAATGATAAACTGAATTTCAAGTAATTTATTCCAAAATCATCAGCAAGAGAGTGACTCACAATGAAAACTCTAAAATACACATGTACAATAACTGGTCTAGCCTAAAGATAGTCTGCCTGATTTAAAGAACATGAAGTTGCACATTGAAATGCGCCGAAATACGGAAGTTAATTGAACACTAAACCCATCCCACAATAGCCCTTAACACTCTAAAGCTGTCATTTGCACATCTTTGTTCTCTCTTAGGTCTTCAAAAAGAAGCTGTTCATCTAAGCAAGAAACGCAGCATCTGGCCAGCCTCTGGGGAGTCCGAAACACTGAGTTACCCTAACACACACACACACACACACACACACACTGACTAACCAAATCTCTTCATCTCATTTTCACTGACTCACTCGTTTCTCCCAGTCATCTCTCCTTCGTTTCTGCTCTCCTCTCTCTATTTTCTGTAATTGCTCCCAGATCTCTCATTTCTCAGCCACGCTCTGCTGCTAAGCTCTTAAAGATTTAGGCACCTCACATAAACCCAGTCCTGTCGTACACCTCGACAGAACCGTAGGACCTCTCCATCTCTCATCGCTATACTCTCTGTCCCGTACCCTATAGGTTCATAAGGCAATTAAAAACACAGTTCTTGCCGAATGGAGCCAATGGGCTCGTAAAATTGTGGGTCACTTCAGACAAAAAAAAACAGCTCTGTGAACTGTGCGTTCTTTTCAAAAGCAGTTTTAAAGCAGTACGGTAAAAAAAAAAAACCCCTTTAAAACACTCAGAGACAAGCGGCACTCGAGCGGATGTCAGAAATGGGTAAATGGTGAGTACCCATCAATGAAATGCCATCATAAAGAACAGTTGATTTATGCAACGAACCAGAATAAATCAGGTTAAAAGTAGAAATGTAATTTATCTATCCATACATCCATCCATCCCATAGATACAATGCATCAGGCATGAGAGCGTTCCACTATAATGATTACTTTATAGCAAACACCATGATAGTGAGTTAAAGCACAATACTATGATTACTTATACTTATCATAACTACGTTTCCCTGACAGCACTGATGTGTCATATTTGCAGTGGTCAGGAGAGTAAGTATGCAAGTTTCAAAGTTAAAGTTGATACCATTTTATGCTTTAAAAATTGAAAATATCTAAACTTAAAATGTAATATGAGGAAATCTGAATGTTTTCCATGTTCCTTCAGGAACTTCAAAAGCACAAAACAAGCTTATTTAACCCAAATTGCTAGTGAGGATGCTTCTTATTTACCTTGTGCACATACTCCTGTCATCAGAACTGCCTAATGAAACCTTCAAGCACGGCTTAGTTTGTAATGAATAAACATCGCTAAGTGACACAAGGTGTTGGGTTTTGAATGTAAACTGCACATAGCTCTGTGTCCCTTTGATAAGGGCAATTACAACCCATTTAGAGGCTCTGACAGAGCCTTTTTGCAGAACACACAACTGCTCTAATATCCATTATACAACTAAATGAGATCCTGTGATTACAAACTGTCAAATGTGAGAATCAAATTTACAGCTTAAGAGTGTCATATTAAGCTGAACAACCAGAGGCCAAGAAGATATTCTCTTCTCTGATACGTTAAAGCCAAAAATCACCAAATGCATCTTAGTATGCAAATCATAATTAAGGTAGACAGCTTATTGGTCAGTCATATATTCAGGCGGGAAACTTGGAGACAAAAATGAGACACCCTATCCATATTGATGTTCTCTCACTCTCTCACTCGGTTACCTAAATTATACACACATACACACACTTGAATTGTTTACAAAGACATTGTGCAACATTGTTCAAAAGGTTGGGGTCAGTAAGATTTTTTTTTAATGTTTTTGAAAGAAGTCTCTTCAGTTCACCAAGGCTGCATTTATTAATGCAAAAATACAGTAAAAACATTATGAATATGAAAATGAATATGAAATATTACAATTTGAAATAACCGCATTCTATTTTTAAAATACTTTAATATTATATGTCTTCATGGTCACATTTGATCAATTTAATGTGTCTGCTGAAAAAAAATTGTTCATTTAAAAAAAAAAAAAAAAATCTTACTGACCCAAAACCTTTGAACAGTAATGTACATGCACACCTGTACTACAGGAAAACATCCATTAACACATAATGCCATGTCTACTTCCTGCCTGGCTTAAATGGACTTACAAGAACTACACCCAACAACCACACACACACACACAAAAGAAGGAATCATGGAATTTTTACATTTTGTAAATACATTAAACATCCGTCACGCAAGACTACCCAGAATTTCTCATAGCATCTTATAACCAACAGCATGAGACATATTGATAAATATTGAAGGCGGTTTAGTAGACATACTCAACCGCAAGAAAATTTGGTTTTATTATACCTGAATGTCTTTCATGGAGAGTGTATATAATTATCCTGAGAAAACCAGGAAGAGTTTCAAACCCTCAAATCAAAGTCTAAAATAATTGAGAGAAGAGACAAAAAGAGGAGGGGATCGCTTCCTCTCTCTCTTCATCTCCTTCACCATGCACATCAGAGCAGCTCAGGCCTTCAACAAAACAGGTTCCTGAGTTTATTTACATAAACTTCAAAATACCGCTCTGTTTAGGAGGAAACAAAGACAGCAGACATCAAAGTTCGTAAGATCTGGCCAGCGCCTCCACGCTGCAGCCACCGCAGGCCTTGAGTAAACCTCTAAAAAGGATGTTTGCTTTATTCCCACCCAACAAACTCTTTTTCTTTTGTCATTCTCCATTGAGAACGTGAACATCAACCGAGAACACAGTGAAAATGTTTTTATCGGTATTGGGGGTGAATTTGTCAGTGAACAGAGGGTTTCCAGACCTCCACGCTGACAGAAAGAGCGGAACAAATCGTCCATTGCTTTCCACTTGTTATCTAAAACCAGGAGACAAATATACGGAATGGGGACGACCACTGGAAAATTGCAGAAAATTGCTGAATAAATGTCCTCATCCAGATTCAGAGAACACTGGGTGGTTAGGGCTCAAACTTTTGAGTTGTTCAAAAGTTACTAAGTTTTAGTCAATCAGAGGGGGAAGATCAGAGCGGTTTCTTTGGATATGACTGACTTTGCAGTGGTTAATTCTATATATTGACAGGTCTAAACAGGTCAAAAGTGGCAGTAAAACTGAACAGAAAGTTCAAAAGAACAGCATTTTTGTATATCAAAGAAACGTGAAAAAAGCTTCATGATTTAATGATTAATAAGCAGCACAACCGTTAATAAGAAAAGCTTCTTGACTTAATGGTCTTATGTTGCATGATTTATCAGTGAATGTTATACTAAAGAAAAAAATAGTTTTCATGATCTTTTAATTAAAATGTAAAAACATCATCTGCTGTAATTAAAATAATATACTTCCAATAATAACATTATAGCTTAACATGGTTGGATTGTCAATATTCAATTCAATCCCATAGGATAGTACTAGTACCTAATAAATATTCTGGGTGCAAGTGTACTTAGGGTGTGTCCGAATCCACTTTTACTAGTTTAACGACGGGGAAAATGGTCGGCGCGCCCGGCGCATGGTCTAAAAGGGTTGTCTCTATACTTTTAATGAGTAATGGGTGTGTTTTGGGCGAAAAGTGCAATAAACCAATCAGAGTCTCATCTCCCATTCCCTTTAAAAGCCAGCTGCGCTCGCGCCATGGTGGATCCGCTATTTACATGGCGGAATTTGCAAGTGGAAAGACTGAACACATCTCCAGAGAGGAAACGGATCTGCTCGTGCACAAGGTTAAAGCGTGCAAGCAGACCATCTACGGGACAAGCCGGATTCCACCATATCTTTTACATAGTAATCCCTTTATTTTTAATATCTGGCATGTTTGTGTGCTGCTGCGTAACAACCCTGTGTGTGTAATCAGCGGAGTGTACGCGTGTTGTGTACCCGCCTATAGGCTCATATTACTAATACACCCTTTAAATAACAAAAAAAAAATACTGAGCCATTGACTTTAGACCAGGTTTTTGTTGGTCAATGTTTTAGTCTATTTCAGTTGCCTCAAAATATCAACGCGCCAACAATGCGCCTGAACACACCTCGTTTTCAGACCAGCATGTCCATGGGCACAAATGCATTTGCTATTTAAACAACGTGGCACAGGGCGTGAAAATAATATCCGTCGGGCTGAAAATAGCAAAAAACACTTGTCTCACTTGGCGCCTCATTGCACCGGGTGTATGATAGGGCCCTCTGTCTTATTATAAAATGTCACATTACAAATGTTAAATGCATTGTAAACGCAGTTTTATTTTGATTTAAACACTAAACTTGGCTGGGTTGGCGGGTTGAGAGAGCAGGGCACAGCAAGAGGAAACTGAGATCAAGGCCTTTTGTCCCCGTTCATGCATGTCGTCTCTCTCTGAAGACCTCCAGCATGCAGGCAGCGGGGTGGATGCCAGCAGAGTGAGCTGCATTCGTGCATGCCTGCGGACCGCTGTTTCTGGGCTCTGCTCTGGAGGGATTTCAGCTGACAGCTGTTATTAATAAACGAGTGCTGGAGGTCAGTTCATTCCTCCGCCTCCTCTCCACCTGACTCCAGCAGAGTTACACGTCCAGCATCTTACCAGCTGCTCTAAGCACCTCTGCAGGAACCATGGACACAGAAATGCTCTTTAATCAACAGCTACACTGACTGGGCATGTGGTAAATACATCCTACATTATCAGGCAAGTTGCCCAATAAGACATTTGTCAAAACCCTTTATAATAACCTTAATCATCGTAACGCTTTACTTTAAAATCTTACTGTATGTGTTGTCATTTACTCACCCTCATTTACTCACCCTCACCCCAGAGATATTTTGAAGAATGTCGGTAACCAGACAGTTGATGGACCCCTCTGACTTCCATAGTAGGAAAAAAATACTATGGAAGTCAATGGAGTACATCAACTGTCTGGTTACCGACATTCTTTTCTTCAAAATATCTTCCTTTATGTTGAGCAGAAGAAAGAAATTCATACATGTTTGAAACTGAAACTTGAGGCTGAGTAAATGATAGAATTTTCTGACGTAAACTAATACTTTAAGCAATTGTACTTTTGTTACTTGAATTTGTAATAATAAAAGTAATACTATTACACTTGGTAGTCAACCAGAATGCCGCCGCGGCAAAGTCGTTCGCGAAATCACTGCCAGGAGGCGCAAAAGGACATTTTGTAAATCAGCTGCAATTGCCGCATTTTGAAGTGGAGCTGACGTCATAAATGAACAAGTATACAAGTATTAACAATAGTATACAATGACAGTAATTTCCTACAACAAACATGATTTGGTGGAGTTGAAACTGCAGCGTAAGATATAAATAAATATATTTATTTATTTATTTATTTATTTATTTATTTATTTATTTTTTTTATTTATATTTATATTTATATTTATATTTTTATATATAGTAATAATTTTATTATTAAATAAAGAGAAAAAAAATTGGTTAATGTTTAAACAAACAATCATATACAAGTTGAACTTTTGTGAACACCAGTGAACTTTTTAATGAAAGCACAAATTAAATATGTAAAAGTTAATTTTAAACAGAAGAGAACAAACTTTTAGAACAGAAAAAGTAGAATCAAAAGTTTTAAATAGAAACGACAACAATAGCTTATTTAATATTGTAGACGTCGGTGGGTAACAGTATTCCTCGAGAAGCAGTGCGATCACCGATCAAGATTTGAACACGGCCCCTTGCACTATAATAAACAAAAACACCACAAGCCCATCATATCTCGCAGTCAGTGAAAAAAAATGAGGTGCAATGATGCTGATTATTTTTACTATTGCGAAATGAGACGATTAAGAAGCTCTTCTCTCTCGTGTACGCGAACACACGGAGTACCAATCCTGAACAAACATGGGCTACTGTTTTACTTTTCTTTTCTTGATTAATGCTAGCCTAATGTCTAGAATAGAGATTGAAGTCTGAATTGCGACTTCTCTTCGTTTTTAGTAGTCAGCCTCAGATGCTCCTCTCCTAACAGATAGCCTGTGGGGGGTTGGGGGGACGGTGGGGGTACAGTACAATAAAGGTGTAAATCGCCACTCTTTCAAATGAAGAGTGTCGGATAACCAGCCTGATGATACGTTTTTTAACTTAAAGAGCAGGCAAAGTTCCTTTTAGAATAAATCTCTCGATGTGTCCAAATGTATCTTATTAAGTTATACAAATATGTAATGTATTTAAAGGTTTTTCATAAAAACGTTCAACTGAAGTGTTCAATCCAATTGTTTCAACTGGTTTTGTAGAGTTTTAGAATGTTTGAGCAGTGTGTTATGACTGTCAACAATCTGGCATTATCTAAACATGAACTGTTGAGGAACGCATTCATGCCAACTCTATAGAAACTAATGCGAGTGGAGCAGCAGATCCAGAGCTCTTTTATTCGCGATCAACCTCGCTTTATTGTAAGGTGAATTCAACAAGGCATTCTGTTTCTTTTAAGGAACAAAGGCTGAATAATTTATTACACTAGGTTCTTGTAATTGGCGTGGATGACATGCAGCGACATTTGCAGTATTATTGTATAGCCTACAATATAATATGAAGTGTTTTTTACCCTGAAACGTTTAATTTCGAGAGAGACCCGGCGTGCGCAGCAAGGGAGACAAAATAAACTTGCTGAAAGAGATGCACGAAAGAGAGGCAAAGAAAAACCTCTGTTCTTAATTTATGTTGCTTTGTACCATTTTAATTTTGCACTATTTTAATCTAGCTACACAGCAACGCTGCAATTTCTTTGGCAATACGAATTTAAAATGTTGCAAGAATTAGAATATGATTCTGTATTGCTCATTTTGCACCGCAAAGGGAATAAATGCTAAACCCTACGCAAACCTGTTTTAAAAAATTTTTTAAACTGCCCTGACACTATTTAAACCTTGATGTGTGCGATGGGGTTTTAAAATGAATTTAAATGTTAGTGTTCTTTTACATTTTATATTTAAAACAACAATATTTAGTTAGTAGCCTATTGTTTTTTTGTCATTTTAGTCGACAAAATGTTTAGAGTCTTTTTCTGATTTGTTCAATGTATGGATCTGTTTTGAAATGTGTTTTTTTCCCCATTGCTATGGTTATCACTGGACATGCATTTAAACTTCCCATTTAAATTAAAGTGATAAACATCAGGGCGAGCATTAGGATCGCTGGATTCCATTTCAACTCGTACCCCTTACAGTAAAGACTGTTCTGAGAGCACAGATTGGCGGCTCTCTATCGGTTTCCCCGCTCATCCTTACTAAAAAATACTGCACTCAAGTCATTGAGTGCACAAAGATTAAAGCGGCTGTCCTCTCACTGCAGGCCTCTGTGCTTCTACCTGTAAACCCACTCCGCAAGACCTGATTCACCATTAATGTGTGAAAATGTGTGTTCAGGACAGAGTGTCAAACTGTTCCCTGAGGAAATGTGACCAAGCTGAACTCTAAACACACAACGCGTGATGTGTCTAGAGGGCTTCCAGAGCTTAAATCTTCAGTAACACACTCTCGTATCTGCCTGACAATGATCAAACTAACTCACGCACGTCTTGCCTAAAAAGAGAGCGATTCAGCCTGCAGTGCCTTGAGCTCTGAATTAGACTTGCGTAAAACGTTTCCACTGGAATAACAGAGTGATTTTACTGCCGTTTTCAAGAGCCAGCACTCATCTCAACAAGACAAACGCTCACTCTTCCTTCTCCAGCGCCCTCTTTTTCTCCTTCTCTGGTCCTGATGTTTAGCATTCTGCCCCTTTCAGCATTAAAAGGGGTCATATGATAAGTTATCACATTTTTTAGATAAAAAGCTTGATGGACAATGAAATTCACTGTAACTTTGAGAAGTCAAAACTTTCTCCCTACTTCAAAAAAAAAAAAAAAAAAAAAAACATTTACTGAAATTAAGCTGCAAAAGCAGCTCTGTATTAACAACTTAGAAGGACATATGCTAAATTGCGTCACAGAATTTCAGGCCAGGTCACAGCATAAACTTTTCTGTGTTTAGGTAACAAACGACTGGAGGGTTCGTTCTTTTAGGTGTTGTTCTTTTGCATTAACCTTCTCTTTCTCTCTCTCCCGCACCTAAAGAATGTCCTGAGATGGTTAAAAATAACACGAACAGTGGGTAAAGTCGTCATTGCCCTAACCTAACCTGCCCCATGCCACAATTAATCACACTTACAGGTTTATAAAAAAAGAGCCCCCAGACACACACACACACACACACACACACATACAGAGAGAGAGAGAGGTCTCCTGAGTTGACTGGGTCCTGTGTTGTGACACTCAGTATCACCGTCAGCAACCACAGTTGTGCAATCCACCTGCATCTGCTGTCAACCATCTACAGCCCGTCAAACACACATTGAGAGACCAGTCAATCACAGCCCCCTCAGGCTTATAGGAGGCAGTATTGTGGCAATAAAGTGAATTAAATAATGATTTCATCAAGTGGAGACATAATCAGGACATAAATGATGGGATTCACACACAATCAGCTAGTATTTAATTATTTATTATGAGTTATGTTTACCAATTTAACTGATAGAGAAAAAAAGAGAAAAAAAAAAATCAAGGCTATATCTGTAGGAGGATAATCTCTTCACTTCACTTTGTTCTTTTTCACAGATAGACCAAAATGTCATTTTCTATTTAAAATAAAAAGGCCTTGAAGATGTATTAGCTCTATTCTGATCCAAAAAGGCATCAAATGTAATTTTAGTTCTTGGCATTGAATATCAACTCGCGGGCTCATCGCAATGCATTCTGGGATTGTCTTTGCAATTGTGAATTGCGATGCCTGCCTTTGTACCTTAAAGGAGAAGTTCACTTTTAAAATGAAAATTCTGTCATCATATACTCACCCTCATGTTGTTTCAAAGCTGTATGAATTTCTTTCTTATGCTGAACAGAAAGGAAGATATTTAGAAGAATATCAGTAACCAGACAGTTTTTGGGTCCCAATGACTTCCATAGTAGGAAAAAAATATACTATGGAAGTCATTGGGACCCAAAAACTGTCTGGTTACTGATATTCTTCTAAATATCTTCCTTTCTGTTCAGCATAAGAAAGAAATTCATACAGCTTTGAAACAACATGAGGGTGAGTATTAGGCTTGTTGCGATAGTCGGTGTTACCGGTGATACACGGTGTTTAACCCACCTACCGGTCATAGCACTTGACCACCGGCACCGTCCCCATCGTGTTGAAGTTTTAGCCTATAGTAATAAAGCACTTAATTCAGTTAGTGATTACGTGCCTTCGTAATTTAGCGTAAGCGGAACGAGCGCCGCAGTAAAGCAGCAGGTGTCCGATTTCATTTATCATTTGAGGAGAGTGAGGCGAGCTAACTGGCAAAGGATGGCGGAAGATCTGGTTTCAAAGAGAAATACAAACGTGAGTTTAATTTTTATATTAGGTTTTTTTTTGCACTTAAGTGTCTAGTGATTATTCGGGTAGGCTACCTTATTTAACGAAGTTTTTGATGTTCGTTCGTTTCATATTCGATGGTTGTGCGTTTTTTTTTTTTTTGCTGAAAAAGGCAGGCACTTTATATGAATAGTGATTCTTTTATATATATAATTTCTTGTTTGATACTTGCACGATGTGTGCAGTGGTTCGTTTTGTTAATAAATGCACTTTAAAGGTGTTTCATAAGTGCTTTTGTTTAGTTTTTACATGGTGTGTTAAGTTATTATTCATTTTGCAATAAAGATGTGTACTACAAGCGAGTGTCTTATTGTTTTGTGTATTTTTATTAAGAATAAAATAAATTAACCCATGATTAATTAATTCAAACAAATGCTACTGAATTGCCGCTAATTAAAGTGAAAGTAAATTGAGACGTGTGCACGTCCGCATTTTCGGCCACCCGAAATCCCCGACACGCAACCCCGGTGACACCGGGATTACCGGTTTTTTTACACGTCGATTAACCGGTGGAAAAAATCCGTCACCGCAACATCCCTAGTGAGTATATGATGACAGAATTTTCATTTTAAAAGTGAACTTCTCCTTTAAGGCCTACAAGGAAGATAACTATAAAGATAACCATAACTACACATTTTTAATAATCATTACAATTTTACGAGAATAAGCAAGTTCACACCCCAATAACAATAACAGAGAGGAACAATATCACTGAAATCACTTTCAGAATTTTTTTTCCCAGCTGAACCAATCAGAATCCACATGACTTAAGAGTTTCAGCATGTATTTCGAATTAACCTCTCTCTCTTCTCGATCACACCTTAAGAACATCCAGAGATGGGTAAAAAAAAAAAAATGCACAAAAACAAGATATAGTTAACGTTATAGTTGTCGTTGCTAGTATGAACGGACCTTTAGATGTTAGTCATAATGTTCCTGACTCTATAGGCAGCAAGTTCATGCTACCTGCTAAGATGCATCATTCTGACCAAAATCTAAGATAGCATTGTATGCATATAAAGCAAGCCCAGAATGCACTGCGATTAGCCCATGAGTCTTTCAATAGGAATCCGTGCAATTTGGAGCTTTGCATGAGTTCAGACTTCACTTGTGTTCAAGTTAGTCACACAAATTTTCTGCATTGGCAAATCGGTTTGGTTTGAAAGTGACTTCTGTGCGAGCGGTGCTTCATGCATTGCAACACTATAGGCAATGGACTTGTTTTGCCCATGAAATTTTGCAGAAATTCCACACTTGACCACATCTTAAAAGTCTTAACATAAGCAGACACTGTATAAAGGTCCTAGCTTTCATGCTATTTTCTAAATTCACAACTTTCAAAACCTTTTGAAAAGATGTTGTTTCGTCAGCTAAACAATTGGCTGTTAAACTACAGTACAATCCATCGTACACTTCAATCTCTCAGCCTCATTTTTACTCCTGTCAAAAATGAAATCCAGTATAATAAATTAAGAAACCTCCTTGCACTATTTGTGTAGTTGCTAACTATGAAAAACATTGAATTTTTTTGGTCATTTAGCAGGTGCTATTTGAGTTATGATTCTGCTTTAGAAGGGAGCTGTCAATGTAGACAGACTAGCAGACAGCAAGGCAGCTCATTAGGTTTTGGAAAAGAGCTATAGCCTAGAATTAGAGAACGATAATGAGGGTTAACTGCTTGTGACCGTGATGTTATGATTTTATTCTGGGACACAGTCACACACATCTTCATGTAAAAGAGGAGTGTGGTCCCGGGTTGAGTGGAGACAAATGGTTTCTCTCACACACACTTGCACTCTCAGTTGGAACGTCACACTGTGTAAGAAAAAAGCCATTTAAATAATAATTAACTGGGCCATTTAAAACCACTCTGCCCCACACAGCTAATTACCCCAGACGACTTCTGCCCTCACTTTCCCATTGTGCCCCAGAATAGAGGTGGATTCAACGATCTCTGTGGCTGCAACTTGGACCTACGTCACGCTACAGCTCCTGTGTGCAATTCTCAGTGCTGGCCTTTGAGAACGACAGATTGAACACAGCTACCTGAACAGCTTGAATGCACGCACATTCTCTTCCACTTTATGATTCAACGTCTCAAGGATAAAGTGAATCTGCATCACAGAGCAACCAGCACTGAACATAAAATATTTCTGCACCTCCTAAAACACACAGTGAGACAGGAGAGCGCGAAAAACACCTTGTTCAGTTAACAATTCGAACATAAAATCAAAGCATCAGTTAATGCACAACAAGAAAACATCTCCTCTAAACAGACCGAAATGAAGTGAGATTCTAAAGTTTCTCCTGCAAATGACGGCGGCTGATTCATTCCAGCCCCTCAGAGTCAAATACACACAATGAGTTAAAAATAGAGATCCTCACTTCCTGCTCCCATTAGCTCTGCCTTAGAATAGAAGCCCCACATTTATAGAAACGCCAACACAAAGGAGAAAGACCGGAATGAAGAAAGTGTTCTGTTGGGCTGAAACTAAAGAGCAGAAACACTTAAAATACATGATTTTAACATACTGTATGAAAACATGTAATCATAACTACTGAAGACTAGTCTAGCACGAAGTAAAAAAAATTCAATTTCAGAGTCAATCCAGTCATAACAATATTAGACTGCTAAAAACAGTCCTTGGCTATAGGTCACGCTGCGGAAAAGGAAACCATGAGTCAGAGCTGCATGAACTGAATGTAAAGGTCAGCGTCAGGTCAACGGGACACAGTCTTCACTGGAAGGCCGGTCACTGGCTGTAATTAAACTGACCTGGTTACTGATTCATGCCTAAGATTTTCTACCCCACCTAAAGAGGCAGATAGGGAAAGCTCAAACATTTCAAAATGTCTTGTCTGGACAAAGAAAATCCCTTGCGAGAAGAGTGGACGTGAAAAACCCAGGAAGAGAGATAGATGACCTCTGCCCTCTCCAGTGGGCACTGAAACAACTCACCCCGGCCGGCCGGTCAGAACAAGCATCTGGATCACAGTGCCGGTCTAATCAGAACTGATGAATGTGGGTCGGCTTTAATCTTGCCGTGTTGAACTGATTGGAAGGCAGTCTCTGCTTTGAAGTGGAGAATTCCATTAGCTTCCGGCGCTCTGATCCGACCGGTCCGGAAAAGCCATTACGCACACACATACACGCACTTACTCTTTTCCAACATCACGCTCCCCCAAAGGCAACTGTAGAAGCCCATTTCCACAGAAAACAGTAAATATCTTTCTAAAGAGCATTCGTATGAGAGAGATTCTCAGTCTGTCCCAGCCGTCTGGGCAGCGATGTGGCATCCTAACCAACTTCAAGGGCTCGCCTCCACTTTGATCCAGTCAAATACGACAACTGGCTGTTAAGGGATCACAGACAGAGGAGAAGAACTGAGCAAAGAGCCAGTGAAAAGAAGAAAGCGAGCCACCATCTGGGCTGCCCACCAACTCTTCCTCCTCACACACAGGAAAACCATCAGAACCGTCTGCTTCGTGCAACAAAACAGACTGCACCTGATGCTACAAGCCACCTATTTTCATTTCTTTTCAAAAACATCTCAAAAATATTTGTATGCCCAACTATTTGTCCAAAAACCAGTATGGCTTTTGAACACTCGTAATGTAATTAGTCAAATGCACTTTATACTCGTCTAGAGCGCCAATGGTGTAGATGTAATGTAAAATGTAGGTTTGTAAATTAAACATTTGTCCAATTAAACTAATTTGTCTAATTTGTCCAACAATATTAAGAAAAAAAGAAAACCATTAATTGGTCCCAATTTCTTTGCTTCTGACTGCATGATTAAATCCTTTTAAATCAATGTTTACTTGACAAATACATTACAGTTCAAAAGCATTTATTTGATTAAAAAAAATAGTCAAAGCATTCATATTGTGAAATATGATTAGAGTCTCAAATAACTATTTTCTATTTTAATAGATTTTAACATGCAAAGTGATGCAAAGCCGAATGTTCACAAGTCATTACTCCAGTTTTCAGTGTCAAATGGTCAAATGGTTACAGGCCTTCTCTGTGAAGAATGAGCGAGAGAGAGAGAGAGAGAGAGAGAGAGAGAAAGAAAGAGAATCATAATAAAACACTGAGATCTTCTCATTTTGTTGCAGCTTGTATTCAAACAGAATGAAGAGCAGCAATCAGACGGCGCAGTCAAGTAAACAAAGCCAGCATCATTTTGTCTTATATTACCACAGGGCAAGTGTTGAAGAGAAAGAATTAGGACACCAAACTGCAAGGAAAGCAAACCTAAGCGGTCACCTCTGGTGCTACAATCCAGCTGAGAGCCATTTATATTCCCTGACATGATTTTAATTTTAATATAACAGCCAAACAAAACCAAACAGGTTCAGATTATACAGCACTCCATGGAATCTCTCCTCCTTACAGCCCGGAGAGCACTGAAGCTGGCAAACCTCAGGAAAACCGCTTCGGTTTGTTCTTCTTGTTGTTTTAGGGAACTGTCAAGGCTCAAGGGAGAAAGACAGTGCTGAGAGCAGGAGAGAGAGAGAGAGAGAGAGAGAGAGACAGCATGCTGAAGGGCAGAAGAGAGACAGGACTGAAAGGAGGAGAAAGAGAGAGACAGTGACAAGACTGAGATCAGGAGAGACAATTTCCTATTGTACACAGCTATGCTTATAAATGCTTTGGTGAGACAAATACAGTTTTTTTTTTTTTTTGTCATGGCACTAAAGCACAGTAAAAATCTAACATTTGAAAATTCAAGACAGTGCTGAGATGAAGAAAAAGAGTCAAAAAGAGAGAGACTACCCTGGAGTCAGGACAGAGAGCGACAACAACTGAAGAGAAGAGAGAGAAAGACCGTGTTGGGATCAGTAAACAGAGACAGAACTGAGATGAGAGAAAGACAGTACTGGAATCAAGAAAGGATAGGGCGACAAGACTGAGGGCAAGGGAGTGATGTAGTGCTGAGAGCAAGAGCGAGCGACAGGACTGACAGCAGGAGAGCGAGGGCGTGAGACAGCTAGAAACATTGTCCTACACTGTGTATTTCGGCTGAAGAGAGAGATAAGGCAAGCGAACACAGAAGAGTGCAGCAGGGAGTCTGGCTGCTTTATTGCAAGATATTGGGTCATGCCTCTGTACACATGCGGGAGAGTGTTTGTGAGAAACAGACACATCTGTGTTTCAGCCCCGGCAGCTCCAGTGTCTCCGGCGTCAGCCGTGGGCTCTGACTCCAGGATGCTTTGAATTAGTGGATCCGTTCTGGTCGGGCTTCTCAATGACAGAAGAACTTCTTAAAGAACATTAGATCCCAGATCCACAATGCTATTATAATGCCGACCGACTGCCTTCTCAGGTCACCAAAAGACAACACGCCGCCATGAATCATTGAAGGCAAATTTTGAAACCCGTGTTCGTGGAAACATGCAAAATCAAATCGCTAGAGTCAGCGCTCCAGGCGCAACCAAACAAAACGAATACTACCAATTAAACTGAACGCATCAAATTAAACAATGACCTTCAAACATCCCTGATTACACAAATAGCGGTCTGACAAATTTCCCAGGGTAATTATCTGTTTTTATATATAATTGGCAGGTATAAGCAGTAATTCATTAAATCATTTGATGACATTAAGATTTTAATAGTTGCTTCTCTGTAATCCTAAGGTGAGGCTATGTATTCTAATCAGAAAGAGTGATTACTTTGTCTTCTTTGCTTTTTATTCCACTGTTTAATGAATGAAACAGTGGGAGAGAAGTTGGGCTACGATCAAAATTAAATGTACAGCTTAATACATAGAGCACAACTGTTTTTTCTTTTTAAAGTGAGCGAATCAGTATGGAATACAAAACGATAAACATTTCAAACAGTAGTTTTTAAAAAGATATTAACAATTTTAGATGATACTACTGTTTGATTCGTCACAAATGTGTTGAGTGGAGCACATTGCATTCTAGGACACAGTATTCCAAATTTTGTTTTTTTAAAGAAGTCAATTATACTCACCAAAGCTGCATTGGTTTAATAAATAAATAAATAAGTCATTGCTCCAGTCTTCAGTTTCACATGATCCTTCAGAAATCGTTCTAATTCATAATTCATGTTTCATGTGTCATCACACCTTTATAGGAACACCCACCTGGAGGGCAAAACAAGGCTATCCTCCATTGCACGCCAGTCATTTATAACAGGTTTGTACCAAGTCCTAATCTAGTAAGCCAGTAATATTAAAAGACTAGATTCAATATACACCTTATTAATGATGCATACCACATACATGCAAGCAGATGAACCCAGAATATAAATGCAACAAAAAGTTTTTCCATAGAAAACCATTATAAAGCATGTTGCATTCATATTCTGGGCTCTTCTGCTCTCATATAGTATGCATCATCAATAAGGTGTATACTGAACTTGATCTTTTACTCTCACTGTTTTAGTAGATTAAGGCACAAACAGATGGAAACCGATGGAAAAATGACAGGCCTGTTCTGCAGTTCTATGGATGTTTTGCCCTCCAGGTCTCTGCACTATGATGATTTGGTGCTCAAGAAATATCATTTTATTATTATCAAAGTTGAAAACAGTCGTGCTGCTTAAACCATGATAGATTATATTCAAAGAATCCTAAAAAAAAAGAACAGCATTTATTTGTCAATGACATTTGAATTTCTTGTAAATGTAAAAGTCTTTACTGTCACTTTTGATCAATTTAGCGCAACATGTGCAGCACAAGTCTGTCATATAGCTACATAAAATTATGAGAACATTATAACATATGCTTTTTAATGGTGAGACTTGTTTTTGTAATCAGGCTCTCAAAAATTATTTAAAAATTTGGATTTAGATTTATTAGCCAATATTAATTGGCCAAATATAAAGAATTATCGGTATTGAAAAAATTTCATTCGGTGCACCCCTAGTTACTACATGTACTTACTTACTATAGTAATAACAGTAAATTATGCATAATTACAAGTAACTAACCCTTAACAAAACCCTAACTGTAACTCTACAGTAAGAACATATAGTTAATTAATATTACTCAGTTTTTATTCGAGTAAGTACAATGTAACTACATCACCTTCACATAAAGTGTAACCAAAAAATATATATATTTTGAATAGTAACCATTATACTGCATTTGCAAAATGTGCAGTAGACATCTAATTTACACAATGCACAGTACATAGAAAAATAGCAGAGTAGTAAAGTAGTATGCAATTCGGAACATAGCCAGAAAAAGGAAAGTTTTAAATCTGAGAGACAGGCAATGACAATGGAAGCATTTATAATTTATATTTCCACAAGAGCTTATCAGAGTCTTTTTGGATGGTGGTGGCATCTCCACCATGATTAACCCCTGAGAGACAGACAGAGAGAGAAAGAGAGATATGAACGAGTGTGGAGCTGGAGGTTGGACTGACAGGCAGAGACAGACAGTGACAGCAGCAGTGAGACTGACACCCTAAAGAAAGAGAGAGACAGACAAAAGAGAGAGAAAATAGACAGAGTGAAAACTCAATCACACAGGAGGAGGCACAACACAACGGCTGATTCTGCCTTCCAACAGAGACGAAAAACATAAATTATCAAAATTAACCATGAAAATGGACAGAAATGAGTCTGAAAATGAGAAACAAAAAGCGACATTCAAACACTGAAACAACAGACTCTCATATACACACACACACACACACACACACTTCATCCTGTTTACTGCAGCGCTTGTTTAAAAAGTGCTTATATCTCAAGAGTTTTAGCTGTGGAAGACACAGAAAGATGGAGATGAGGCACTCTCTCTCTCTCTCTCCAGTATATTTGACGTTGTACTGGTGTAATTACTTGTGCAGATGCCTCACCACAAACACATAGCTGACAAGTGCAGATGTAGACTCAACTACTAACAAAACTGTCCTGTTTTTCAATGAGCACAGAAATAGAATCGTACATATGTGAGTCACAGAAAGCGTAACGCAGGCTTAACCTAAAGTGACGTCTCAGCACCTGCACAGTTTCACACCAGATTAAAGAAAAAGAGACCTACTGTAATAACACCATCCACAGGAGCCTGATATCAGCACTATTTATCAGAAAGAGAGAGAGACATTACTTTAAGCCATAGTTAACATTCTTTTTTTTTTTCTATTTACTTTAACTTATTTTCTATATTTAACTGCACAATGCTAAACAACTACATCGCCATTTCATATATGGATCATGCCTGAAACTGAAGAGACTGTGACTCTATGGGTATCAGTTTCAATCTCTCTTATGCAGTTTGCTTCTCTTTTGTGCAGTGGATAATTTTGCACTAAGAAATGCCAGATGATATCCTTAACAGAACTGTGGAAAATAATATGAATCCCTATCTTTTGCTAGCAACCATCAAATCTATAGTCTATTTCTGCATTATGAGTATGTTAAACTCTGTCAATATTGTGTATTTTAATTAGGCTAATAAAGCTTTGTCTCTGACTCCTAGAGAGACATACAGAGAGAGACAAAAAATGCAAAAATGATGCAGCCAGCAAAGACAATACATAGACAGCAGAAACACACAAACACATTTACACAGAGCACATAAAACAAACAGCGATGGCATCCGGAATCAATTCAAAACACACACAGGCCTGAACATGACTATCTCTGAACTGGGCAGCAGAATCAATAGATCCCCTCACAGAGGGCTGTGTCTCATCCGTCCTGAACAGTAGCAAACAAACAGCTCATGCACACACAAGAATAAGAGATCTCCCTGTTCGGGTTTTATTGTTCTTTTAAAATGCTATTGTTTCCACTGTTACACATCATGTGATAAATAAAAAAAGACTTGTTGGGGGGGGGGGGGGGGGGATCAATCCACAAGCAAATAAACACTTCCTACAAAGAGATTGCGTATATGTGTCCTGATTATAAGTCTCCACCTCACTAAAACTCAACACAAACTCATTCACATGCAGCCTTGTATTATATATACACACACACACCCATACATATACCGATACATACATATATACACATACATATATACATATATATATACACACACACACACACATTATATATACACACACGACATATACATACACACACGGAAGTAGGTGCTCATATAAAAACTAGTGTAAAAAAAAAAAAAAAAACAACACACACTTTAAATGCCAGCTAGACAGACTTTTCATGTCTAAGTAGGCAGTTCTTGGCCAGAATAAGCAGCAATATGAACTAAACCATGCTGCTAGACCAAACTCTGGCTCTGTGAGACTACAGGGAGAGAAAAGCAATAGTTCTCTGTATCCTAGCTGTGCAGCTGACGCTTGTCTTTTCCGACAGCATGTTTATTCCTGTGCACATACCATGAGCTATAGATCAACCTCAGGGCGTTCAAGAACACATGAATCCATGCCCTGCCAGCCAAACTCATTAGACACAGGACCATCTGTAGGTGTGTAACCCAAGAAGACATGTACCTGAGGACACCGCCGTTTCCAGTGACTAACTAAACCCTCTGATCGGCAGCTCTCCTCATTGCTGGAACACAGTCCTCGGCTTGGCTCTTTTTGTCTTACTGTCTCTCTCCATGAAACTCCTCATCTCTCTCTCTGTGCATAGGGAGAGGAACTGTTGGTAGCTCATTCAGAAGATTTGTTCACCTGAGGTTCACAGCTGCAGTCCACAGTGAGTCCTCACACCCACAGTGTTCTTTTATTTATGTAAAAGGTTAACAACATGCTAAAGCATTAATGTTTTATCTATATTGTACTGTGCTAAGAAAAAAAATCCTTGTACGTTTTTAAGCTATTAGCCATCATAAAAATCACTGTAATGCCCAACCTCAAGTGTCTATGCTATATGCAAATGGTGTGACTAGACAAAACTAGAATGTGCACATAGACAGTGAAGCTGCCTATACTTTAACCAAGGAACATTGGCATTGTGTACTGGTTAAATCTCAAATGAAACCCTGAATGCTACCTATGAAACTTTAGCTACAATGGCAGAAAGCATAAAAAAATGACAGTTCAGACTCAGAGATTTGCATTGATTTGCAGCCTAAACCTGTTAAACAGAGAGAAAGTATGAGCGAATCAGAGGGCAGAGAGTTTACAGAGGGCTAGAGGCGACCTGATTCCACATCGATCATTCAGCCATAGTTCTCCAATCCTCCCAGGAAAAATGAGCAAACATCCAGCCAGACTAATTAATCCGTTAGACCAACTGATTTAATTAAGGCAGCACCCCTGCAAGACAGGAAAACTGAATCTTGTCTTCTGTTTGAGGTGCGGAAGAGATTTTAACAGCAGGTACAGAACAGGAGAGAACAAGAAAGTTTCAGTTGTAGCCTGAAAACATGGACATGACTTAGTGCATGTTTACTGAATACCGTGTAAATAGTTTAAACAGGTAATTTAAAAGGTTTACACAGGCTCACACAGAAGTCAATCATAAACCAAGCAGCTTTATGTCAAAGAGGTGAATTTATGTGAAATATGCATGGGAAAATCCTTTGGGCTCAAGCAAAATTCCCAATTGTGTAGAATCCTACAGAAAGGACTTTGTCCATGAAAATTCACATACAGTAAATGTGACTGCACCTTAACAAATCAGAAATTCAGTGATTGACAAAACACCTCGAAGATCATCCATTTAAGTTTTTTGGTCACTTAATAGCTACACAGACTTGGTGTGAAAGGGCCTTAGTTATCTTTCCTTCGTGGGAAAGAAGAAAGAACAGATTATTTCAGAAATACTAAATCATTCGCTCAAACAAAAAGTGGCACAAAACAAAACCAGAATTATGGTAAAACAGAATTGAATGGGGTAAAACTTGTCCTCCTCAACAGGCCTCCATTAATTTGAGAGCTGCGATAAGATATAGGAACACAGCAATGACTTTCTTTTGATTTGACAGGGGACTTGTCAAAGACAATCACCCTGTGGCTCTGCCCAGAGCAGCCTGCAATCTATTCCTGTCTCTCATAGCACAAATAAAAGCCTATGAACAACAGAAATGTCCTCAGAAAATAAAGAAGTCTACAGTGAGCACAGAACAAAAGCATAGAGAGAGAGAGAGAGAGAGAGAGAGAGAGAGAGAGAGAGAGAGAGAGAGAGAGAGAGAGAGAGAGAGAGAGAGAGAGAGAGAGAGAGAAAGAGAGAGAGAAAGAGAGAGAGAAAGAGAGAGAGAAAGAGAGAGAGAAAGAGAAAGAGGGTCTCCAGTTGTTTGTTCAGTCCCATGGTCCATCACCTTGATCTGGGCTGATCGAGCAGCTGTGTACTGGACAAAATCTTGGCTTAAACCCCCGTCTTCATCTAATAAACCCAAATCCAGCAGCCGGATATCAGCCTCTCTCTGTGTGCCCTCCTGCTGTTGTGGAAATGTCCTGTTATTGCTGCTCTCTCTCTATTGATCGGGGTGTAATTGCTCTAAAACTCTGTTTGGAGGCGCTTCCTCTTTCCATGTGGTGTTGGGGGCATACTGGGGTTTCTCAAACATCTCAAACCACAAGCCAGTCTTTCCCAGAGATATTAAAGCCTTAGACTGGTGCTCTGCACAATACCACCTCTTAGAGCACAATGACTTCTGAAAATTGTCATGTGTCCAGTCTGAGAGGACCATCGAACAGTAGTTGTAGTTCCTATGCCAGCATAGCCTTAAAGTGATAGTTCACCCAAAATTGTACATTTTGTTATTTACCCACCCTCATGTTATTCCCAACATGACTTACTTCCTTCAGCAGAACATAAAACAAGATATTTTGAGAAATGTCTCAGTGTTTTTTGTGCATACAATGCAAGTCAATGGTTACCAAATCTCTTTGGTTACCAACAATCTTCAAAATGTCTTCTTTTGTGTTCTGCAGAAGTAAGAAATTCACAGGTTTGGAACAACATGAGGGAGAGTAAATGACAGCAATTTATTTTTGGGTGAACTGCCTCTTTAAGATGACTGCATCAGAAGAGCTAATTCAAATACAAACACTTCACAATGAGAAAGACAGAGAGTCATGTACATCATGAGTCACGTTCAGACAGCTCCAAAATACATCACTAAAATAGCACAATACACAGACACACACAACAGATGAAAAGGCCCACAGCAAGATCACAGCAGAGGAGATGACTACTGAAATAAAAACGAGAGACAGAGGGAGAGAAAGAAAGAGAGAGAGAAATGAGTGTAACCATACAGTAACCCTATTACCATACAAGCAAATCATCGCTGTCTCTCTGGCTGATTTTACAGTGCATGCAAATGTTTGTCCGGCATGATGACAACTATAACTCAAACCAGTTCAGAGTGGGACAGCACTGTAGTATTATTACATGCCTGAATGAGAGTGAAAAGTCAACTGTCCT
This sequence comes from Squalius cephalus, assembly GCF_949319135.1. Lineage (NCBI taxonomy): Eukaryota > Metazoa > Chordata > Actinopteri > Cypriniformes > Leuciscidae > Squalius > Squalius cephalus. The sequence continues at coordinate 8,890,519 of NC_137145.1, forward strand.
TCACTTTTATCTCGTCTAGATTCACTGCACACCTGTTTTCATCTGAACAGCCTTTATCGTCCTGGTGCAGCAGCGACACAAAACTGCAGCATCTTCTTAGAGCAGAATGAACATTTGAATAGAGAAAGAACAACAGTGTACAGTCTCATATATGCATCTTATGATATTGATAAGGTATGAAAAACTTCCTACATGCATTACTAATCAGTTAAACAGCACATGTGTGGAATTTTGGAAGTAATGGATTTCAGGAATGTACATTAACACTCCCACCAGTCTGCTATGGATATGCTTACCAGAGTAAAATACTGCCTTGCTTTAGTAGAAAATACTTAGTAAACAGTCATTACGTTGTCGACACGTCTTGTTCTCGGGTGCAAGAATTCAAAGAGTAAACCTTTAGCGGGAGTGATTTACTTTTGGTTTCCAGTGAAGGATCCAACACATTGAAGGCAGTGGCTAAAGGCTGCAATGAATTTCTCGGTCCAGGTAACACATTGTAACAATTTAAAACAGGTTGAAAGTCAGGTTGCATCATCTTTAAATAATTTTACGGCACTGTTGTACAGTAAGTTTGTATCTTGCCAACAGTTAACAGCAATTACATGCAATAAAGGTCACAACAACAAAAGCAAATAATAATTAAAAAAGCAGCATTAATATTATTATATTTCAAGATATTTTTAGTAACAATGTAAGTATTATTATTTCAAAATTATAAAATAAAATGATCAACGAATTAATAAAAATGTAGGGTGGGGACTTCATTCTATCCATCGGTTGTTAATTGGATGAAGGCATATCTGAGTGCAAACTTAACAGTTGCTTGAAAGAAAGGGACGGGGTTTAAGCTGACTAAATGGAGAAGTCCAGAAAATGTGACCAGAGAAAATCTGTCATATCACCAGAATATCAATGATAATTTAAAATTACGAATAAAAAAAAAAAAAAACAGAAACGCATACATGGATGTAAAAATTCATGGATGGATGCATTTAGAGATTTAAAGATTAGAACTTTAAGGGTGAATCTGACTTTCAGCCTCGATGTCTCCATATCAAGAAGTCTCATCAAAAGTGTAAAGTTATAATTGCTTGCAAACTCATTTAGATATTTAGGTCTGTCGCCCATTAAAAAAAAACCGCTCTTTTTTTCTTGAATATCTTGTTTTACATTGCGGGATTAAAATGGGCTGCAAATTCTGTATCTTGATTAGACAAAAATTGAGGCCAGGGGATGCGTGAGACTGTGAATGTCAGCCTTGAATTCTGCTGAACTTTCTGCAGGATTTTACGACTGCAGATTGTGTGCTGGCCTGATTCATCAGCACAATGAGTCCAGGCAGACTGATCAGCTGACACCATGTTCTCTTTGTGTGTGCTCTGTAGGAATAGTTTTAAGCAGTAGAGACCTTGAACCTCGTCTCAAGCCAAACGTTACCAGAAATCCATAACAGGTGCACCCACAAACTACAACAGAAGATGGGAAGAACGACCACAAAGATGTGAGATTCACTACAGGAAGAATGTAACTTAGTCTGCTGAGCTTAAAGTGATTGTGCCAAGCAGAGCGGGAACGAGAACTGTGGGAACGGAGTGAGGCCGATGGCACGAGTGTTAATGAGCGTCACCTGTGCTCCACACCGGTCTCGAGTCCCAAGGAGCTTCAGAAGGATAAAAGGAGGAGTAAAACTTTCAAAATCTAGATTTAGCCAGAACCTGCGCAAAAATTCCCTTATAAAACCCAGTCAGTGGAAGATTGTGAGTATGGATCTCCACCACGGCTCCTCCCGGGAATAACCATATATGGAGCTTTACTATGGAGTTTTATTCGTCATCTGACTGCATATTCTCATACACGTGATACCATGTTTAATGGTACAAGACATTACATTGCTAAAAATCATTCAGTATCCTTGCCTTGTTTTAGAATAAATAAATCAAAATTGTATAAAATACATTTCAGAGAAAGTTTTCAGATTAGTTATTTTCAATCTTTTCCACTGGCCAAATAGTATCTTTAATAGCTTGAGGCAAATCAAATGTATGCAATTTTGCCTATAAGGTAAACATGTATTTTAAGATGTTTATATATTTTTAAATGGAAACAGATTCTATTTTTAATGGACGCCTAAATTAAATCTGTTCATCACATAAAGCGATCGAGTCTCTTCAGAAAATTTGGACTAAACCGCACAATTCATATGGATTCGTTTTACGATCTCTATAAACTTTTTGAAAGTTTCAAAGTGGTGGTTGCGTAGCTGTCAATGGAGGGACAGAAAGCTCTCAGATTTAATCTAAAAGATCTTCTTTAGTGTTCCGAAGATGAACGAAAGTCTTACAGATTTAAAACAACATGAGGGTGAGCAATTAATGACAGTATTTTCTTTTAAGGTGAACTATCCCTTTAACGAGATTAATGAGGATGGTCCATTTAATCTAAATGTGTATACCAGATGTAAAACAGAGTGTAAATTATTCTGTTTACTTTGCTCACTCCAGTAAGAGTGCGTACACACAGTCTAGAGTGTCCGTACAGTGCGCACATACTCATGCCTAGTTTATGTTTTATAAATTGCATGCACACATTTCTATGCCCATTTTGTGCGTACGCAACATTTATGCATTAGGCCCCAGGCCTGGGACTTTATGTTATAGATTTGTCTATGCTGCAGTCGTCCGTGAGGGGCAGTAGTGTTTTGTTTATTTTGTTGTGTTTGTTTAATTGGTCAGTAAAATTTTACATTGATCTTTTGCCGGTTCCCGCCTCCTCCTTCACTAACCCTTTAACATCATTACGGTGACAAGTTAACTTAAAAATAAAAAGTCATTTTGGTCTGTCATGACAAATTTTTCTTTTCTTTTTTTTGGTGGTGGTAAACCAGGCCTTTTGCCACTTTTGACCGAGAGGGCAGGGAAGGACAGTTGTAAAGGGATCAGGAAATTCTGTATCGCACCGCCTGCATAAGCACCACAGTCCCTTGTGTCAGAAGGCTAACCACTAGGCCACGGCTCCAACTGCGCTCATCCACTAAATTTATATCCTCCTATATGATCGACAATCTGCGATCACTCTTCCACAGGCCACTTCACATTAGAACCTACTACACCCTCACCCCATCGCCTGTTTGCAGCCGTTACGATCTTTTTTGACATGAGGTGAGAAGTGAGGTGTCCTAATACCGTGATCCCATCAACTCAGCGCTGATTGATTGACTTTTCTCTCTCGATGATCCTGGCTGCCTTTGCCAGATATCGGATTGTTTCTTGTTTTCTGTGAAAAAGTCGATGGGCGTCCTGTCTGCTTTGCAGAGCCATTTTTAAAGTGCATTTCTTTTCTTAACTAAAACCCACACGAGCCAGACACAAGCACTGCTGGAGGGCTGTGTTTACACTTCAGGGTGTTTTCTGACTTTTCTTTTAGATGGAAACAGAACTGAGAGTTTCACTTGAAAAACTGTAAGATCATGCATGCAACAACTGCAGCTGCAGGAGTCCCGTTCCGTGACAGGCCTAACCAAAAAATGACTCAAAGAGAGAGAGAGAAAAAGCATTGATTAGAAAAATAGAGGTCAGAAGTCATTTCCTGCACACTTTATTGGTTATAAAGGGGAAAAAAAACAGGAAGACTGGAAAGTTCATGAACAAATTCTTACGACTTGGCATGTCCTAATCAGACGCAAAACCACGACACGCGACAGAACGCATTTTCACCATGTTTTTGCCCTAACCAGCCGCAATATCCATACACACCGAGTGACGGGATTCGATTTAAAAATGGTTTCTATTTCTGTGGCTGGAACAAGAACATACAAAGTATGACAATGATAATTTCAGGTAGATTATGTGCTTTAATGTTAAAAAGGTTTAATGTGAGTTTAACTATCATTTTGAGTGATAATCATATTTATAATCATACTGAAAGTAACAATAGATACTTTAGTTCTTCAAAAAAAAAACATTCAAACTGTAAATGTAGAGCAATACGATTAATCATTAAAAGATTTCGATCTCGATTCAAACACCCATGCAATCTCATTCCTAAATGACAAACAATTTGTATGTGTCTATTGACTGCTTGCATATGCATAACTACTTTTACTTTCCATTTATTTCAACTCGGGAGTTTCCGATAACAGCGTTCAGCGCACCTACATACATGAAACCACAGATAATTACAATGTTTAATGGCTGTCAATTAATTAAAACAATGAATCAGGTTCTCTGCATAAACATGAATTATCTTGAACCTGCTCAAATGTTCCTATAAATATATTTTCTTACCAACTGCTCTTATTCCAGTCTTTTAAAATATTTGAATGAATGAATGCACGGTACGTGCCCTAAACAAATTGAACGATGTTAAATATTTAATTAATCTTAAACAGTAACGCACACAGGGTAGAGGAGAATGACAGTCAACTACTTTGAATATTAAGCCTTTTGGGCTTAAACACTTCAATTACAACACTTAGAGGGCGAAGCACTGCTACTTCTGCGGAGTGATTTACTCCAACTCTGAGCAAACTCTCTGTTCCTCACCACAGGGCTTCTCAGGTGATGCGAGCAAATCACTCCGCCCAAGTAGCAGTGCTTTGCCTTCTGAGAATATAGTTCCCAGTATGTATACGGTTAGATGGCTGTGTCTCATGTGACCTTGTTATTTGTACGCTGTGACTATACAAATCACAACATGTAAATAGGAAAATGTTGGCGTTATTTTGTCACTTATTGGGAGCAGTATGCTAGCTGGAGCCGTTTACCTCCCATCTTTGTGCTAAGCTAGGCTAGCGGTGGGTGCGTCAGACAGAGTTACGGCACGCACGGAGATGAAAAGGGTATGTATGGACTTATCTAACTCTGGGGGATACGGTGAATAAGCTAAAGTCCCAAAAGTCAGCGTGTTCCTTTAAACCTTTGACAAAATCACAACGGAACATTTAAATCTGCGCTGGCGCTGCCGCTATCAGTTATCTTGAATGAGTATGAAAGCTTCACAAACAGTGTATTCAATCTCACAATATTGTTATTTCTGTGTTACAAATATTCAATCAATTTGAATGAATGATTCAATGACAAATACATTTCAGTCACTTGTCGCCACCTGGTGGCGTAACAATAAAATTGATCAAATAATTTTTTGAAGTTTTGAAGCACCGTTTTACTTTCAAAAGCTAACACGGTGCTTCAAATAACGATTTTATAAATTATATTGTTACGCCACCAGGTGGCGACAAGTGACTCATGTATTTGTCATTGAATCATTCATTCAAACTGATTAGAAATAATTCAGATTATTTAAACATTTTAAATAGACTGCATCAAAAAATAATGTTTTGTCAGAACCTCTATTAAATTAAATGTTATTTTGATTAGTTGTCTGTTCAGAATTATGATGTCGGTTTGAAACAAAAATAACCGTGATTCTCAATTTATTTTTATTATTATTATTATTATTTATTATTATAGAATCGTGCAGCTCTAACTAAATGTGAAGAAACAAGTGTATTCTATGACAAAGATTGTATCAGTTACTCAGTATGCATTTCCAATTTTTATTACTCATCTACTTCTTAGCAAGTGCGTCATACAGCAGTGCACTTGCACTTGACACACACTTCTGATTGGCTATGATTTGTGATTTTGTTGTGTCTTGTAGCCGTGCCACATCTGGTGTGGACAGACGCATTGGTTATCGCTGGAATCTTATTGCATTGCATCTGGTTAGAACACAATGCAAGAATATAAGATTCAAAATCTGCTACAAGGTAATTAAATGTAACAAATCATGTAAAAAATTCTAATCTTTTATTGGAAAATTAAACATTTTAATCAAACTTGATAATTGGCAATCTTTTAAACAACTGAGAAGTGATTACATTTTATAAAAATCACCTGTCAAATTTAAAACGTATACATCAGCATATGAGTCTCAAATTTACGATTACACGATTACAGGGACTCATCTCAAGATCACTCCTTTAACAGTTCATCTACTGCCAAAATTATGAGAAAAAAAATCAGTTAATAATAGAAAATGATTCAAAATATTCAAACCAGGAATGTTAGAATCATATGGCATAAAAAAAAAATCTGTCAAAACTAGGGACGGGCATTTTTTAGAAACATTGTAATCGAATATTTGGGCTCATAAAAAGCTATATTCGATTATTTTGTTTATTTAAATGAAGTTTAACAAGAAAGACGTTATTTCTCGTTAGTTTCAAACTTTCTCTTAAGTTTTTGTCACCAATTTTTCTGAACAAGCTTATGATTAAGCAATATACACAACAAACTTACATTATATCTTATGGTTTCCTTTTAGTTGAAAACAACATACAGAAAAAATGAATTTAAGCTCAAGCAGAGAAAACAGGAAAAAAACACTAAAAAAGCCTATTATCGTGCAGAACGTACATATACACTCGAGTCTGCATATGGTTATCGTGTTTATTTTGTTTCACATAGTTATGTTGAGAAAAACAAGAATATCCACATGCTCAGGTGAAAGTTGGCAGCTCAGTCTGATAACAATAAGGCCAGCTGCAAAGAAAACGTGCTCCGCCAACACAGACATCGCTTAGCAGAGTTATATTTGTGCCCCTGCAAAGTTTCTTACAGCGCTTTGTGTTTTCTGTTCTTAAACTGGTCTCCCTCGACTAAACTTAAAGGAAGAATATACCTCGAGATCACTATACGACTTTTGATATGAATCTCAATATGTGTACTGCATGTCAACTAGAGTAAAAGTATCTGCATGCTACTTACTAAATTAGATCAAACAAACCCAGCAAGACATCTGAACTGAACATAAAAAATGCTCTATTCTGCAATACCCAGACTCACCATACAACAACATTCAATTCAAGCTGCAAGCACACAACTATGCTAAAATATAAAGGAAAATTTGCAAACACCTAACATAACTCTACATTAAAATGTTTAGTATCCATTAAGAAACACTGAACTTTTCTGGACCAATTTCATTCTTGTTAAAGGCAGGAATGACCCTAAAACGAAACGACTTAAAAATGGACGTCTTGTATGGCTATCTCACATGAGTTATAGTAATCAGGGACAACTTAAAGCCGAGTGGCGGTTCTCAGTGCGCACATGCTAATGAGGCAGACAGGAAAACGTTAATCACGATGGTCACCTCTTCTGAAGAGACTCGTGACTAGCTGTCATTTCCATAACAAGCTTTCAAAGCTCTTTTAACGACACAAGAGGCCACAGTCCCAGTGGCAATTAAAATCATGTCGGGACACGTCATAATCTGTTGTGTTATCACAGTGTGACACCGGCGGCAACAAATGTTGGCTGGAAAAAATCTCAGGGGAAAACGGTCACTTTGGCTACCAAAGACAAGCTCATTTCTGAGACACTAATGTCTGCAGGAGAAGAAGAGAACAACATTCTCAAGACACAACAGCTAGGAAAAACTCATCTCCAAGTGTAAATGACATCACTGATGACATCACAAGGGAATTACAACCCCAACGCAGAATTCCATTGCTTAAAAGTCTCATTAACGTCACCACACCCATCTGTAACTCTCAATCTAAACAGCGCAGATGATAACATTTCTCTTAACCTAAATACAAACCTCTCAAACTGCAATAGCACAGGACAACTATAAAGGGTCCATAAACAACAGGAGGGCTGCAATCATGTTAAAAAAAAATGTCTAAGTCTCCAGCGGACATGGACCTCACACTAAGAAATAAAAACGAGCACTACCGTTCAGGCAGAATGTAGGGAAGATGTGTGACAAGAACGATTAGCTGCTTGCGGCCTAAAATCAATTTTACATGTACAAAAAAAAAACCAGTGCAATGCCAATAGATCTGCCTTAATCCTATTGCCTTAAGATCCCTTAAAATCCATGTTCTCTGCTTTACACTAAAATAAATACAGTTCTTTCTGCACTTATGCACCCAGCTTTACGTTTACTTACAGTACAAAAAACAACAACAACAACAACAGCACATTATTCTTTATCCATCTTTGTGGTATAAGAAAAAGGACACGGCAGAAATGATGCTAGGGTGCAAGAGAGAGAAACCGGTCCATGTCTCCTTGAAATTGACAATACAGTTCTCATAACCTGCTGTCTGCAGGGGAGTTCATATTGTTTAGGGGGTCCAAAAAAATAAAAAATAAATAACAGGGCTGCCTTGGAGCAAAATGCATTTTCTTTGTTTCAACAGGAATCCAGGGACCTGAGGAGGGGGGAAACGTCTGAGCTGTTCTGAGCTGCAAAGGAAAAGGTTAAGAAACCAAAACTGGCAAATAAATAAGGGGAAGGAACTGTCTGGAAATTTTGGAAATGCATGCCAACAGACTTTGAAGACATGCCCTGGATCATTCGGAGCGCTTTCCACCTGTCTGAAACCTGAGCCATTCAGCACAGAACAAACTAACCTGTGAGGCACTCAAAACCAAGAAAAAAAAATCCATTATCGATCGGTGTTTGTTGTGGGACAAAAAAGAAAGAAACTGCCAGAGTGGATGGCACTTGGGCGGACACTATGAGCTTCAGACCAATTTACAGAGTAAAGAGGAAGAACTGCATTAGCACAAAAGAGACGGACACACTGACAACTAATAGCACTACCCACAAATCCCTGAAAATCACTTCAGATGGACACACGCATCACTGACCGACCACATAATTGATATTCCACACTATGATGCACAGGTCTGCACTACAAAAAAACAATATGAAAAATGCTTGCGCAAAAGCAACAAAGAATGTCAGCGTCAAACAAAAGTTATCAAATTCTGACCTTGGGTTGGGCGCGGCGAGGAAAGGCGACCTTAGGATCAATCTGTGCACAAACAGAGAAAGAAAGAGAGAGAATGACGATTAGAAAAGCAAAGTCATATTTGAATGCAGTTATCCAGGTCTAAATTTAATACACTCTTTCATGCTTCATACTTTAATACACTCGTTCATCATTTCATACAAATCATCAACACCATCAAGCTTTGGAATGAAAAAATTTGGAGCACGGATGGGTCACACTGGAACAAAGCCATTAACTCTTTGGCTTGTCATCTTGTTAATTTCAGTTTGTGTTCAATCTGCTGAAGGTGTGCAGACAGAAAGAATTATCAGAGAAACTATTTCATGCTCCAATGTCACACTGTCTTGCCTCAGCCTTAATACAGCCTCTTATAAAGAGGAGTTTCAAACAATCTCATACAGGCAGACGTAGTCAAGAGGAAAAACATAAACAGATCGAAATTGGGCTCTTGCAGGAAATTACTTGTCCATGTTCAGCAAGGCAAAGGCTTTAGATTGTAGCAAAACTCCTAGTGTAGTTTTGAACGTTTGCCTGAGGGCTCTGCAGCATATAAGTGTATCATTACAGACACAGAGCCTTTCTAAATAAAACACACACACAGTTTCTTGCTGGATAGAATCTTAGGAGTATTTTTCTGCCTTGTCTACAATGTATATGTTGCCCATTTTAAATATAGATACGTCAATTCACTGTGCTTCTCACGGGGTAATTATTCTCTGAAATGACACACTGGTGTCCACTGAATGAACCTTTTACTCTCCCAAAATTCCATTTGACTGAGCTGTGATCGTTATCTCCCCAAATCAGGTCAATTAGAGAGATGGATTTTGTAACAGGTATGGAAACCTTCTCTGTGATGAATTTCATGTAGTGATTCGTTTTAGCAATTAGCCTGAGGCTTAACCAATTCAACCTCAATTACTCCATAGAAACAAGCCTATGTGAGCAGAAACAATATTACGCTTTGAATTTCAAATCAGTAGAAATTAGGAGTCTTTTTCCATACAGCCTGAGAGCAAACATCCTTTTCTGATTAATGCACGGATAAATTGAGCAACATTTGTGTATACTGGGTCTATAAACAAAACAATGTGATGTCGGTTTTTGAGTTATGCATTTGCAAATGGTCCAGTTGTTGGATTAGAAATCCATTGAAATCAATAAGCTGCGTCTATGGGGTCAGGACATTAGAGGTCATAACTTATTAGTCCTATTCATACAAAAAAAAAATGTATTACCATTGTTGCTGGTACTGGATTTGTCAAAACAAAAGCAAAACCACTGCAGTGCCAGCCATTCAGTCAGACAAACTAATCACAGACTAATCAGAAAAATCTTAAAACCTAGTGATAATCTAAACCAAACAGCAGACAGCAGTTATTAAGCCAATATGTAATTTAGATTCGAGCACACATTGTGTAAATAAAGTCCTGTGTATTTCCAGATGAAGCAATTACTGAGCTTCTCCCATCTCAGCAGTAGCAGTTTAATGTGTTAGTAGCCTTTTATTGCTTTCAGATAGTGGTTTACATCTGGTATTAACATCCTTTTGGCTGATCCGATCACAAGCGGTCAGCGCTACATACAAGTATAAAGAGGCTCAAAGCATTTTGTGTTTGGATTACAAAAACCACTTTAGCTGGAAGTCAAAAACTTCCACATTGCATTTGTAAAGTACCCTGAGCTGCTTCCATGCTTAAAATAACCATACAGTCCAGAAGATTTCAGTCACATGAAGCACAGGCAAAGTGCAGTTACATGACTAAAATAAAGATGAATGTTCTGCTCAACTGACGAGTTTAGGGTGACATGTAGACTTTCAGCATATTTATTTTTACTATTTTAGACCTTTGAAATCCAAATCACAGGAGATGCATTTAAACGTTCATTCCAGGTTTAAATGGCAATCTGCAGGTGTAAAGAGGAACACTGAGACTCGTTTCTTACAAAAACAAAACCCCTAAACGAGCTTTCAACCAAAATGACCTAAAACTGCTTACTGTATTCTGAAAAAAACACTATGTGCCTGTTCCTAAAAATGCCATCTAGGTAGACAACTCAATTTAAGACAGAGCCATTGACTGTTCAAATATGCCTGGTAGATCCTCCATCAAAAGTTCCTCTTTAAAAAGACATCACTCAAAGTGTTTACTGTTCCTGTACACTGTACAAAACTCAGCGCTGATTGCAGGAGACGAGATAACAACCCCCCACTGCGATAAAAAGCTCACAGAAATCTGATTTCAGCTGAATACGAGTGACACACAGCACAGCCCTGAAACCTCACTGCCAGTCGTAATTATTCATTACCGTCAGATTTACAGACAGCATCAGACACGCAAGCGTTTCTGGAGCATATAAGACTTGGAGAATGAAGACAGCGTGTGGTGTAGTCGCTCCAGGTGTTCGGCGTAGTTTGTCTGACATTTAAGTTTTTGTTTTTTTCCCCCACAAACTAAACATACTAAAGAAATCAACGCACAGTAGAGAAGTGTTATTTTCAGAATGCCAGCACACTGACTGATGTAACTATATATTTCCGTTATGAATGTTCACATTTTCAACACTCTAGGGGTCATTTTTGGAATTTCTTCCTTGTTCAGTAGTGAGCTAACTCAAGCTAATGCTATAGAAGATTGCAAGTTTACAATATGAAGACATGCAAAGGGAAACATCAAATCCATGTGGGTGGGAAGTGAATGTCCATGAGTCTCAGGTGACTGTGAAAGGAAAGAAAGGGGAAATCCAGAGGTGTCCCTTCAGTTCAGAATGAGATCAGATGAGTTTATAACAGTTATCTTTTAGTTATTTCCCAGATAAACAAGGAAAGGACACATTTCGGCTCAGAGTCCTTGAGTGAATGTCAGTCTAAACACCATATACACAGATGCCAAATTCATTTTAACACACAGCGTTGAGTTTTATGGCTGATTCTACTACATATGCAGGACTAAAAGAAAAATAAGGATGGGCAAGTTGTTAATTTTTACTGGCCCTGCCAACATTTTCTGTACTTCTTTCACAAATTAGGTGTGCAACGGATCCCAAAACTCACAGTTCGGATCATTTATCGTTTTTTTTGGAGTCACGGATCGGTTAAAAAAAAAAAAACAGTTTGGGTGTGGGGGGGTTGACGAACGTAACACTGCTTTCTATTTATTACTTAAAGAACACTTTAAGTACTTTGATAACACAGCAAAAACTACTAGCCTAACTAATAAAATCAAACATTATTAAAGACGAGAGAACAGTGTGTAATAAAATAAGAAACACAAATTACAAGCATAGATAAATACAATATAACAAAGTTAAAAATAAAGTCTAACAGTAGTATTCAGGTACAGAAATGTAAAAATTAAATGTAAAATAACACTGCATAGTGTTCACTGAATTTAATGAAATACAGATTAATCTTTGTTAAAGCGGTTTTGTTGCTTGATTAACATTAATGACTTACACAGCAAAGCTGCTGTCCCTTTGACCTGATGCATGCATCCAATTAAATGATACACATCCTATTTCTTTCTCAACCGTTTAGACATAACAACTATGTTTACGAGACGGGTATTTTGATATTGTGTGTATGTGTCCGTTTAAGCGCAAGGAGATGCAAAAGAGTAGTCAATTCTGTGAAACTCGGCATAAATTGAGTACTCTTTCGCCTCTTCTTGCGCTTAAAGCAAGTGACTCGTACGAAAACGCATACTGTCTGAGTAGGTACTACATTTGAATTTGAATTTACTTTGCAACCATTAAAAAAAGTATATTCTTTATAGTATGAATGTGGGTAATATGAATTAAATTTAGACGTACTACATCCGTCATATTGTTACTGTCATGTGACCTAGCGTCGCTTTCCTGCCATTCATAAATTCTCTCCCATGTCCTCATGGGATAGTAAAGTGTCCATCGAATGCACACTTCAGAATCTCGCCGGAAGTAATAGGCCATCTGGGAACTTTTCGCCTACTGTTCTCCGAATACTATGTATTCAAGCATACTACTCTTTTAATGTACTGTTTTTCGCATAATACATAGTAGGGAACTATTTGATTTCGGATGCAGCGACGGTCTTTATGAATGGGTCATTGAATCATTGACTCACCCAATTCGTTCAAAAAGACAGATTCATTCATCAACAAAACATGCGCAAGCTCAGCTGTGACTTTGATGAACTGGAGCAATATCAGACAATATTGTGCCTAAGTCACTTAATATTAAATTATTGTTTATTAAACAGTTGTATAAAATCAACAGCACATTTGCAATCGTGCTGATATTTGGGGAAAACCGCAGTCTTGCTCATGTGATATTGCTTAACCATATCATATATTATAAATATCAAAAACAAGTTAAGTGGCTGTTGGTCCTTTTAGTCGCACAAAAAACAAAACTTTTCTTCAAATTCTGAAAGGATTATGTATAGCCTAGTAAGCGCATATAGAGTCTCACAAACTTCCGGTATAATCAATGAAGTTGTCTACAATGACTGCGCAATGACCCTCTTATTTACATTGTCTCTACACTTTGTTTGTTATAATGAGAGGACTGATTCGTGAGTGTGCAGAACTTAGCACTGGACAAAAACTTGTGCGTTTTGAGAAGTGCGTATTCTGAGGTGCACCCCCGTAGAACCTGGCCTGATCGGGTCAGTCGCACAATTGCTCCTATAAATTTTTACCCAGTCGCACGCAGTAATTTTCAGTAGCAGATGCGACCGAAATGGTCGCACTGTAGAGCCCTGTGGCCCTATAGCCATTACGATTCCGATCTCTTTCACACTGGCCCTAGGCCTTTCCTATTGTTAAGCACTGTTATGCAAGTACGTAAAACTCTCAGTCCACTCAGGCTAAAAAAAAAAATTTTAATAAAGCAGCAGGAAATAAACAGAGATGGGAAAGGAAATGAAAAACTCTGTGGGAAAAAACTTCATCTGAATGACATCTGTTTCAATGCACACTCTCCATTCTCAGTTACAGAAACCAAACGTTATGAAGTGATACATACCGTCTTGGAGTCTAATTCGTGGTGTGGTTGAGCTAAGACTTTATCTACACTGGAAACATCTGCAAACGTGATGAAGCCAAACCCTCTGTGGAACAAAAACACAATGAAGGTCAGGAGATAATTTCACAGGAGAGGCAGAAAAATTGTGACAGCAGACAAAGCGCTCTTGTATATTTGTTGATACGCTCAGTGAAGGCGGGGAGTTGCAATCATTATGACACATTTAGAAATTTCCACTTGTTGTGAGATAATTATAACTATTCAGTGCCTTGATATGTCGCTGCTACACTCTTCAAATTGTTCCTATGCCCTTGAATAATGTATCACAAATAGTATATCCTGGAACAAAATACAATACATTGTCTGACAATTTTGGCCGGTCTGATATATTTATACAGGGAAAGTGACCATTTAAACCCACCCAAATGTAAATTTGAAAGATTATTATTATAAATAGAATAGAAAAAGATGTTATACTCGTCTGTAATTTAAACATCAGAAACTGACTAAATTAAAGACACTTTTCAGCACCCGTTTAACTTTAACCAAAGATATTTCTTGCTAAAGCAGCAAGCTTGTGAGGCCTTATAGCCGCCTTATATCTGTATTTTTTCCCCCCTCGGTTTAAGTGGTTCAAGTTCATTATGTGTTCTGAGCACAGTGGATTCAGTTAATGCTTTTTATAAGAGATTGAATGGGTTCTTAGTCTAGGTAGGTTTATTAGGAAGAGGTTAATTGCAGCATTCCTAAGAAGCTCAGCTTGACAAAAATAAAATGTATGTTAATTTATTATACGGAGTCAGTCCACTTGTTTTTCATTTAATAATCATTTCAGATGTTCTGCTGCATCTCCTTTTGAAACCACCATTCCAGTGCTATATATTCCAATACAGATCTTTTCAACTATAGAATATTCCTTTAAAAATATGAAGAAAATAAAAAATAATAACAGGTTGCATTTGAGTTATTAACCTCCTAATTTTAAAATTATTTTCAATACTGAGCCACTTTTAGCACTAGATTGTATAAAAAACATCTAAGAACAGCAAAGTTTTTCTGCTACTTCTACAGTATCAGATAGAAGCAACGATTCCTGAATAACTGAACACTCAACTGTCTCCAAACAAAAAGAAAATCAGAATATTTTGCATTTGCTAAGAAACTATTTCTCTCATGCTTTGAATTTTTGTATTTCAAAATATAACAAAAATGGGCTTATATGGCTTGTGGCTTTATTAGGGTCACTTCTCCAATATATGGATGCTATGGATTCCCCGCTGCAGAATTATGAAGAAAAGACTGATATACACATATAATGTGCATTGCCTGGCTCTGTCACATATTTGCAAATGTACTTTGTCTTTTGAAATATAATTTAGAAAATAGGGAATCTCTTTCTAGCAGTACAGTCCTAACTCAATGTCAAATTGCATTATGAATCAGCTTTCTGTCCTGTTCTTCTTGATCTACCCTTAACGCATCATAAGACAGCAGAATAGAGACAGCAACAACAAAAAAACGGAGAAATTGAAGCACGTGTGTTTACCTGGAGCGTTTGGTGGTGGGGTCGCGCATCACCATACATTCTCTGATCTCCCCGAATTTACTGAAATAGTCTCTAAGGCTGTCTGAACACAAACACAAGGACACAAGAGGGTTACACCGTGTCTACACTTCAAGTGAGCGACGCGATTAAGCTTGCACGCTGCCGTTATAATCACCGAAGGTCGCGCGCTTCACACTTCGTTGATTATAATGAGAGCGTTTAAGTTTTGTCGCGTCGCTCGCTTTAATGTCAGATGACTGAAAATCACAATAACCTTGTGCGCAGTGACACACATACATACAAACAGCTTCCAACGCGTGCGATGGATAAATATGACGCAAAACAACTCCAAAACAGAATAAATTATCCTTACCTGGTGAGGTTTGCCAGCTGAGGCCACCGATAAACATTTTACTGTAAGGAGAAAAAATGGTATAAGTGACTCCAGATGTCAAAACGGCCATTTTCCTTGTAAATACCTCATAAAGAGCGAGCTACGAACAGCTTGAGCTGTGTACCGGCTGATATGAGCCTTAGATATGACCTGTCAATCAAAACATCAGCAGAACTGCGCGAGGAAGGACATGCGCTCGCTCGCGCTGAAAACAGAATCAAACTCCAAACACACACAAGAGCGCGCGCGCACTTGTCCTGTCTTCTTACCCCGGGTCGTGTAGCGAATCACTCGGGCTTCCAGAGGTGACTTGACTCGCGTCCGCTTCCATAGCTCAAAGCCCAACCAACTCCAAACACACGCATACACACACACACGGGCACTGCAGCCCCAGCTCAAGGAATATTACCGAACCGGGAGCGCTAGCGTCACACGTGGGATCAGCGCGCGCTCCCGCCCCTCTCAGGAGGGGGTGTGACTGAAAGCATCAGCCAACCAATCCGGCGGGGATCTGCGCCTACCTATCTATGGAAACCACGCCCCCTGTTGGTTAGCAGCGTTTGACAGGAATCACGAGAGTGGATTCAGATCTTCAGTAGGCTCTTTAAACCCTATAAAGTTTACATTTGCGCCACCTTCTGAATAAATACAACCAAGAGGCTTTCTGGAAAGGAAAACGAGTATTTAAAACTAAAATGAAGCACAATAGTTCACAAAATTGAACTAAAATCTAGTGTTTTCTTGGTGGCACTAGCATATTATGTCATGTTTGTCCTTTTAGTTTGACAACTTATTAATAGTGGCAATGTTATAAATCCACACATAGTAAATAAGTGAATGTACATAGTGCACAGAGATAAATACGATTTATAAATGATCAAATTTGTTTTGGAATTAAATTTTTTCTCTTAAAAGTCCTTTCATTCTGTTGGCACCTTTCAATATTGAGCTTGGTTATTAACTAAAAATAAAACCATTAAAAAAAAAAAACATTTTCATTAGGCTACTTGAAATAAAATAATCCTTAACTAAAATAAAATATAAAAAATATACTTACCTTTATTTTATTTCAGCTAGTTGCCAAGGTGACATTTCTCCTTTTCATTTAATGTAAATAAACTAAAACTTAAAATGAAAAAAAAAAAATTCTAATTTTAAACATTAACAAAAGTAATAGTATATCAATAATACTAAAATAACACTGGAGCTTGCTGTATAAAACACGGACTGGTGGGGACTTTCCAGTTATTCTGTTTTTATACGGAGCTGATAATATTGTTTATCCCTAAACATAACCCAAAGACATCATTTGGTATGTATGTTAATTTTCCTGGAGGGTTCTGACACCCCCACGCATTCAGGCAATGTATTTCTGAGCCTTTCTCCGCTTCACTTTGCTGAGTGAGCATGTAGAATGGATAGATCAGTGTTAGTGTGGCATCTGCTGACTTCATTGATATGGAAATGCTCAAATAGGACGTTTATCAAATGACTGCAGCTCTAGTTTCACAGAACCAGATTACTGTGGAAAACAAGAGCATTGCTTCTCCCACTGTGGCCAAATAAGAACTCTTGAACCAGACAATAATTTCTTAACTCACTTAAACACAACAGGTCATTCATAGATCATGCTGCTAATGTTCTAATAAACTTTCTCAAACCCTTTCCAGTCCCGAAAATCAGACAAAAATTGATGTTCAAACTCTGATATTTGATATTACAATGACTTCTGCTGCTAAAGGGGACATTGAGGGGAGTTTTTTGATATTTGGAGCCAAGAGTATTTTTCTGTATCAAGGAAAAGGAACTGCATCAAGTTATGAGTCCAATCTGTGAGGGAGACCCATAGTCACAGCGGCATCTGTGTTTGATTAATGAGTGGATCTTCTACTTACTGAAAGTCTCATTTTTTAATGTTGTGCATCTGTTAGCTGCCTAACAGATCACTGCGCCTCTTTAGGATAATATGCATTCATCAGGGCACTCTGGGAAATGAGAGAATTTTCTGCTTAGAGAAATAGAAATCTCAAAGTTAAGACTGGAGAATATGATACATGCAACAGTATCAGCTGTGGCATTCAGATTCCTCAGAGCAAACCAATCAGACCCCCTGCGGCAGGCAGATATGAGAGCAGAGCCAAATACAGGGGCTTTTCTGCATGTTTATTGAAGAATGTCACCACTCACTTTAAATATTCAGCCCATTTCAGCACACTTTCCCATGATATTTCATGCAAATTATTGCAATAGAAGTCACCTTTTCTCTACAAAGTGCTTTGCTGTGGGATCTTTCACATGGTTGCACAGCCATGTGACATTTATTCAAGTCAGCTAGATCCGTTTCTCTGTTGAGCACCACAGGGATAGTCGGGATAGTGTTTATTTTTAGAACCAAGGATATAAATGAGTAAAAAAAAAAAAGAAAAAAAAAAATAGAAATGTATATTTACTACATATGTATATACATGTTGATCACATCTAGTGACTACCACATTTTTCTACTGCATAATGTATTTACCACACTTGTAGTCGTTAGTGATCAACCTGTATATGCAGTATATATAAAAAATATGTAAATATACATTTGTATTTTTTCCCACAATATTTGTTAGAAGAATATTATCAGTTTATGATATTGCTTTAAAAATAAATACTATCCCGACCACCTACTCATAACCAGCCATTCAAAGCTTTACACTGAGTGACATCTATTGGCCAGAAGTAGTAGGTGCACATAATTTGTTGTAATATAGCCAGTATGGATTTCTTAAACTCCTTTTAACTATTAGGGAGATTTTACAATATTTTGAAGAAATCAGATATGGTTTAAAACGGGTGTCCAATCCAGCTCCTGGAGGGCCACTCTCAGTTCAGCTCCAACCCCAATTAAACACACCTGAACCAGCTCATCAAGGTCTGCATCCGAAATCGCAAATCTTCCCTAGTAGGTGAAAAACAGTATGTGAAAAAAGATGTCTGAATTCAGACAAAGCAAATGCAAAGTTAACCTTATCTCACAAAATCTGTTTTGCAGGTTCTTCAGGGAAGAACAAAAAAAAAAAAAAGATTTTTTGGTTGTTTAAAAAAAAAATCAGATCCTAGAAGTGGTTTGTAAACTTTTAAGCTGCATATTGATTTAAATGTAAGGCAAAGTCAGCATCAGCACAAGGAAGAGTAAAAAGCACAGCATGTTTGTGATACCCACAGACTTTTTACTCAGTGAGATGTTTGGCAGTGTGAGAGTACAGAGCAGTGAACCGTACAAGTTCGTTTCAGCAGGGTTTCATGATGCTCCTCGCTGCCGCAGTTCTTTAAGGCTTTACAGTCAAAGAGACCCACAACAAAATACAAAGACCAAGAAAAGAACAGATATTAGTAAATTACTTCATTATCAAAATACCTGAGCACAACACAATCTTTCAAACCATCAGCATTCAAGAGACAATCTTAGAAAACAGTACAATATTAGCAACTGTTCACATAAGCAGCTGGTTTACCATATCACATTTACTCTGCAATGCATTCTGGGAAAATAACTTAATTCAATTATCCTTTAAATAACAACAAATAGCATAATATGAACCATTTAAAGAGAATGTTTCAAAAAAACAACAAAATCACCATAAAAAAAAAAAAAAAAAAAAATGGAAATCAATGTACTGTGCGAAAGGGAGTTCAGGAGAGGATAAGCGAAAAGCTGCGACATCACTGCGTCTCAAACCAGGTGCAAAACCCTTGTTCAGCCAGTAATCTGTTCAGCAGAACCACCTGCAGACACACAGAGCACACACACACACAAGTTAAAGCTGAAATGTAAGAATCTAGTAAAGAAAAATTAGCCATACACACCTCATCTCCCATCTGTTTCCACATGTGCACCAGAGGAAGGCCGTCTTGACTGCCTGTCACCTGACCATAGACAACAACATCTGTCACGTTCAGAATTCTTCCAAAAAAAAAAAGCTGATTTTGATCGCCCAGTGCAGAGTTTCTCAAACTGTCAACTGCGACTTGATGAAAAGCAATTCAATTTTAAAAATTTGATTTGTTAACCTGAATGTCATGTGACCATAAATTGACCGTGAAGATGCGAATGTGTTGCTAAATTACTAAAATATTAATCTCAGGGGGTATTTCAAGTAAATGTATTTCATGAAGATATTTATAGGCTATTTATCTTCAGCCGACAAAGAAGTTTGAGAATCCGCTGCCAGGTGAAATGATACAATACAGTGGAAATAATCTTTATACAGAATATACAGGAATAACTGACAGAAAAAATGTGTTTGTTTGTTATAACCTTGATGATTAAGGCCATATTTGCAGTTAATTCCTCCAGTGCTGCTCTGGCCTCCAGGGAAAACTCCTCTCCTATCAAAGCAAATAAATTGCTTTTCATTTTTATCATAGTTCAGTATTGATGATTTGATTTGATTCATTTAACAGTTTACAAAATGTACATACAAATAATAATATACAGGTATAGTACATATCCATGAGCAGCAGCACATCACAGAAAGTAACAGGCTTATGTTTTACCTGGCAAAGGCATGATATTGTCTAACAGAACCTCTGTTGCCTGGAACGGTAATGTCACAAAGTCTGACCTGTGAAAACGAAATCTTCAAATATCAGATTCAGATCAACAATCACAGACAAAGGATCAAACCAAACTTGAGCGACCTGACCTGATCTGCCTGAGGGTGGCGCTGTTCACGGTGTCATAACCTCCATTATCTACATATCTGATATGAGCCATGCCAGACTCAATGCAGTACTGGATGACCTGGGCTCTCTGCCAGCCACCTCCTGTTACTGGAGCGGCACAGACCACCCCCACTAACAGAGAAAGACAGAAAATAGACAGACTTCCTCAACTAGATGACAACAAGCAATTCTAATTATTTTGGGAGATGATTGGCCTTCATAACCCCTAATTATAATTGATCTTGCCACAGTTTGAGCAACAATTCATTACATACAGCACATTTACTATCAGCGATGCCATCTGTTTGTGTGTGTGTGTGTGTGTGTGTGTGTGTGTGTGTGTGTGTGTACGTGTGTGTGTGTGTGTGTGTGTGTGTGTGTGTGTGTGTGTGTGTGTGTTTGTGTTCAGGTTTGGCTATACATGTAATGGCCAAATGTCCTCATATATAAATGTCCTTATATAGTGAAATCTAGCGAGGACATTTTACTGGTCCTCACTAGTTAAAAAGTCAGGCAAAACATGTTTTTATTTAAATCTAGTCCTTTGCACATGTTTCTGTGAGGGACCAGGGTTGTGTTTAAGGGTAAGGGTTGGGTTAGGCGATAGAAAAGATCATTAAACTGATATAAAATCAATGGAAGTCTATGCATTGTCCTCACTGATATAGTGAAACAAACGTACGTGTGTGTATATACTGTACATACACAACTTTAAAGGAATTAATGATAAGCCTGGAGTAATGGCATCTGAAAATTCAGCTCCATCACAGGAATAAATTACATTTTAAAATATATTAACATAGAAAGCAGTTGTTTTAAATCATATTAATATTTCACAATACTGTTTTTAATACAGATTAATATAAATAGAGCTTTGGTGAGCAAAAGAGAATTATTTCAATACGGTCTAAAAAAACGTACTTGTGTCATTTCCTCGTGTTTTAATTTACTAATATCTGAAAGTCATGCCAGTAAAGCTTTGCTGGTTCTAAAAGAGAGAAAAAGCAAAGGAAGACAACGATAGAAAATAAAAGACAAGCTAACAAGAATAAAGACTAAACTATGGTGGAGACAGATGTTGCTTTGTTCCTAGCTAAATTAATAAATGTCAGTGTGAATATAAAACATTTACCCCGTTTCACATACAAGGCTTAAGCCTAGTCTCAGACTAAAATGCATGTTTGAGCTGTTTTAACTAAAAGCAACCATACATGCAACAACACCATTGCTTTGTCTTATGATGCACACCAGTAATGTTTTTTTTTTCTAAAGCAAATTTATAAAAGCTACTTAAATGCCCTAATTGAACTAAGGCCTAATCCTGGCTTAATCTAAACCCAGTCTGTGAAACCGGGCCTTACTCTCAACATGGAGATCTGTGTGTTTAAGTAGGGGTCTATATACCTTCGACAGGGGTGGGCAGGCTGGGACATCCCGGCTGAGAGTAGCAGAGCTGCATGTGCTGAATGAGGGTGGGAAGGGCCTGATAAGATGGATGCTTGTGCTGCTGAACGAACAGGTGAAGACCCGCCTCCATCTGCGACACGATCACCTCCACAAACACATCCTGAGGCAGCAGCAGCTACAGAGACAACAGAACAACACACACAAGGCATACATTAGGATTTACCACCTCAAAACACATCATGTCAGGGTATTTGATGTTACTGGCATCAAACTTGGTGTGATGTGGCACATACTTTCCACTTAAATTTCAGTCTGTTCCTCACACAGAATTTGCAATATACAAAACTGAGCCTCACACAAAACTTGACATATAGCACATTAATCATAAGAACTTTTTATGATGCTCATGATGTCAAGATTTTAAGAGTCCTCACCCAGGATGTGATGGGCAGGCAGGGCAGAGGGATACAATTACTCAGATCCAGATCTTTAAACTTCTTCCTGATGAGTGAGAGAGCATCATCCACCTGCTGCTGTGAGCCTGGGTGAACACAAACACATGAATTCAGCGCTAGGCTTTAGCATTGATTAGGTAGCCATCATCACGGGAAATCTCACCATGGATGTGGCAGATCTGAATCTCCCGAGTGAACGGCAGGGTGGAGACGTAGATCTTTGCTCCAGAGCTCTGCTTGAGGAAGTTCACGAATCTCCCCTGCTTCCCGATCAATCGACCAACCAGATGCTGCAATGACAGTTTTAAATCTAGGACAATTCTTCCTCATACAGAAAACAAGTCTTCCTGTCACTCTCCTTATATCAGTAATACAATCCTCAATGGACAAGCACACACAGTATAAAGGCCTTCATATGTCCTGTAACTTGAGCTCTTCTGCAGTCTAGTACTTCAAGATCACGCATCTTTTCTCTGCTGTGGTGCATCTCCGAACACATTCATACACAAATGTAATAAATGGGCTAATGCTCCATCAATATTAGTATGTGGGTGCGTCTGTGTGTGGGGCTCACCGCTGGCACCTCTATGTCCCAAAGAATGATGGGCTGGGCCGGAGGTGGAGCCAAGCTGCTCACCTGAGTATCGGCACTAATGCAGCTTACACCTATATCACCTGAACCTGGAGACAAGATCCATATGAATGTAACACACTGAGATATTTTACTGCTTTGTGATTGAAGCATTTTTTTTTTACAGATAGCTGTAACAAGCAAATAAATATCAAAAAGTTGGTCAAAAGTTTGGAATCAATAAGATTTTTAAATGTAAGTAGCCTATCTTATGTTTACCAAAGCTGCATTCATTTGATAGAAAATAGAGTAAAAACAGTACTATTGTGAAACACTGTTACAATTTAAAATAACTGTTTCAGTATATATTAAAACATAAAAAAGATTTTTTTTTAGCATCATTA
This sequence comes from Squalius cephalus, assembly GCF_949319135.1. NCBI lineage: Eukaryota > Metazoa > Chordata > Actinopteri > Cypriniformes > Leuciscidae > Squalius > Squalius cephalus. Next base: position 8,913,822 of record NC_137145.1, read on the forward strand.
CTCTAGTCTTCAGTGTCACATGATCCTTCAGAAATCATTCTAATATGCTGATTTGCTGCTCAAGATATATTTATTTACTATATTGAAAACTGTTTTTGCTGCTTGAGTTAATTCATTTCACAATGATCAAACAGGAGCAGAATTTCATGAGTTTGAAAGTAAATGTCTCACGTACCTCTCCAGGCCTCCTCTTCTTCCGCTGCCACTCCGTGGATGCTGGGAATCATTTTGTCCTCAATGCTGACTGTGTCCGCTTCTGTGGGGGAACAGCCTCTGCCCTCCTCAGACAGCTCTGCACCGGATGCATCCTCTGAGAAGCAAGAACCACATCCAGAATCATCTCCAACAGAAGCTCCTAAATGGCTGAGTAGTTTCTCCCTGAATGAGACGGTGTCCTGAAGTGATACGTCACTGTTGATGTTTTGCTGCTGAAATGGTTTTTGGGCGGTGGACTGAATTTCAGCCTCCAGAGGTCTTGAAACACCAGCAAGCTCATGTGGATCAATGGATTCCTGGTTTTTCCAGTCCTCTGCCGCTGCTTCTATGATCTCTTGGACCAGAACAGAACTGATCTTTTCCAAGTTTTCTGGGTTCAAGCCTCTATCAGTGAAGATATCATGACTGTCAAAGTGGACAGAACCTGGCTGTTTCCCCGTTGAAGAGTGAGAGTCGTTGGAAAGGCAGTTTGAAGAGAGACAAACCAGATCAAACTCAAGCCCAGAGTCATCTTCACTAACTTCCCTGCAGTCTGGATGACCTTCACCAGCAATGTTGTCCTTTTCTTGCCCAGTTTGGAGAGTCTCAGGGAAACGAACAGATACTTCTCCTTCTGGTTCAGGTCGAACTCCCTTGGTGAGGCCTGTTACGGGAGAGGTGCATGTAAGGTTGCACATGTCCAGAACTGGTGAAGAATCTGTGAAGTTGCTGATTTCAGAGGATCCTGAGTTGTTGTGGTCCATTTTCAGGTCACTGTAAGAGAAGAAAAAGAAACAGTCCAGTGTCTGTCTTCACTCTGGAAAAAGCAAATCTGTCCGTTCTCTGAAGGTGACTTACTTTGACAGGTCAAAATACATTTCAGGATAACTTGGCATAAACCAAGATTTTCCATTCTTAAACAATGGAAAAATTTGTCACACTGCTAAAAGGATGATTTAGACCAGAGGTTTTGAAATATTTTGCTGTAAAAGACCCACAAATATAACCCCTTTCCACAATAAAAAGGCAGCTATATGAACAAAATGAAGAATCTGCTTACAAAATTAATAACTATATATATTTTTTAATTAAGTTGAGAGCATATTTGAGATGATCATTTTCTATGCTAAACATGTAGCTGTTTTGGAATAATGTGTATTGTAAAGAATGTTAAAATAAACTGAAATTGGAAAAAGTCAATGAAATAATCATAAATAACCTCAGGCTATAGTCTTCAGAAAGCAAAATGAAATGTTACTATTATTAAATTTGGGAAGGGTATTAAAAAAAACATTATGTTAAATATATTTCATTAATATCTTATGGGAACATTCCCTAAAAATATATTTTGTAAAAAATAATAACATTTGCAGACATTGCACCACTTGTTGTGACCTCTTGGGGGTCCCTGGAGCCCTTGATTTAAAGCTCAAATAACACATATTTGTAGAGAAGATTTAATATTAGAAGATATTATCACTTAAAACTGTGGCTAATCAAGTACACAACCTTCAAAAAAAACAGGACTCAAGTCATGAACGCTCTGCTACTGACCTTTCACCCAAAATACTGGAGTCAGCAGGGGAGGAGTGAACAGATCTGCTTCTGTCTGAAAAACACACCTCCTCTTCAGTCCAGAGAGGAGCTGTCGTCATCCTCCTCCTTCTAAAGCTGTACCAGCACCAGCCTAGCAGAGTCAACACAGAGACGGAGGCCAGCGGCCTAAACGACAGCAACATCCTCTTTCCACTGATCCCACTGAGAGAGAGAGAGAGAGAGAGAGAGAGAGAGAGAGAGAGAGAGAGAGAGGTCAGCTACATCTAATAACCATCCCTAGTCTTGGGTGGCACTAGTCTGTAAGGAGAGACGTCTGAGCTCAGAGGGGGAGTGAGTCTTGACACCAACACTTCTCCAATAGAAGACTGAACCAGAGCAATCTCATTACCAGCTCAAATATCCCGGCAACACACAAACACATGCAGCCCTCTTAAATACAGCTGTCACCATGACATCCACCACACATCTTATTTTCTGTTTGTATATAAATATCAATATATAACATTACAATGTGTTTGCAGTGTAAAGGTGCCAAAAAAGAAACCAACAATCACAACCCAAATAGCAAAGAAATGCAAGAAAGAAGACCAATAACAATTTTTGTTAGATTTGTTTTTAAAGTGAACATGTTAATAAGAGATATTATATTACATATAAGTAGATATTATAACATTTTTATGCTCTATCAGTGAGATCAGCCATAGAAGCAAAAAGAGGTAGCCTAGCTTATTATAGGTTGAAAAAATATGAATGTGTTGACAATTTCTCACACTCACACATTGTTTTCATGTTTTATGGGGACTTTCCACAGACATAATGCTTTTATCCGAAACAAACTGTATATTCTATCCCAACCCTACCCATCACAGAAAACTTTCTGGATTTTTACATTTTCAAAAAACACATAAAATACATACAGTGCTATGCATAAGTTTAGGCAACCATGCTAAAGTTGACTAAAAAGAGGAATAAAAAATCATATTTTGCAAATTTAACTTAATGCCTTATTTTAAAAAATTAGGAAAAATCCAACCTTTAAGGACACCAATTTTCTTTGTGAATGAATAATGTATCGTAAATAAATAAATGTTCTTCCTTAAAAAACAGGGTGCATAAGTTTGGGCACCACTATGTTAAATTCCCATAGAGGCAGGCAGATTTTTATTTTTAAGTATTTTTTTAATTTTTTTTTTAGGATACTATGCATCCTGATAAAGTTCCCTTGGCCTTTGGAATTAAAATAGCCCCACATCATCACATAGCCTTCACCATACCTAGAGATTGGCATGGTTTTATTTCAGTTAGCCTAAAAGCTAGTTTGATTTGCATTGCTCTCAATGCAAATCAAACTAGCTTTTAGGCTAACTGAAATAAAACCATGCCAATCTCTAGGTATGGTGAATGCTATGTGATGATGTGGGGCTATTTTAATTCCAAAGGCCAAGGGAACTTTATCAGGATGCATAGTATCCTAAAAATTTTTTTTTTAAAAATACTTAAAAATAAAAATCTGCCTGCCTCTATGGGAATTTAACATAGTGGTGCCCAAACTTATGCACCCTGTTTTTTAAGGAAGAACATTTATTTATTTACGATACATTATTCATTCACAAAGAAAATTGGTGTCCTTAAAGGTTGGATTTTTCCTAATTTTTTAAAATAAGGCATTAAGTTAAATTTGCAAAATATGATTTTTTATTCCTCTTTTTAGTCAACTTTAGCATGGTTGCCTAAACTTATGCATAGCACTGTAAATAGTATAATTTATAAGCCGTTTTCCTCATGGGGACCAAAAATGTCCCCACAAGGACAAGGATTTCAGATATTGCCCTCTTTGTGGGGACATTTTTGTCCCCATAGGGTTTACCAGGCCACACACACACACACACACACACACACACACACAGCTATCAAATTCAGAGCGAACATGAATTAAGAAAACTTTTAGGTAGACGCAGTTACATCGGCGTTTCAATCACGCTGCAATTTCAACTTTATGGGATCTAAATCTGTTTTGTGTTGTTGATTTTTGTTTTAGTGTGAAAGCATGTTACAAACCAATTGATGCATTTAAATCACAAGCGAATAAGTCAAGAAGGAAGAGACCTTCATTCCACATATATAATAAAAGAAGCCGGTGTTTGATGTCTTTCTGCTCACCGTGAAGCTCAGCAGCGCTGGTGCGTGTGTGTGTGTATGACGTCACGGGAGCGCACGTGTGTTCCTGACAGATTAATGAATGAATTTATCCAACAAAATTAAAAACTTGACTAAAAAACATGTGTTTCAAGGCAATGCATAATCTAACATTCACAGTAGTTAGTACATAATTAAAAAAATATATAACAATAACACTACAATTACAACGCTGAACAGTTTTAATTGGTCAAGTGATTGAGAAAGTGTGTGGCCTGTTGTCATGCGATCTCCCGCTCAAGCTGAAAGGCGGGAAACTATGGAACACTCGTGAGATTGATAATGCTGTATCCCTAACGAAGTAAGTTTAACATTTTGGTTTCATATGTAAACAGAACGAAAAGTTTAGGCTATGTACTGTTAATGTATGTATCCATATGAATGTGAATAAGTTGTCACACTGAGGTGCCTTTTGTCTGCACGCAAGTTATTTATCTTTACTAAATATACAATTTTTTATTCAGATCAGTCCAGATTTATTTTTAAATTTCTAGAAATTACAAGTATGCAAATCTTTTCTTTTTTTTTTTTTTACACATTTTAATGTGAATATAATTAATGTATAGCTCCACATACTACACATTCACTTTAACAAGTCAGGAAATCTTAAGTGTTGTCTTTAGATGTGATCTGGATATAAGCAGGGAGCTTTTAATCAAGCCATAAACATACACAATGATGGACAGAAATGGACTTTATTAGTGTTACATCTGTGAATATGAAATCAGATGATAACAATAATGTGTTATAAAGAGGGTCCAGGTCAGGACACAAAGATTTCGATCTTCAGTGCAACCCTCAATATTTCCTCCATGTTAATTGACATAATGCAGTGAACATGATTGACAGACAACAATTCATATTTTATGTTGTACATATTCAGTAATTAACTGCTTTACAAAAAGCAAAATAATACAATGTCATAGTCACTTGTATTTACAGTGTAGTAAATATACTTTTTCTATTTTTACACAAAAAAATATTTACAGAGGTGAAGCTCTCGGCATAAAAAAAGGAAACTAAAGGAGAACAATTAGGTAAAATTTTGCATAACCTCAAGTGCCAAAAAACGTAGTGTTTGAAACATCCATCTGTCTGCCATTACTAAACCCATTCATCACTTGACCTTTCTGACATTAAGACGTACCAATGTGAAAGCAATTTAAGATTGAAACAGAACAGGAAAAAATAAAACTGCCCCCAATACACACATTTCAACATGTCCAAGAGTCAAAATGGCACCATTGTATATGGGGTAGGGATAAAAGTTAGGTTTCAAGCTTGGATCTAAATCCAAAGAAAAATGAAACAAAAACACAAACATCAGCACACATGGCATAACATTTACACGAACAGTAAAGAAAATCTGTTGCACTGGACGGTACAGTCTTGCGGAACCCAGAATGTTACAGTTCACCGACCAAAAGAAAGAAAACGTTAAGAAATAAGGTGAAAGTAAACTTTGAAAAGAGATTGAGAATTGACCCTATAACAGCATTTTCTAAAATCTCTCTTTGTTTAAGTTGTCATAACATAGTGTAACCCAATGAGATCTTGGTTGTCTCTCTCGGTTCTTTATATCTGAATGCTTTTTCAGATGATTGTTATTTTTTCTGTAAAACTGTGATTAGATTTGTTCTTCAAACCTTCCCCTCTAATCCAAAACTGACAGATTATCACCACCACAAGAGTTGTCGTTGATTGAGTGGTAATAACATTTCAGATAGAACAGGCCAATCAGAATTCAGAAATTCACACAAATTAATTTGGCAAAGTAAGTGGGGATTTGGAAAGACAGTTTTTGGAAAGGTTTTGGAGAAGGTTTTGGAAACTTAAAGTTTTTCCTCTATGTATGTTTTTCTTGTACTATTAACTCTAAAAGGGTACAAAGGGTAAATTCTTGAAATACTACATGAACGATTGTACATTTTTGTTTTAGGGGAGAGCTCGCAAATGTTTCAGCATTAGTCCTGACTCTCCAGGAAGAAAAATCATTCCTGCCCTAAAAGAAACAACCACAAAAAAAGTTAACACAGTAGGAAAACAAGATCAAATACAACTGAACAAAGGAATGGCACTTATTTAATACTTTCATCTATTACATTTAAGAAGGAAATTAGTGCTTTTAAACATAATATACTTCAGGCCACCTTCAGGCAATGTCTGTGATTCCATCAAAAAAAAAGTTAATGTTCTATTACACACAAACAAAGCAAAAAAAAAAAAAAAAAAAAAAAAAAGAGACTTCCTCCCATGTGTCAAACAGTGACTGGTTTAAACAGAGGCGTTCAGTTTATTTTGATCCTGGCAAACACGGCTGAACAGTTTTAGAAGAACCTAAAGATTACCGTAAACGCTGGGTTTAGTAGGAGTGAAGAGAAACCGCATAAAATGCAGCGTAATGCATGTCAGAGGTCCAGCAGGGGCTAAACCCTGCTGTGCTGCAGTTCTCATACAATCTTTTTGATGCTAGGTCTTTTAAAACTGCCGGTGCTGCGTTGTTTCTGGACCTGGCTGGCCGAGCCGTGGCGTGTGCGTCCGCTGGATGCCAGACCCGTGGTAGGGGACAGGTCCACCTTCTCTTTGTCGATTCCTGCTCGAAGCAAAAACATACATGCATGATTAAACAAAGCTACAAACACATGAAAATATATAGCCTATATTTGAACAGTCATTCAAAGCTTCTGTTCCTGAAGTTATATGAAGTGTAAAAGTTAAATTGACCATACAGACCAACCAGATATGCCATTAGATTTATCATGTTCAGATGATACAAAAATGATAAAAAGCACACACAAAAGGTGGCAAAGCTGTTGCTACACACATTGGGAGTGTTTACTGTCTAATATGGGACAGACATTACATTTAGAGCATACATAAACCACATGTGCATCGCAAAATAGAAAAAAAAGATGGGTAAAGACCACACTAACCCACCAAAAAAAACAGAAGTGTGTCAGCCTGACAGGAAACAACTTAAAGGGGTGTATAATGCCCTTTTCACTTGATGTAAAATAAGTCTTTGATGTCCTCAGAGTGTGTATGTGAAGTTTTAGCTCAAAATACCCCACAGATATTTTTATATAGCATGTTAAAATTGTCACTTTTTTGTTTTTGTGTGTCCCTTTAAATGCAAATGAGCTGCTGCACAGAGGGCGGAGCTACAACACCTTCTGTGTTAGCAGCTTCGATTACCTCACACAGACAGACATGTCTGAAAAATTCAACAAACTTTTAGCCTTTTATGTTCAAACCGGTGTCAGACAAAGATGGAGAGACTCAAGAAGAAGTGACAACATGTAGACAACATTTCTGAATGGTTAGTTGATAAATTTATGTAGCTTAAGAGTAGTTATCTTCTAGTCATTGATTAGCATATTCTGTCTTGATAATCTATAAATCGTTTTCCGGGGGCGGGGTTTATGTCAATTCTAGGGTTGGTGATGTCTCTAACCCGGGAGAAATGTCGTGTAGCCTAGTTCCTACCAACCCTTTGTTGTAGTCCTTAAAAAGCAATTTCTTTAAAAGAAAATATCTCCCTTTGCTTTGAAATATGACAGTCGTAACTTCGCAGATGTTGTTTATGCTCAAACAGCAACATTACACACTAACTAAAGTTAGAAAAATTAAATCATAATCAACCACCCCTTTAAAACAATTAAACACTTTGAACCATAACTGTAAACATATAAAAGGAAGACAAGATGTCATAAATGAGTTTCGTAATTAAAACATTGCTTTTAAATGTTTGTCTCTGTAGGTTCATCTCTTCCAAACCAACCACAATTGTTTCCAGTGTAGACAGAAATGTATTGCATTGCACCTGGTTACAACACTGTTTATGGGTTCCTCTGCTACAAAGTAAGGGTTTAAATATAAACTACAAAGTATTGAGCAGAGTGCGGTTAAAATGAAGCAGGAAGTGTCAACTTCACACTGCTTGAACTGCTACTTTTCTATAGACAGCATGCAGTCAAAGTGACACTTGGAAGAACTGACATCATCATGCTTTTATCTGTGTTTAACATCTGTGAACAACAGTTGATGACAATCTCGCAGTTGTGACAAGGAGACAGACAGCAGGACAGTATGAGTGAGAGGCACCTTCAAATAAATAGTCTCATGTACTTCAGTACAGACCTGGTGCATGCTGGGAGGTGGCCAGTGAGGTCATTGAATTCGAGAGGTTGAGGTTGGCAGTGATGCTGAGCTGGCTCTGGGCAGGTGGAGGGTATGGAGAGGTGGGTGTTCGCAGACCCTCCTCGCTCGTTTCCTCATCGATGCCGGGCAAATAGGTGTCAATCAATCCATCCAAAAACTTGACAATCAGCTCTGCATAGTCTGGGAACTGAGTTTGCTGCGGAAAACAGAGAGCAGCTCAAGTTATATATATATATATATATATATGCATAATAACAGATTATGGTCAGTGTTTTTCTCTTGCATTTTGAGAACAAATTCAGTCACTCACCTTAGAGAAAGGACCAGCAAACCTCCAGAGTCCATTAAACCCAAAAGCTGTGGAGGTAAGTAAAAATTATATAGAATCTGAGTACTCGCTCACTACACTCTGAGTACCCATTCATTGATAACAGGATGATTTTCATAGCTTCTCATTGGACTCTGGCAATCATAGATCAGAGTCCCTCGTCTGCCCATCAGACTCTGACATTTACAGTTCAGACTCTCACATTCAGACTCTAGCATTCACAGATCAAGCTTTTACATCCACTCATCAGACTCTGGCATTCACAGTTCAGACTCTCACATCCACTGATCCTGCATTGGTTTGGACGTATGCATATATATATAAGAGATGTGAGCCGCTTTACTTTGCAGGTAGGATGTTTGGTATTGAGGGGGCGACTCTTCATGATAAACTACACTCTGCACAATTCCATGGACTGGGTTCAGAAGGTTTGGGTCCTGACACAGTGACAACAAAGTATTAATCTTTGAATCCAGGAGGTTGTGACTGAAATAAAAAGCAAAACACAACAATGAGAGTCTCATTTCATCATTCAGTGTCATGTGTACTGAAGAACAGGTACATTTGGACTTACACAACAGGAAAGACCTTTGGGAAGACAACACTGGCCTCAGCTAGAAACTCATACAGGACCCTCTGCTCAAATTCATCTGATGTGTTTTTCACCTGAGTGGCCTGAAAAATCATTCAAGAATACAGATCAGTCAAAATTCAGAGGATGAATGGATGTTTAAAGGAAATGGCAGGGTGAGGGTGGGGGTGGGGGTGGGGGTGGGGGGCAGGAAGTGACACGCAAGACTTCAGAGGAACAGAAAATGACAAAATATTTAAATTATAAATGCAAAATGATCTTTGAATGAGGAACTGAAAAAGATCTTTCTTATTTATTCCGAGAAAGAAAGATATTACCAGCACAGTCAAAAGCAGCGCCTGGATTTTTGGATCTGTGAGAACTTCCTCATTAAGCAGGACATTGGACTCAGACACAGATACCTTCCGCAGGTGGTGATGGGAGATTCTTGGGGTTTCTTTCAACAGGAAAAAAAAAAAGTTATAAATGGATGCAAACATTGAGAATCATTTCACATCTTTGTGACCCTCACCAATTTCATATTCATTTTCAGCCACTCTCCTCATCTTGGGCGGCGTTGTGATACCCGATTCCATTTCAGGCCTCTTCGGTGCTTTGCTGTCTGATATAAGGTGGTCAAAGCTTTTTCTGGTGCCTAAGGGAAACATTTTAAGAACATTAAAACCAATTAATACTAATCTAAAAGTAAAAAGCATTAAGGTTTATATATATATATATATATATATATATATATATATATATATATATATATATATACACATACACACACACACACACACACACACACAACCCAGTAAAAATTACCCAGAAGCTTCTTGGTGTTAACCTGGGAGGGTTGCCCCATGTCCAGACTCATGGATTTGCGTGTTCGTGGGCTGACCTGCCCCACTATGGGGTACTGGGCCATCAAGTACCGCTCTGAGACCTTTGGGGATGTCCACAACTGGCTTTCCCGCAGCAATCTGGGTGACAAAGTTCATGATTTATGAACTGGGTTGCAAAAAGTTAGCATTTTACAAAAGGTGATGGTGTGAAGTCACCCTGATCTTCTGTTTAGGTGGTACCTGCAGGTAGGGTCCTCATGATGTCCAGAGTACGTATCCATGGAAACATTCTCCATGGTAACATCAGAGAGTAGCAACTTCCTGTGTTTCAGGCTGCAGCGGCTACGCACTTCTTCTGACACTGGGAGGAGAGCTATACAAGTGCGCATACACAAAATGTACTCACTATACTGAATCCTAAATAACCAAAGTGAAGAGAAGACAGTAGGAAAGGGGAGATAGCAGTGGTTTGCTTACCTGCCAGATATGCCACGCTCTGTGTGTTCACCTCAAACTTATCACAGTTCAGGTGCTTTCCTACTAAGGCCAACAGCATGTGCAGGATACGGATGGTCCGTGCCACGGTGGTGGGGGAGGGGTGCCGGAACCCTGCAAAAACAAAAGAGAAATGTGATAGTTTTCCAACCAAAACAAAAAATGTTTGAATATTTTTGCATAAAACCCATTTATTTACCTTTCAACAGGTGCCCAACCAAAGCAAAATTAAAGTTGGAGTTGAAGTTGAGACCAACAAAATGGTCCATCTGTTTGCAGTGCCATTCCAAAGGCTGACGAATCTCCATAAACACCTCCTCAGGACTCTGAAAGATAGACAGGACAAATCCTTTTTGCTTTCAATAGGTCTTTATATTTTATCTTTTAGTTGTTTTAATCACAAATCGGCAAAATATTGTTTGAAATTGTTTTTTAGATGTATGCTACAATGTAAACTACAAAATGTCAACTTCCCACAAATCTTTATTTTCAAGTACCCAAAAGCAACCGTTAGAGCTACCCTATTTGCTAGTGTACCCATGATTCATTTATTCTGCAACCGAAGGTGGCTAATAAAAGGTGCTTTCCGATACAGAGTCGGCCTACGCATGTTTGTATATGTGCTGCAATGTGACGTGAGAGTGTTATATTAAAACCTTGTCGTTGAAGACTCGCAGACTATCGAGTGTGTGTAGGTTCTGTTCCAGCAGAGCGGTTCCGGCAGAGTACAGATTCACCTCATCCAACTGCAGCACAGCCACAGCCACCCAGAAGAGTGCTTTGTGCATCGGTGAGTCCTGGACGACACCCACACAGTTAAATAAGTCACACACACTCTCTCTCACTCACACATTTTAGAAGAATGCTGTAATTGAACACCTTGTTGAGCAGAGGCTGTAGTTTAGTGAGGGCAATGACGGTAGCTTCGATCAGCACCTGGCTATTACAGTTATCAGGACTCTTTAGGCAGCTCTCCAAACCCTGAGGAAAAAAACAACAGTTCTTCTTAAATGACAGAAAACATCAGTGCAAAGCTAGATGGCAACATTATCAATTGAGATGATTAGCACAGGATCATCTAATACTTTCCAGAGCAGAGCAAAAACAGTACACAATGCAGCTTATGGATTGAATGGATTGAAACTTGACTCATTTTCATGGGTAGCCCAAGTTTCTGCTTTAAAAGTAAGACAGTTTAGACAGGTTCTGACCCGGTCGATGCTGAGGAGAGGGCTGGCCTTGCTCAGGATCCGTATGATTTGTTTCATTTGGGTGTGTGTGACCCGTTTACTGATGCAGCCAAATACCACAAGAGCCCGCGGTTGCAAGGATGGATTATATTGAAAAGCAAACCTGCACATTAAACACACACATACATGTGCATCATGAATCTGCCTTGATCAGTAAACTTCAACTTAGTTTATTAATAAATTATTTCATAATTCAACTGTAAAGAGCACAGTTTGCATACTTCTGTGCCAGATCGGTCCACTGGTCCAGCCATTTACAGCCTGGAATGTCCCTCATACATGCCTAAAACACAAAGGGAAAAACCCAGTTAAACCCCATGACACACTTTTAACCAGTACGTGATACTTTATAGCAAACACGGAAATATATAGAGAAATGAAAGAGGCATTTGATCTTTATTCAGAGTCTTACAGCACTAATTAAACAACCGTTTCATGTGAACATGGAACAGTAACTTCTAACAGACCTGCTAGCACTTTGTTGAAAGAACATTGCAAAACCATCTCAGGGCAACAAGTGTCCACGCTAAATACAAAATGCTGTGCAAATCGATACAAATCTGATATTAAAGTGCCCCTATTACGCTATTTTAAAGTTTCCTAATGTTGTTTTGGAGTCTCTTACAACAGGTTTACATGCATCAAAGGTCAAAAAAATGTTTCATTTTCTCATAATATACATTTACATTTCCAATGATTCTCAAATGACTCGTCAGATGAATCAATCTCTCTAAATCCCTCCTTTCTGCGAGCTACTCTGCTCTGATTGGTCAGACAGCTCAGTCTGTTGTGATTGGTCTACATGCTCATTGCCATAACAACGTCAGCTCTGCTTGTCCTGAGGCTTCCTACACCGTAAACTAAAGACAGTAAGGAACAATGACGTCGGTTTTACCATATCAGTGCAAGCGTGAGTCCGATGATGATACGTTGGAAGAACTATTCATTCAACCCGAACCTCCATCGCAAACTTGAGCAGGACGTTTCTCAGTGATATACTACTCAGTTTGAGGTACATTATGAGATGTTGCAACTGTAATTCCTCACCATCAGCATTAACAAGTGCATGTCCATCAACAAACCGATTATTTTACTTGTACTTATTTATTTACCGAGTATTTTTCTAATATATTGCGGTGAACACGTGGAAACTGTATCAATAACAGTGCATGTAGGCAATACATTAGCCGAGCTCTAGCGTGAATGATCTGATGTAACATAAACGTTGGTAAAACAAATCTTGCTCCATGCTTAATCTTTCCTCAAAGTAGTGAGAACGACAGACAATCTGCATTAATAGACACAGTTATAGGTAATAGTGGCCCACAACTGATTAGCAGAAGTATTAATAATATGAGTTAACCAGTTAGCAGGAGACCTACACAATATAAAACTCAAAACTAAGTATTTTGAACACCATCTTTCAAGAGCAAGCGGTTTGCGAATCCTGCACTGAACTCCGAGATTTGAAAAGTCATCAGTAAAATAAAGGGAACACTGCAAAAGTTTTGGATTATACTGCTGTGGTATAGTGGTAAAGATTAATTTTAACCACTGATTCTTCACATGCTCGTCCTTGGGCAGTGAAAAAAACTGGCTTTACCTTCGCATTGTAGAGAACAGCGTCTTCTCGACTGATTCACAGGAATCATCTGCTAGTTTGAGGTTAAAATTTTCCCTGGTGTCTGTGCGCGCAATAAGTGGGCGGGCAATATGCTAATATTTCATCTTGACGTCACAACGAAACGGCTTATAAAACGTTTGAAAAACGTCGACTCTTACTTTTTGAAAGACAATAACTTTATATACGGTGCACTTTCAGATTTAAAACTTTACAGGATGTTTTCATTCACTTAAAGCTATGTTACACACTACATTTTCAAAAATCCATAATAGGGGCCCTTTGAATTAAAAGCTATATTGAGAAGGATTTTGTACCAATGAGATTTCTCTTTAGCTGGTAAATGTACAGCTATATGAAGTTTGAAAGTCTTTCCGTCTCGGGTTACAAGTTATAACGTACCTCCATGATCTCCAGCAATGCCTCGGTAACCGTCTCCAGGGATGACAGAGCAAAGGTCTCTCTCTCATAGGAGCCCGGAGAGAATGAACGATCCCTGTAGCTGGAACGAAAGGCAATAACCGCAGCCGATTTGACCTTGCTGATGCCGAACAGCAGGTAGAACTTTGGCAGGGAGAACTCTGTCAGACTTAGACGCAACACCTGCTTGGTCTCCTCTGCACAGCAGAAAACCAAGACACTTCAGTAATCAATAACTCTCTGATGCATGAAGACATCTCTCTAGGACATAGACATCCTCTTACCGCTGAAGCACAGCTGGGAGCATGTGCAGAGGGAGTGGATGATGTTGATAACCAGGCCATGCGTGGATGCCCGCAGCGACAGAGGCCCCGTGGCCACCAGCAGGGTCACGACATGGAAGAGATAGGGCAGGTGGGCGGCTACATCCAGAGAGTTGTTGAAGGACAGCATGAGCATGTACCTGGCCAGGATGGCGATGTCATCCCACATCAGGTGCTGCTCCAACGTTGGTGTGGGTGACAGACACGTCTTATCGATGATTTTACACATCCGAATGATCACCTGTGGGTAAGTTATTTTTTATAAATAAAAGTAAATAGTTGAAAAACTTAAAAACTGAAGTAAAATAGAAACATAATAACACTTATAAAAAAAATTACAAAAGCATATAAAATGACTAAAAATTAAAAGAAAATGGAAAATATAGATAATAAAGCTAATTTAAATGATTTTTAAATACTATAATAGAATATATAAATAATACTAAATGACAACGGACAGCTCAATCTATACAGGAACACTGAAAAAATTTAAATAACATATTTCCTGTAAATTGTTCTGCTTGAGGATTAAGAAGTTGTTTAAATGAAATATTCTTATGTTAAGTCTGCATAGTTCACAGAACCCAGCTAAGCTCAGTGAACCAACCTCAAGTCCATGACCTGAGCACCATTAACTATCTCTCATAACAAAGAGAGAGAAACAGAGACAGGCAGACCAGAGTGGTTAAAGAGAGTAAGAACAAGAGCGAGAGAGGAAGAAACCAACCAAACCACATCTGTGAGTCACACTGTTCCTCATATAATTACAGCTCTAGTTACAGCATCACGTTTAACATGTTGTGTTGCAGCTTTACATGTTCAGAAACATTCTCAAAATTTGGTCCTTGGCCTGTTCAAGTTTCTCCTGGTCTAAATGTAATGTTAAGAAACGTTACACTTCTTAGACAATTTGCACTTATAAAAGCTGAACTTTTTCAGCTACCATTTATAGTCACTCTCACAAAGTGTGTGTGTGCATGAACATCACCTTGCTAGACACCAGTTTGACGTTGCCAGAGGCCAAAGCCACTGCGGTGTCTGCCATTACTTCAGCTTTGATAGATCCGAGACCTCCCGTCGCACTGGTTTTAATAAAACTGTCCAGAACTACATCAAGTAGATCTGTTATCTGTAGACACAGGAAGCTGCCATCAGCTCAACATTGACATGAGTAATGCTCTCTAAAGTTAAATTAATTGCAAAAACAACAGTGCAAGTATGCTACATGAATACGACTGGGAAACCACAAATAGCAATGTGTTAATCTTTTTTTTTTTAAAGTGTAATTTACGTAGTTTCATAACGTAGCTCTTAAGCAAAACCCCAAATAAGATGCCTTCAATTCTGTCACATGAATACATTTAAGATTAGTTCTGTTACCTGTCCCAAGCTCCCCCAGATCTTGGCCTGAATGGATGGATACATCTGCTTTTCATTGATCGTCATGGTAATGAGTTTATCCAGAATCGCAGTAACTCGTTGGCGCTTGCCATCGTCGCTGTGTTTGCAGAAGCGTACCAGGTTCAGCAGCCAGGGAGTCATGTACTCCAAACACAAGTGCTTTAATTCTATACCTGCATACATGGAGGAAAGTCATTGGTTACCAGAAGACTTCTGTACTTGAGCGTTCCTGGACCCTGTTGTGCTAAACACTTCACATCCTTATCTCTAGACAAACCATTCATTCTTGTAGACATAACTGAAAAAAAGCAAATACACAATCATGATGCCTTCAAGTAGAAGTTGAAAGTAGGCACTTCCTATTAGGACTTCAAGGCAAAACAGAATGCGAGTAATGATCCGAAACAGCAGGAGGATCACCAGGGTCTTCTGAGAGTTTAATTAAGGGCTTAATGGGGCACTAACTGGACTTGCTGAAACCAGAGATACACTCCTCCAGGAACTCCAGGGTCAGGTGAGGCTCATTAGCTGCTAGAGTCTTGCTAATGGACACGATGAAAAGGGTGTTATTGGCAGGGATGCAAAGGCCAGAGGTTTCCAAAAGTTGGCCTTCAATCTTCAGGTTAAAGGTGCAAGTTAAGGCACACAGGAGGTTATAAGCGGCAGACCTTTTAACAAAACAGAGAGAAACATAAATATTCAGGCATGAAATGCCAGGAATACACTGGTAAATATTTGACCACTGTTGATTTAAGTAGGATAATTCATCACCTTAAACTGGGGTCAGAGCTGCCCAGGTTGAGGAGGGCGATGTTGAGAAGAGTGCCCGGAACATCTTTGGGCCTGATCTTGGTGTGCTGGGGGATGGAGTCGGGCTGGGAGAGCTCCCAGCGCGTACGGATGTGGATAATCGAGTGAACTATGCTCTCACACTCCTGGTGCATGAAGGTCAGCGGCGTACCCTGGTTAGCGATGGTTAGCGTGAACTGATTTTCATCCACTAGGCAGATCTCTTCAATCTCCGAGGCGTAGTAGATGTCGTTGAGGAAGACAGACTGACCCAAGACTCGTGTTCGTTCGGCTGAGGTCACCTGCACTGCCGTGCTACCCACCTGGAGCAAAGAGAGAATCAAAAACATTGAGATAAAACAAAAAGTGAAACTGAGCTGTAAGAAGTATTCATGTTTTTTCACACACCTTAATGGAGACTTTGGTGTCTTTGTGGGCCAGTTTAAGGGCATTGTGAAAGACCTTCAGGTCTTCTTCCAGCGCAAGAGTAGCTGCCGGAAGCTTCTGTTCCTCTGGTTCCACATGCTCAGCCAGCCGTGCGGGCGAGTCAATGAACAGTAACTTCTTACTGCCCTTGAGGCCCGTCAGCAGTCTCTCATGGTATTTGGTGTATTCTCGTACCCATGTGTTACAGTTATAGATGTAGATGGCGGCCACGTTCTCGTAAGCAAATCCCGGAAAGACAACAAACCATTTGGAGAGGAAGTCGGTCTTGAAGCGATTGCTGGGGCCAGCATGCGTCAAGTCAACCACTAGCTCATAAGGTTTAGCATAGTAAGGTTTGAGGGTGAGAAGCACGTGGTAAATGAGCAAGTCCCCATTTATCTGGCCTGTCTTGAACCTGTGAGAGTAATGAAAACAGACAGTCAACGAAACAAAAACAAAGGCCTGCAATCCCACTGAACACTTATTATTAGATTAATAACTAGCGAAAGGAAGACAAACTATGACGCTTGCTTGACAAAGCCAGAGAGTGTTTTCAGTGGTCATATAAGCTTGCATTTTGAAGGTTATAGAAACCAAATAACAAAACTTCTTGTCTAAAATCATGGGCAAATCACCCATGACATGCATTGGTTCATGATTAGAAAAAAGAAACGCTGTGAAATGTCTTTACTACGGGTGTACAATATCGTTTACGATAATATCGTAATTGTTATTTTAACAATGTGCAGTTTGACATTAATCGAGTATGTCTCTCACTTTGCAAAAAACAAACCAACAAACCTTTTCAGTTAAGGTTGGACTACTGCGCATGCGTATTTAGAGTGCATGCTCTGTGTGATTTACACTATTAAAATACCCCTGTATGAGTATTATATAAAAGGATATATTTATATCATATGATGTAGTTAAGCAATCACACAAAGAGTGGCGTTTTCTCCCAAATATCAGCATGGTTGCAAATGCGATATTGATTTTATACAAAAGTTTAACAAACAATTAAGTGACTAACATTTTAGACACAATATTGCCTGTTTTGCTCTATTTCACCAACAAAGCCACAGCTGAAGTGTTTTGTGTCTCTGAGCAACACACAGAGGTGTTTTGTTACTGAATGAATCAGTCCATTTGAACGAATCAGTTGAATAAATGATTAAATGACTCGCTCACTAAGAAATTAAATGACTCGCTCACTAAGAAAGTTAAATGCTTAGTTCCTGAAATTATCAGCCTTTAGAACAAATCGGTTGAATTAAATGATTCGCTCATTAACAGTGACTTGCCGTCACCTGCTGACGGTTTAGTTTCAATTGAAAGTATCTTTTACATTTTAAAATCATTTAATATATCATCGTTTTAGTTTTAAAACATCAACACATTATTTATGCATTTGTAACTGCAGGTTAACGGGATAGTTTAGTTTTGTTGAAAATTTTCACCGTTTACCACACAGTTGACGGTAACCATCGACTTCCATAATGTTTCATATTTGTTTTCCTACAATGGAAGTCAATGGCAACCATCAACTGTTTGCTTACCAACATTCTTTAAAATATCTTCTTTTGTGTTCAACAGAAGAAAGAAACTCATACAGGTTTGGAACAACTTCAGGGTGAGAAAATGATAACAGAATTTTCATTTTTGGGTGAAAGCTGAGCTGCAAAAAACAGTCTGTGTTAAGTGCCACTTCAGATACAGCTTCCATGTTTTTCCTGAATTGCAAAAAAGAATTTTGTTCATGCTGATTTTATTTGATTGGTAACAGTTACAACCCTGTAGTGTCTTATTATTCTAATTGAATTTGATTAAATGTAATAATTTGACATCATAAATGATGCATAGGCTAAATTTAATTAGATAAGGGGAAAAAAATGGTAAAAATGCAGATAAAAGTTTAAAAAAATCTATTTAAAATTATTGGAGAATTTAGTTCCCAATAAAACTTAAAAAATTAATCAGCTTTCCACAGCAGTCCTAAATCTGCCAAGGTACTAGCACAACACACTCAGCTAAATATATATCCTGATCAGCATTATATATATATATATATATATATATATATATATATATATATATATATATATATATATATATAGAGAGAGAGAGAGAGAGAGAGAGAGAGAGAGAGAGAGAGAGAGAGAGAGAGAGACTTTGTCAGTCACGCACACCCCAAGTCTTTACACATATTACTAGCCTTGATTAGATGTGACAAAAGCCACAGTGGCCCTAGCCACACATTGGTTAATGTGTACATGTCTAATATAAGAGCCCAAGCAGAAGTGAAAGAACAGGCAGGAAACTTGTTGCTGGTTAATGAGTGTGTGTGCACCTGCAGGCTCAGCTTTAAAATGACCACTTCTCAAAAATACTGCACACTTCTCTAGTGCTCCTCAAATTGACAGTTATTCAAGCCTCTTCAGATAACAGCATCTCAGAGTAAACTAGTAACAGACCGAAAGGGTAAGAAACCATTTACTTTTTATTTATGAGCTTCAAGCTCCTCAATTTCAATTCAGTCATTTTATAAAAAAAAAGCTCAGTCTTACAAAACCAATGAAAATGTGTAGATTTAAGTGGTAAATGGTATTTAAATTAAGATATATACAATTATCTGCAATTATGTTCTTGCATCCTAAGTTCATAGACTTGTTTCTGACTTTGTGGATGTCTGAAAGATAAATGAAAATGTGTAGATTTAAGATCAGTAACATACAATAGTGGCCAAAAGTGAAGTCCGGAGGGAATATTTATTTTTAATGACACTACAAGTTTGATTACAAGGAAAAGACTGTATATTTTTAAAATATTTTAAATATGAGGGAAGAACAAGACACTAAACTTAAGGTTGAGGTATTCATCTGACAAAATTGTAAAAAAAATCAAAAAAAAAAAAAAGGCAAACTACACCTACAGGTTTTATTTTACAATGAAAAAAAAAAATTTATATATTATATTATATTATATATATATATATATATATAAAATGCATATAAAAACAAAAAGCTTACAGGAAAAAGCAAAGCATACATTGAACATAATCAGTTATTTATTTTGTAGATTCTCTCTTGTTTTTGCATGTGTTCATAATTTATTTGTATGACAGCCTGGCCAAAAATTATTGGTACTGTATGTTTCATTGCGTTATCACAAATAAAACAATTGACTCCAAACACATCGCAATATGCTGATGAAATATCTTACACATTTTTAATAATATTTGGATAAAGAGTAAAAATGTCAATTTTCTTAGGCCAGTTTTATATATATATATATATATATATATATATTAGGGCTGTCAAACGATTAATCACGATTAATCGCATCCAAAATAAAAGTTTGTGTTTACATAATTTATGTCTGTATACGGAGTATAATTATTTTCTATATATAAATACACACACATGCATGTATACATTTAAGAAAATGTGTTATTTATATATAAAATATTTATATATAATATAAATTATTTATAATATAAATATATATACACAGTATATACATGCAAATATTTCTTAAATATATACATGCATGTGTGTGTATTTATATATAGAAAATAATTATACACCGTACACATGTATTATGTAAAAACAAACTTTTATTTTGGATGAGATTAATCGCGATTAATCGTTTGACAGCCCTAATATATATATATATATATATATATATATATATATATATATATATATATATATATATATATATATATATATATATATATATATATATATATATATATTATTAAATACCATATTGTTCTGAATATCAGATGACCCTGATGATAAGATGACCCACCCTTTTTCAAGATGTTCCTTTTAAATTTCAAAGGCTTTTTGAAATGCTTTAATTTGAAAATAATTTACATACTGCATATTTTTCATATTTACATTTTTGTATTGAAAGTATGGTAAATAGTGGTAAAAATGTACGAACATCACATGGCAAACATGAGTCATGCGGCTCTTAGACAGTAAGCTTTTCTTTGAAAGTTTGCTTTTTGCGCTCACTATCTTTACTACTTCTTGACTCGCTCGTTTTATGCGAATTTGGTGCCACCTACTGTTGTGGGTGTATTATTGACATGTAAAAGTCTAGACCCTGAATATAAGACGGTTGTTTTAGATGTATTTCTAAGAAAAAAAAACATTGTCTTATATTCGTAACAACATACGGTATATACAGAAAACTAGCATATTAAAATTAAATATTTTTCACATATTAAGATGTATACACTTGTTTTTGTCACTGGATGTTCCATGATGTAAAAATTATGATGTAAAAGAAAAGAAAATAATCAAAATTTCTCCTTTCTCTTATATTTCACAGAACCATGGCAAGTCCCAGTCCCAGAACCATTTGTTTTGTGTACTTTGCATTGCTCTTCGGAACGGCACATGCTAAAACCATAAATATCACCACCACTCAAGGAACATTCAAGAGTGGAACGCAAACTATCTCAAGTACAACTCAAATAAACAACCAAACAACATACAAGAACACAAAACCAGCATCTGAAACAAAAACATCTCAACCATCAGTCTGCACACCGGCCACTCCTGAACCCACTAAAGGACAGTGTATCTTCTTACTGCCAACTGGAGATACACTGCAATTGGTTGTGGTTGCTCTCACAGTGGGCTGCTTTGCATTGCTGGTGACCACACTGATATGCATCTGCCAAGTTTGTCACCTGAGAGGAATCATTTCTAGTCTTCAGCTTCATCACACCAACAACAACATTGACCTACGTGCCATAAGACAAAAGAGTGAATCGCCAAACAGGGATGAAGACCAAGTGGACGGGCAGCCAACTGAGACCTGCGTTATGCTATCAGAGGTCATGACAGCACAAGAGGAGAGTAGAGAGGATGAGGAGAGAGATCTGGAGAACAAGGACAACGGGCAGCCCAGTGCCGTGAAGGATCCGAGTGGAGACATCACCCAGGAGAACAGTCATGAGCCTGAAGCAAAAGCACCAGAGAGCTCCGACACAGGGGTGTGATCACACTCAGACACTTAAACCTGGTGTCACAAAACTCCCCCTGCTGGCAATGTCTGCACCTGCTTAAGCTTTAACTGTTGTCTTCTGCATAAGACTCAAGAAGGTGGTCTGAAATCTGAAAGTACGGTTCTAAGACTGTTAGACTGGGGACATTAAATTTAACATTTAATTTAATATTCAACAATAATATTGATCTGCCTGCATTGATATCGTTATATGAGAACTGAACTGAGCTGGACGATGACAACACGGTTTTCTCCAGAGCGGTATATAAATGAACTAAATTAATAACTTTTTTACAACAAAAACGAAACATCACTGAACTTACTTAAGCTGGACTGTGACGCTATGTTCTTCTGGAAACAGACTTTGTTGCATTATTTTCCTGTTATCTCTGTAAAGCTGAATTGTAAAAAGCGCTATATAAATAAATGTGACTTGACCGTTAATAGAAAATTATATAAAAATGACTAAATGTCAGCACTGAAAACACAGCAAATAAGCCTCAACATTGTATGACCATGCATGTTTCAACAGCCAAAAGCTTTTATGTTGTCTGCATTTTAAATAATATGTCTGTATTTTGTTCATTCTGCCAAAAATCGTTTTCTTATTAAGTCTAAACATCCTTAAATTAGACATTTATACTTGAGAAACAAAAATATGTAAGATAAATTCTCCAAAAACTAGTTTATTCCTAATTAAAGCTATATTCTCAATCTGAAATCAATCAGATTCATCTAGTTTTGCTTCTCGAGTAAACATCTTGTTTTAAGGATGTTTTTTTGTGGATAAAATAAAACTGTCTGTGCAGTTTTGTTTTTGAATAAAATATTTTTTTTTTTGTCTTTATTTCAAAACTGGGAATTGGTGTTTCTTCTCTGAATCAAAACTTTGGTAACATTAAGATCAATTAAATCCACACAATTACATTTAGCAGCATCACAGCACCGTGAGAAAATACATCATTTTACAGTCACACCCAAAACTTCTGCTGTTCATTCACACTTAGCACATTATCACGTGATCTAGCGGAATATATTCTCAGCCTATTATAAATAGAAAAACAGCAACCCATCCAGGACAGTTGATGAATGGATCACCTCCTCCTAACTTGTGCTGGTAGACACAGGAACAGCCTTAAAATGGTAAGAAACATTTTGTCAGAGAAACTTTAATATTTGAGAGTAATTTGTCCAAAAAAAAAAAGAGGTTAGAAAACTTTGTAAGCAGCATTGAAGTCAACACACCGTTAAGTAGTATTTTTTTAAAATGAATAACTTTTTTTAGAAAGAAATATAATCATTATAGTCCAGTCATTTTAAGCCAAAATGGGGGTCAACCTTGAACAAATTGCAACAGAAGCAAACTCAACTGATTTTATATCCTCAATATTCATACGGCTATTCATTCTTTTTCTTACGTGAATAGAGTAAACATTTTAACCTTTAGATATCACCATGAAAATTACAGAGTTGATTTCTTACATCAAGACAAACAAAAATTGTATTACAAGTTTTTTTTAATTGTTTGTTAACATGGACAAACGGTGCATAATCTAATTACGTATGTGCTAATTTGCATAAATACCACAACAGAACTAAACGTTGGGTATAGCCAGGTGAAAATGTCTTTTTGAAGCTTGTTGACACATAACAGTAAAACACTTAACAGTAAAACCCATTTAGGCTACCCATGAGCATTAATACATAGAGGGAGGAAGAAGTACTATAGAAACCAGCCTTTATTAATTATTATTGCAGAGATGGGGTTTGGGGCTGAGTCTGTGGGACTGTTTCTGGGCATTCACTTTTTATTTTTCCCTACTTTTGTCTTCTGCATTCTCCTTACCATTGTCTCCTGTTCTTCCCTCAGACTCGTCCCCAGAAACAGTCCCACGGACCCAGCCCCAAACCCCATCTCTTAAAAATTAATAAAGGCTGGTTTCTAAAATACATCTTCCTGCCTCTATGTATTAATGCTCATGGATAGCCTAAATGGGTTCCATTCAGTATTAAGTATTTTACTGTTATGTGTCAACAAGATTCAAAAAGACATTTTCATCTGGCTATACCCAATTTTAGATCTGTTGTGGTATTTATGCAAATTAGCACATACGTAATTAGATTATGCACCGTTTGTCCATGTTAACAAATAATTTAAAAAAAACTTGTAATACATTTTTTGTTTGTCTTGATGTAAGTAATCAACTCAGTAATTTTCATGGTGATATCTAAAGGTTAAAATTTTTACTCTATTCACGTGAGAAAAAGAATGAATAGGCGTATGAATGAATAGGCTATATTTGGGTCTTTTTCAAAACTTTCCCCTAACTGTGCGTTCACACCGCCGGCGGCGAGAGCGTCAAAGTGGCCGGAAGCCATTCATTTTCAATGAGAGCTGGCGGCGAGCTCCGGCGAGGGCGGCGCGGCACGTCTTGGACGGCGAGAGGAGTTGAAAACAAGTCAACTTTATGGTAATAAGCTATGACGTGGTTCGGCGGCAACCAATCGGAATGTAGAAGTCCTCCGCCTGAGAGGAAAAAAAAAATCACGCATTCTAATCTACGTCAGAGCGTCCCCGAATCTTTCTACGGCGTTGGTGGCAGGGCGGCGAGAGCGAATTTTGCCGCTCTCGCCGGCGGCGGTGTGAACGTACAGTAATGGGATTCTTCTGGGCTTTTTTTTCCCTTACTCAGGACATATTGAGGATACAAAATCAGTTGAGTTTGCTTCTGTTGCAATTTGTTCAACCTTTTTTCATAAAATGACTGGACAATTACACTTCACAAGTATAATGCTGGGAGTTTAACAGTGTTTCACTTAAGTATTTGCAACATTGATGATGTTTAATTGATGAAAAAATTATAATAATAATTATAAAGGTTGCAATTTATTTTACAGTCCCGTTCCCCATGTACTTAATATAGTAATTGCAATTAACTGAGTAATAACAAGGTACTAACCTTGTACCTACCCAAACCTAACCCATGTAGTTACCTTATATTTCTCAGTGCTTTCTTTAAGTGCACTGTAAGTACAATTATGTGCCCGTACTGTCAAATAAAGTGCAACTATTATAAAATATACCTACATATTCAGTAGTGATTAAACTAAAGCACAGTAGTTTAAACTTATGTGAATGGACAAAGTTATTGTATACGTACTGTATTACAGGGATAATCTCCCAGAGAAACAATATTTTATTTGAAATATAAACTTTTTCAAACATCTAAAAAATAATTAAATCTTTTACAACACCCCCCCCCCCTCTCTCTAAAGTGATAAAATGTTAAATATTTGCTGTCACTGAACTTACACACACATATAGTAGTAATTAAACTAAAGCTAAGTTGTTGGTTATATGAATGGACAAAGTTATTGTATATCTACTGTATTACAGGGACAATCTCCCAAATATCTAAGATATAATGTGTTTTACAACTGTTTTCTTTCTCAACAGTGATAAAATATCATATATTTAACATGGAGCTACTGATACGTTATTTGTTCATTTATCTGTTGGCCATTTTGCTGTCACTAAGCATCTCTTCGACCACAACCTCTAACCACACCAATGCAGAAATAGAGTGGAAGGGTGGAGATGGTGCGAAAAGGTCACGAGTGAGAAGGCAGAACTTACACCTACCAGATGCATTACGTTTACCAGAAAAGGCTTATGCTTTGTATGTTTTTTGGAGACTTTTGAATGAAGTTTCCAACGATACAAACACCATCAGAACATCAACAAAAGCAGAAAAACTGGAATCTATGACATCGGAAGGGCCAAAAAACACGGAGATCGTCTTCAAAGCAAAGGATAAACCATCTTCAGCTCCCACGCAGGAACAAAGCACTCATTCCACTGAAATTAAAGTTTTGGCATCTTTCCCCACTGACCCATCATCACCAGATTTACAAAAAACAACTCAATCAGGAGATTCACAACTAGTCAAACAATCACCTCGACAACTCCAGACAATGCAAAAAATACCAGAACCCAGTCAAGTTACAGAGCAACTCATCCCTTATTCCAAAACATTCACAATCAAAATTTCCTCCGAAGCAGTTGAGAAACCCTCCTTAGATGTCATGCATGAAGAAAGCACTCCTAATGATTCTAGAGCAATAATGTCTTTCTCCACTGAACTGCCACCACAAGAGTCACAAAAAAACACTCAGTCAGGAGCACCACGTCTATTCACACAACAATCAACTCAACATCTCCAGCGCTCCAAGCAGGACATTTCAGAACCTAGTCAAGCCACAGACCAACACATCCCTGATTCCACAACATTAACAATCAAAATCTCCTCTAAAGCAGCGGAGGAACCTTCTTCAACTATCATTCATGAACGAATTGGCCATTTCACTGGTATTACTGATACAAAGGACTCTACAGCCATGGCATCTTTTCCAACACACTCACCAGACTCACAGACAACAACTCAATCAGGAGATTCCCAACTAATTGAACAATTAACTATCTCTAAACAGAAAATTTCAGAACCCAGTCAAGTCACAGAGCAACACATCCCTGATTCCACAACATTTACAATCAAAATTTCCTCCGAAGCAGTTGAGGATCCCTCCTTAGATATCATTCAGGAAGAAAGCACTCGTTCTACTGTTACAAATAATTCTACAGCTATAACGTCTTTCTCCACTGAACTGCCACCACAAGAGTCACAAAAAAACACTCAGTCAGGAGCACCACGTCTATTCACACAACAATCAACTCAACATCTCCAGCGCTCCAAGCAGGACATTTCAGAACCTAGTCAAGTCACAGAGCAACACATCCCTGATTCCACAACATTAACAATCAAAATCTCCTCTAAAGCAGCGGAGGAACCTTCTTCAACTATCATTCATGAACGAATTGGCCATTTCACTGGTATTACTGATACAAAGGACTCTACAGCCATGGCATCTTTTCCAACACACTCATCAGACTCACAGACAACAACTCAATCAGGAGATTCCCAACTAATTGAACAATTAACAATCTCTAAACAGAAAATTACTGAACCCAGTCAAGCCACAGAGCAACACATTCCTGATTCCACAACATTTACAATCAAAATTCCCTCCAAAGCAATGGAGGAACTATCTCCAACTACCATACATGACCAAATTGCAGGTTTTACTGATATGACTGGTAAAACTGATTCTACAGCAATAATGTCATTTTCCACTGAACTACCATCACAAGAGTCACAAAATAACACTCAGTCAGGAGCACCACATCTATTCACACAACAATCAACTCAACATCTCCAGCGCTCCAAGCAGGACATTTCAGAACCTAGTCAAGCCACAGAGCAACAAATCCCTGATTCCACAACATTAACAATCAAAATCTCCTCTAAAGCAGCGGAGGAACCTTCTTCAACTATCATTCATGAACGAATTGGCCATTTCACTGGTATTACTGATACAAAGGACTCTACAGCCATGGCATCTTTTCCAACACACTCACCAGACTCACAGACAACAACTCAATCAGGAGATTCCCAACTAATTGAACAATTAACAATCTATAAACAGAAAATTTCAGAACCTAGTCAAGCCACAGAACAACACATCCCTGATTCCACAACATTAACAATCAAAATCTCCTCTAAAGCAGCGGAGGAACCTTCTTCAACTATCATTCATGAACGAATTGGCCATTTCACTGGTATTACTGATACAAAGGACTCTACAGCCATGGCATCTTTTCCAACACACTCACCAGACTCACAGACAACAACTCAATCAGGAGATTCCCAACTAATTGAACAATTAACAATCTATAAACAGAAAATTTCAGAACCTAGTCAAGCCACAGAACAACACATCCCTGATTCCACAACATTAACAATCAAAATCTCCTCTAAAGCAGCGGAGGAACCTTCTTCAACTATCATTCATGAACGAATTGGCCATTTCACTGGTATTACTGATACAAAGGACTCTACAGCCATGGCATCTTTTCCAACACACTCACCAGACTCACAGACAACAACTCAATCAGGAGATTCCCAACTAATTGAACAATTAACAATCTCTAAACAGAAAATTACTGAACCCAGTCAAGTCACAGAGCAACACATTCCTGATTCCACAACAGTTACAATCAAAATTCCCTCCAAAGCAATGGAGGAACTCTCTCCAACTACCATACATGACCAAATTGCAGGTTTTACTGATATGACTGGTAAAACTGATCCTACAGCCATAATGTCTTTCTCCACTGAACTACCATCACAAGAGTCACAAAATAACACTCACTCAGGAGCACCACATCTATTCACACAACAATCAACTCAACATCTCCAGCGCGCTGAGCAGGAAATTTCAGAACCCAGTCAAGTCACAGAGCAACACATCCCTGATTCCACAACATTTACAATCAAAATTTCCTCCGAAGCAGTTGAGGATCCCTCCTTAGATATCATTCAGGAAGAAAGCACTCGTTCTACTGTTACAAATAATTCTACAGCTATAACGACTTTCTCCACTGAACTGCCACCACAAGAGCCACAAAAAAACACCCAGTCAGGAGCATCACGTCTATTCACACAACAATCAACTCAACATCTCCAGCGCTCCAAGCAGGACATTTCAGAACCTAGTCAAGCCACAGAGCAACAAATCCCTGATTCCACAACATTAACAATCAAAATCTCCTCTAAAGCAGCGGAGGAACCTTCTTCAACTATCATTCATGAACGAATTGGCCATTTCACTGGTATTACTGATACAAAGGACTCTACAGCCATGGCATCTTTTCCAACACACTCACCAGACTCACAGACAACAACTCAATCAGGAGATTCCCAACTAATTGAACAATTAACAATCTCTAAACAGAAAATTACTGAACCCAGTCAAGTCACAGAGCAACACATCCCTGATTCTACAACATTTACAATCAAAATCTCCTCTAAAGCAGCGGAGGAACCTTCTTCAACTATCATTCATGAACGAATTGGCCATTTCACTGGTATTACTGATACAAAGGACTCTACAGCCATGGCATCTTTTCCAACACACTCACCAGACTCACAGACAACAACTCAATCAGGAGATTCCCAACTAATTGAACAATTAACAATCTCTAAACAGAAAATTACTGAACCCAGTCAAGTCACAGAGCAACACATCCCTGATTCCACAACAGTTACAATCAAAATTCCCTCCAAAGCAATGGAGGAACTCTCTCCAACTACCATACATGACCAAATTGCAGGTTTTACTGATATGACTGGTAAAACTGATCCTACAGCCATAATGTCTTTCTCCACTGAACTACCACCACAAGAGTCACAAAATAACTCTCACTCAGGAGCACCACATCTATTCACACAACAATCAACTCAACATCTCCAGCGCTCCAAGCAGGAAATTTCAGAACCCAGTCAAGTCACAGAGCAACACATCCCTGATTCCACAACATTTACAATCAAAATCTCCTCTAAAGCAGCGGAGGAACCTTCTTCAACTATCATTCATGAACGAATTGGCCATTTCACTGGTATTACTGATACAAAGGACTCTACAGCCATGGCATCTTTTCCAACACACTCACCAGACTCACATAAACCAACTCAATCAAGAGATTATCAACTAGTTGAACAATTAACAATCACTAAACAGAAAATTACTGAACCCAGTCAAGTCGCAGAGCAACACATTCCTGATTCCACAACATTTACAATCAAAATTCCCTCCAAAGCAATGGAGGAACTCTCTCCAACTACCATACATGACCAAATTGCACATTTTACTGATATGACTGGTAAAACTGATCCTACAGCAATAATGTCTTTCCACACTGATCAGCCATCACAAAGAAAACAATCAACACAGCATTCCCAGAGACCCAAAATTCCACTCATATCCACCCCAGACATATCCACAGAATACAGAAATGAAAAGGAAACTCCACAACAGACTGCTATAAACTCACACATTACAAACCATGGCATGCTTGCCTCAACAAGGGAAAATGACAGCCTGCAACCCACTTCACTTCTACAAACAATGAAGCATGAACATCCAAGAAGAGTCATCACTGGGATGGTGAAAGGCATTTCAAGACCCACTCTACCTGCAAGGACAAAAAACCCAACTTTAAGCTCATCAGCAGTCAAGCTTGAAATTCTAGAAACTGCTACAAACACACATTCTGTAACTTGGCTCAATGGGAAGCCCAACCAGTTTGTGACAGCCACAAATCGGAGAGATCCAAAACCTACACCACCCGCATTCACACTGAAGCAACAAATCCAAGACTCCACTTCACTTCTGCTAACAGTAGAAAGCCCCATTTCACATCTCAATGGGTTCACGTCAGATCCAGAACCTCACAAACCCACACCGGCAGAAGAGCCTACAAATAAAAACACTGAACAAAATGCAATTAATACAGCAAAATCTTCAAGAGACAGTTTAATGCAACACTTTATGACAACTCGCAAATTAACAAATGGTTCATCAGTAAGCAGAAAAACAGATTCCACATCACCTCTTCCTAGCCTGACTGAGGACCATTTAGTTGACTCAAAAGAACCAGGGGACACTTCTGGGCCAACAGGCATTAGTCTACATGTTTCCAAATCATCTGCTGCACCATTCAGAACCTATCAGATTAATCCAAAAACACAATCACAGAGCATAACAAACAAATATCCAATCCTTGGCACAATAATGTCCCATACAAGTGTCCTGTTAGTAAAAGACACATCAACTCAAGCTCCCAAAGATAGAGTGCGATCGTTTCAAACTATTCCAGTCTTCACAGAAAAGCTCACTGCGACATTCGCTCCAAATCCAAAACCTTCAGAAAACCATTTTCTTACAACATCAGTCGTGAGACATGGATTTCTGACATTAAGAACACAGGAAATTCCATCCTGGATATCAACAAAACGGTCCAATTTACAGCCCACTGAAACAACAGAGCCTCGACCAGACTTGACAAATCAAGAACCTACAGCAGATACAGTGGCAAAGGAAAATTACACCAATAATGATCTGTTAGCTGAGACGAAAAAACCAACGCAAAGCACAATAGGGCGCAAACTGATTAAGACGACTCGTACAGCTACAACAAAATTTCACATGTCAAAAACACAAAAGGTCTCAAAAAATTCCAAGAAAATTATTTTTCCAACTCACAAATCAGCTGATACTGCAATAGCAGATGACAAGCAAACCCGCAGAGGAAGATTTGGATTACTCTTCACTCTTGGGTGCCTCATCTTGCTGATAATTGTAATCTTGCTTTGGGTAGTATGGGAAAGAAGGCAGACCCGGCATTGGAGGAACAGCAACATGTGGGTGGCAGGTCACCCTCTCCTGTGGGGAACATATCATTCAGTCTTGCAGAGCAGCAGTCCAAACACTGCAATAGAGATAACGAAAAGGAACACCCAAAAGAATAAGCAGGAAAATAGTGATGTTTATGAGAGAATCGCCCTCAAGCAACAACACAAAGACCTTTACAAAGAACTTTTTTAACTAAACAAATTCTGAATTAACAAATTCTTCAGACTCCTCTGTGAGTCACAAACTTACAGACAACACCATCGTGTCCCGCATATGATATGCAAACACTTCACTTTACATGACTTGCATGAACAAATGAGAGATAATATTATGTTATATAGAGATTGTGTGATTGTACTTTTAAAGTAAGTAAAATTGTGATTTTATTAAATTATTTTAATAACAGTTTTTTTTGCACCTGTCTTTTAAGTAGCAATAACTTGGTTCATTAAAACAAACAAAAAACTATATTTGAAAATGCAAATGGAACAATGGAAAGTTGATTACATGTGAAAAGATTATACTTCATGTAGCAATAACAATCTTCTCTCGTCTCCGGCTGGCTTTCATTTCACATCCAAATCTGCCTGACTAACATACAAAACAGCAATAACACTGTGGTCCACTAAAACAGTGTTAGATGAACATATCATTAAACTAAGGGAAAGAAAGAATCTAGACAGCACATGTCAAATTAGAGCTGAGCACAGGTGGATTAAGCTAAACAGTTTGACTATGCCATTTCTGCATTATACACACAAACACAACACATATAGAACAACACTCACACACCGAGCAAAGCTACATTAGTAAGCAGAGGATGTGGCATTACTGGGCAGCATTAGCAGGCTCGGAAAGAATGAAGGGATTGAGGAAGAAAGAGGGATAGAAGAGGAGAGAAAGATGGAGAGTGGCACTGAAAATGTTCTGTACTAGCGCTCTATTGTTCAAAACACACTAGCACACACACCAGCCCAGGCAAAAACATGATGGTGAGGAACTTTTAAATCAGTTACCAAAAAGCGTGCTAAGAATTGTACTACACTTAACTAAGAACTGTTCCGGTATCAGGGTTTTAAATTATGAATTGTAGGTGCATTTGTGGTAAAACCTGAATAGAATGGGTTTAAATGTGGTCAAATTTGTTAAATGGAGATGATGGTACTGCACTTTCAGTGATAAATGACAGCATAATCTGATTAACCTAATATAATACTAGATTTCATAAAAGCAGAACTTTGTGGAAATCGCAAGAAAATATTGTGTTAATTTTAGTGCTGTCAAACCGATTAATTGCATCTAACAAAATATTTTGATATATATAATAAAAATTATATATATATATATATATATATATATATATATATATATATATATATATATATATATATATATATATATATATTATATAATAAAATATACATAATTATGTAAAAATAAACTTTTATTTTGGATGCGATTAATTGTTGCCCAGCACTAGTATATAAACATCTTCAGATCCAAATTACAGGTTAAGTGTTGCTTAATGGAAAAAAAAGAAGAAGAAAAAAGAAGAAAGAAAGCAGGAAAGAAGGGGGGGGGGGGGGAGTGCAGAAAAGAAAGAAGAAAGCAGAGGAAATGGATGCTGAATGAGGGAATCCTAAAGAGGAAACGAGATGTCAGCACTCCCCCCCCCTTCCCTCTCTCTCTCTCTCTCTCTCTCTCTCTCTCGCTCTCTCTCTCTCTCTTCTCCCCCCCTCCCTCCCTCTCTCTCTCTTATTCTGTACCAGAGCAGACTCTACTACATCTCCCCTCCCCGCCTCTTCCTCTCTCCTCCACTATCTTAGCAATCCCAGAAAGGGACCTGCACAGAGAAAGACTGGATTTGGACTTTACTGCAGCATAAAGCACAGAAAGAATAGAAAATAAGAAATTAGAATCGTGCAGAGACCAAGCAGAAAGAAAGAGGTGAGGGATGGAGAGACACTGAAAGACAGAAAGAGGACAGGAAAAAGGAGCACAGAGTGATGACAAGGAGAAGGTAAGTAATTCACAATGCAGCACTGTTTACCTGAAGAAATATTATAGTCACAATCAGTTATTTACAGGTTTTGTAGCATGACATGAACAAGCATGTAAGCACATTATATATAAATGCTGTTTTTGTCTAAGCACATGCTTAGAGAGTCGTGCAGAACTAGGTGCAGGCAGATCTGCAGAGACACTGCATGAAGACCTTCAACATCTCTGCTGCATGCGAATCAGAATTCATGCATGACTAGCCTCACAACTGCAAACAAATAAGGCAGAACACATAGATACACTTTACAAATTAACAACCAGAGATCATAATGATAATGAATAAGACTCACAGCCAAATAAAATTATGTAAGTGTCTCACGGCCATCACTAACTATAATCAGATTCATTATCATCAGATTAACTGATCTCACACACATTAATCTGATTAAACAGTCAATTTAATGATTTACTCTATTCAGATTCAATAAAGTTCAGACTTGCCATCATTACATAGAATCAGACACATTGTCATCAAACTCACTAAGGTCAGACACTAACTTTCATCTACATAATAATCAGGCACAAAATCACTGCCATTACTTATTTATCAGACTTTCTGTAATCAGACTTAATCACCCAGTATAATCAGACTGTGTTAATGAACTATAATCAGACACAAATTGCACTACTCAATATAGTCAGACTCGTTGTCATTACTCACATTCATCATACTTACTGTCATCAGACCCAATCAGTCACACCATATTCAATAGATTTGCTGAAGTTTGGACGCACCATCATTACAAAACATCAGACACAGTCATCAGAAGTTACTAACTCTCATCTGCATTATAATGAAACTGTTTACACTTATTACAATCAGACCTGGATTGCATTAGTCAAAAACATCATTAATTGATCAGATTTCTGCAATCAAACTCAATCAGTATTATCAGACAGCGATCATGCACTGTAATCAGACACAGAATGCATTACTCCTAGTCATACTCATCTTTACATTAATCTGAATTACTGTCCTCAGACCCAATTAGTCACTCAATATAATCAGATTCAAACTATAATCAATACACACTGTCATCAGACTCATTGTCATCTACATTATCATTATCACAAATTACTCAATATAGTCAGATATTTATAATCATCATTATTTAGACTCAGTCCTTGGTCTCTATTATCAGATCCTATCAATTTCAGATCCACTAAATCAGACACACACACACACACACCCAAAGAACACACATCACTGCCAGTCATGGACACTAGCACAATACTATTAACAAATAGCATTAGATGCATTCTGCACGCATGTAACAAACAAACCTCTTGCCGTTGTCCACAGGAACACCATGAAGATGCTCGTGTGTTCTGTGATGTCCTGCCTGCTCTTACTGTGGTTTACGTGTAGATGTGTACATGCAGAATGTCCCGCTGCCTGCTCCTGTAGCGAGAGCCATAGGACAGTTGACTGTTCCTGGAGGGGGTTTCGGCATCTGCCCATGGACCTGCAGAGAAACATTCAATCCCTCAACCTGACTCACAATCGGCTATCTGACCTTGACCACCGCCTAAGCTCCTTCACACATCTGCGCATCCTGGACCTCTCCTATAACCGTCTTCTTCATTTCCCAGAATCACTGCCACGGGCGCTGTGGGAAATCAACATCTCAGGAAACCGCCTACGTGTACTTAACAAGGATGACACAGCGTTCCAGTGGAACCTCAGAGTTCTGGACCTGTCCGTCAATAAGCTGGAGCGTGTGGTCTTCATCAACAACACGCTCCCCAACCTGAAGGCTCTCAACCTCAGTCACAACAGGTTCTGGACAGTGCCTACCAACATGCCCCAAAACCTGGAGGTGGTGGATCTATCCCACAACACTCTGGTCCAGATTCTGCCGGGGTCCCTGATCCGGCTACACAGGCTGGCTCAGTTCTACCTGCATGCAAATCACTTTACTATGGTCAGTGAAGGGGCATTCGAGCATCTGCAAGGTCTGAAGCTCATCACTCTAGGGGACAATCCGTGGGCTTGTGAAGAAACTGCCAACATCAGCCACCTGTTGGTGTGGACCAAACACACTTCCGCCAGAGTGTTGGGCTGCCCCTGCCACACCTGGCACACCTGCGGAGAAGCTCACCTATCCAGGACAGGGAGCTGGCACTTTGGCACCTACACGCTGTCCCCATATGTCTTTGGAACAGAGGAGCCAAGCTATCCATATGTGCAAGCGGTCACCACACACTCCTGGACAGAGACGTCACTCCTAAACACCAGGGATGACCAAACAGGATCTCGAAGCACCAAGAAACAGGAGTCTTTCAGAAAGGGTCTTCTCTTTACCTCGACTTCAGAGGTTTCCGATTCAAATATTCACTCAAGTACAGAAAGCCCAATCACACCGGTCGACTTCTTCACCACCATCTCCACCACCCGCAGGACCACAACTCTCCGCACAAGGAGCGTGAAGAGACCCAATCAGAACCTCAGCAGAAACACAAGCTCAGGACGCAGTGCCGGCTCACTCTACACATTAGTCTGCTGTCTGCTCCTCCTGACGGCCATGACACAACGGCTCTGAGGGTCACCAGAGTCACATGGTGCTTCTAAACTGGAACATACTAAAAATCAGGTTAACAAACAGATACCATACTTCGCATTTTCATTTCACTTTTGTGTTCAACATGTCATGAAAACTTAAAATGAACTTCCAAAACAGAACAGTCTCACAGTATAACCTCCATCTGCTGATGTAGAGCAGCAACAAGCAGGATCATTGAACATACAAGTTTACATGGAATGGATGCAGAAGCATTTCATATGTTAATCAGATTAACTTTACTCAGATTAACTGACAATCCAATTAGTTTAAAAACGTTTCTATTAATTTAAATGCATGAGTGTTATTACTACAATAAAACTAAAACTAAAATAATAAACATGAACAAAAAGCATCTTGTTCTTTGTGGGTTATATTATATTTGCATGTAAAGTTTCATTTAAACAAATAAATCAGTCACCGAAATGCCCAGAAAGATACCTAGCTACTGACAACCAGCAGGGACACTTGATCAAGATGGTCTAAGCACCTTCAGGTCACAAACAGTTTGACAATCACTTAAACTAGTTTGGAGAAACGACCGATCACGTTCTAAAAACACAGCTTAAGCTGATGTTAACAGGATTTTCCAGATGGGAAAGCAGTTTTTTTTCTCTCTCACCATAATGCATTCACTTTCATGGCTGGAGACATTTTTGATACTGATCAACTGTCAGGTTACCCAGCTATGTAGGAATTAAACTTCAAAAAAACAAACTATTTGGAAATCTTTTGCCATAAACAAAGAAAAATCAAGCCAGTCTTCCGTGATGTTACCAGGATACCTCATGAAAAGCAAACAAACAATTTGTTAAACAAAAGGAAATCTTGTGAACATGATCTTTCCATCACTGACCCTCCTTTTTGAAGAATCATGTGACTCCTTGCTCAGGTGTCATTATTAAAAGCATCTGCATCTGTCTTAGGGACACTGCACATCACCACTCGCAGAGATAAAACATTTATGCTGAACACTGGTGAGTATGCGGGGAACGATTTCAGCTTTAAATTATTTCTTTGCAAAGTGTTAAACATTAAATTCTGATTGATGCTTAACCTTCTATGAATATAAATCTTTTTTTATCTGAAAAAAAAATGTATTTGATGACATTTGTGCTAAACACAACTGTGGAGCTATTTTTGTGGTTTGGTATGTTGTTCTCAGATCGGAGAAATGGCTCTAAGAGTGGACCGCTGTGTGGTGCTGCTGGTTGTGATGTCTGGCTGTATGCTGGTCCAAATGCAGCCTACTACTAGTCCACGGAACACGACTTCATTTAACAACACCAGCAACAGCACAAGCCAACAAATCAATGGTACTATTTCACCCACATCAGTCCCCTCAAGGAATGGCACCAACCAGTACATGAACAGCGCTAGTTCAGCCAGCTTCTACAGCAGCACAAACCAGAATGCTAAAGATGCAACGGTCAGCACCTCTCTTAGCAGTTCCTCCTCTTCCTCCATGACTTGCTGCTTCAAGCTTCTGCTGCCTGTGTTCATGGTTCTGCGCTTTCTACAGATCATACAATGACCATCAACCTCCCTTGTGCTTCGAAGGTAGACAATCATGTAAGATTCTTCCGAGACTTAATAGAGTCTGTTTCTGAAATGCTACAAAACTTTAATAGATGTTGTGCAGCTTGTAACAAACAGCTTTTTGCTTAACATTATGGAAGAATATTTCAAATATTCAGAAAAATATTGTTACTGTTAGCAACCATTATTCAGCAGGGAGTCAGGGTATTTTTAATCTATTGTTGTAAAATGCTGTAATATCTTCATAGATTTCCCTTTGTTAATTAAACGATCTATCTGTTATTAGTCAATTGGTTGTTCTCAGAAGCAATAAAACTTCGAACAAAAGAATGTGTGCTTTTCTAATTGTTTTGCAGTTTGCACCGTGTCAGGTATTATGAAGGCTTACCTGCGAGTCACATAGTAAAACACAGGGTTTCCGTTCTTTGAGGTTCCCGCCTGGTAAAAGATGTTAAGAGTCTTCAATGCTTTAAACTCTTCTTTCTCATGCACTTGGTGTCTAAAAAAAAGAAAAACAGTTCAGAACGGCATCATTTACTGACACTGCAAGAAACTAATATATAAAAGAACTTTCAAACTCGAAGGGAATCATATATCAAATGTGCAACACAATCTGACTGTTCCACCAACTTCGGTTTAAAGAAAAACAGTACAATGCAAAAAAATACAAATTAAATAAAACTGAGAGTAATATTATTATTATTTGGTCTCATTTTCCAATAAAAAAACATAACATCCCTAAAACAAGATGCATTTACACAGAATTTTTTTTTTATATATATCCTTTTTTGTTTTGTTTTTTACAGAAAATGAGTGTGTATTTTTCTTACTCTAGTGCCAAATAGTCATTTCTGGGGTTTAAGTATAAATGTAAAATGTTTAGATGTTTTTATTTTTTTTACCAGAAAACAAGAAAAAAAAAACTTTTTTTTAACGTTGAGCAATTTTTACCTGGTCATAAACTCCTCAAATTTGGAGCTGGTGAGATTCAGGCTTGACCAATGAGTATCTGCCACAGGTTTGTGTTCTGGGGGACCCAGGTAAGCAAGCAGGGTGGCCATCTTATCGAAGGGCCTCCTTCCAACAGCTTTATGATCCCTGAAGATTATGGAAAATGATACTCTGATTGGCTGAAACTTCATTGAGAATCTGAGAATCATCAATAATTCTATTGCTTATATTACAATATTTTTCTGATGGATAAATATAAAGCATGACAGAAAACGTACAACCTAGTTTAGATGAATATTTTTACAATAAATCAGCTGTTCTTTAAAGACAGCATCTTTCCAAAACAATCAGATCAGAGAGAAACAAGTTGAGGGGTAAAAGTGAAATCGAAGTGAAATTTTGAGATTTGAATGAGCAAAACAATTATTCCAAGAATTGATTCTAAGAAATGCCCAAACTGCACTTGCACTTTCAATAACAGTCTCTTGGATGTTGGCCTTATGAGCTGGATGACGACACTGATCACACACTGCCCTGCTCACCTGTTACTAGACAAATACTGGCCGATTTTCTCTTGGTTGTTCCACAGCAGCCTGTGCAGGGCCAAAACGTTCCCATCACTAATAAAGGACAGGCTGTGGTTGAGCGAGTCACTCGCTGGGCAGTCAGAGGCGATGTCGAGGAAAAATCTAGAAGAAAACCCAAAGGTTACCCCTTGCTGGTGGCAGGAATCAAATCCTGAAGCCCACTGATTGCTTTCTTACCTTCTGGCTGCATCAAAATTACTCTGCACAAAGTCATTAAAAGGCCTCATGTGCTCTTCTTTTGTGAACAAAACGTGGTTGGCAATACTTTGGAGGATCTGCAGACAGGTGAAAAATGAAATAAGATCAACCTTAACTGAACTCTCTTTATTAAACAGTCCAAATCTTTCTGTTTTGTCTACAACTTTATTGTACATTGATGTCTTTCATTACAAGATCTTCAATCATGCTTCCATAAAAGTAAAGTACAGTTAAAGCTACACTGTGTGATTTTTACCCCCATCTAGCGGTGAAATTGTATATGACTACCCAGTGAATATTAGTTTCTGTTCCTCTCAATTCCGAGGGCGTTTTAACTCCTACGGTGGCCGTATTATTCCAAGATTAACATGGCTTCCAGTTCGACTTTGTCCATGACAATAATAAACAATGCGTCTAAAGTGAATAAAACTACAGGACAGATGTCAGGAGGTAAACGTCACCCTTGGAATCGGCTATCCCAGCATAATCAGATTAGGCTAACGTTACAATGTGTACAAAGTAAAAGCAATTAAAAATAACTAAAATTTACAGTGTCCTTTTTTTATATAGCTTAAAAAATTGCGCCTTTAAAACTATTCATCACCTGTGATCCGTTGCAGCACAGATTTATGTTACAAGGGTAAATAAAACTTTTTCACCATTGACGCGAGGATGAAGTTATACTAGAGGTCGTTCTGGCGTTATGCACAACCATGCTATGGTTAGACAAGCAACTATAAAACTTCGAATTTACACAAATGAATTACAACAGGCTGAATTACCTGTCGAGAAGAAAGCAGGCAACCTCGGCGTCCGTTTTAAAATCTTTTCTCCTCATGAGCTCTTTCCATCTGGGAAAAGTTACTCCAATATTGACTATGGTCTTGCTGATTTGTCTGTCGCGTTGACGTTTTAATTCTCTCTTTCAAATGTGAGTGCGCGCGCACACACACACACACACACACACACACACACACACCGCACTATCTTTCAAATCTGCCGGCACTCGCGAGCTCGCGAGTAATCTCCACCTCGCATTCGTCACGTTGTCACGGAGTGAAAAACGCAAAAGGCGAAGCTTGAATTTACAGGTATGTCCCTCTTTAGCTAATGTAGTTTCAAGATGGAGGGGCAACATGGCGACCGGCATTCGAACCCCTCACCCGTATGTACTTTCAATGGCAGATTATAAACTTAAGAGAATACTTTATTACTTGAAAGAAGTAAATATACATTAATGAGCACATATATTTTTGAAAGAACTAAGTGTTTTTTGCTAAGAATCAACTAAAAAAGTTACACAGTGTAGCTTTAAGGCCATGCATTAAAGTCATTTTACAACTATTAAGTGGGTTTTAGGCATTAAATAAACCCTGCTAGAAGGTTGATCAGTTGGCTTTCATTTTGGACCAGCAGCAAAGACCAGCTTAGCCAACAAAAGCTGGTACGAACTGTTTTTTACAGCATGGACAATTTTTTTCTTCTTTTTGAAGTAGCATTATTTCATCTCTATGCCAAAAACTCTCACCTTTGACATGAGTTTGAGGCCTCTTTCTATCCTGGGCGGAGGTTTTTTGTCGAGAATCCCAGCCTCATATGGAGAGACTATAGCCGGGTTCACGAAACGCAGGAACATGGCACTACCTACAGCTCCAATACTGTTCTGAGGGAAACGCTGACTCACAACCTGAACCCAAGACACACAAACACACATAGGAACATATAAGGCTGGTATTATGGCTGGGGTAACATGGCACCATTTCATTAAGATGGTTATAAACCAGAACCAAAATCTCTTAAATTGAAACTTAATTGTGTGATTTTAAAGTCAAATCACACTAAACTCTGGATTAGTGGAGGTCTAGTTGATCATGTGATGATATCTGTTGATAAGTTGGTAACATGAGGGAACTATCTTAATGAAAAGGCACCAGAGGCTTTAGAGTTAAAGTGTAGAAAGCAGTTTGAAGCCATTAAACAGTCTAATGATGGCAGAGGTCTTCACCAGTGAGTGACCTTTAAGAGTGTTAGAGAAGAAAAAAGCAAAGCATTTAAAATTGCACTACAGAGAAATGCCTTTGACTCAGAATTAACGTTTCGGGTTGAACGATCAAGCATAAAATCATTCTGGCATTCAAGAAGGGGCGGACTTTGTTACCAAATTGTATTACCCACAACGCATCACTGCATTCAATGGCCTGATAATTTCCAAACCTCAGTCCTGAGAGTTACGGCCCATGCAAAGATGATGCCTGGAGGCTGGCTACAGAGTTTGTTGTGTTTTTTTTGGTGTTGGTGCTAAGAGGTACATTCAGTGAAATCTCAACTTGCCAAAAATCGGGAAATTAGTAGATATGATTTGATGTAATGACAGTAATGCAGGCCAGAGGTGCACAAGAGTCTTAGATTAATGAAGTGAATCGGGACAGGAAGCAGATACATCCGCCATTCACACTTACTGCTTTCCTCACTTCCTTTCTGTCTTTGACAGATGCTTTAGACAGGAGAGAGTGACAAGTAGCCTACAGGACAGAAATGAGCACAAACAAGTCACGGCACAAGCTAACACACACACACACACACACGATCCCTTCATACCAGGCTTGCATGGAATGGGCTTCTCCAACTTGAACCGCTGGCAAAAAATGTTAACAAACTTGAAACTTAAACAAATTGATCAATGTAACTATCAATGAGTATATATACACTACTATTCAAACATTTGGGGTTGAACTGGAGTTTTTAAATATTTTTAGATTCTTTGATAAATAGAAAACTCAAAAGAACAGCAATGATTTGGAATATAAATGTTTTGTAATATTATAAATGTGTTTACTGTCATTTCTGATTAATTTAACACACCCTTGCTGAATAAAAGTGTTGATTTCTTTAAAAAAATTTAAATTACTGGCCCCAAACGTTTGTTTATTCAACCTGTTAAAGCGTGTAACCATTTTAATTCATGCTGCAGAATTCCACAGATTTTCCTGCACAATTGGCTTCATTTATGAAACACACGTAGACTGAATTTCTTTATAAATCATTAAAAACTATACGTAAAACTATGAGTTCACGCAAAAATGAATCGGAGAATGGTTTACAAACCACACAAATTCGTTCAGTACAGAAAATGAGAAAAAGGTTTGTAGATTCTGCATGGGCGTTCTCATCACACACTTATGTCAAATATGTATTTGAAATAAACCACTTCAGATTTTAAAGTCAACATGATTTGCCGTTCACATGCCATTTTAAATAAGTTATTACATTTAATTAGATTACAGAGGCCATTTTTTGGTCTTATTTGTGATAAATTGTGCCAGAAACGTCTATTAAGTAAATTTTGAGTTCATGTTGACTTTAAACTGTTTAATTCGACAATCAGTCTTCACAGCAAAACTGAAGCATATTTGACATTAGTGATATCATCATACACATTAACACAGACATCCACAAACTGCAAACAGAAGAAATCAGTTTCTTCAGTCTCACCTGAAAGAGACAGTGACAGACGCTGCGGAGCTGAGGAGGGAACTCGCCCGATGAGCTGATTATGGCCTGAAAGAAGCGATCAGTCATCCGTAACAGATTGCGCTGGTTCTCCTCCAAATTCTCACCAGTCTCGAGTCTGAGGGAAGAACACAACCGAATCATCTCCAACCAGAAGCTAAACATCACAAGTCTGCTGTATTTACTGGATAACATCACTGCTAGAATTTTTATTTTATTTTATAATTTACTCACCTCAGATTGTTCCAAACCTGTATGATTTTTTTTTCTTCTGCTGAACACAAAGGAAGATATTTTGAAAAATAAGGGTAACCAAACAGTCTATGGGCCCAACTGGGGTATTGAAAGGACTGGAACAACTTGAGGTTGAGTAAATGACATAATTTTCATTTTTGGGTGTCACAACACCAAAATACCAAAAAATACCAAATATTACCAAAAATACCAAAGTACCAAAATAGTTCATTTCTTACACAAAAGTCCACCAAAAAAATCCTTAAAATCAAACATTAAAATATAGTAATAATTTGGATAATTATTAAAGGGATGGTTCGGAGTAATTTCAACCAAGCCTGTAAAAGTCCTTTGCAAAACTCACAAGTGTAAGGGAAAAGCTAGTGAATTTAACACTCTATACAAATTTTTTTTTTTCCAAAGTGTTGACAACTTTGTGTTAACTAATAATTGTTGAAAACTGGTACTACCAACAAAATATTAGTGCATTCCTGGAACTGGGCGTTGTTACGCTACATCCTTATGCATCACTTTCTGCCAGGACTTTTACGGGCTTTTC
The DNA here is from genome assembly GCF_949319135.1 of Squalius cephalus. NCBI lineage: Eukaryota > Metazoa > Chordata > Actinopteri > Cypriniformes > Leuciscidae > Squalius > Squalius cephalus. The sequence goes on from NC_137145.1 coordinate 8,956,934, forward strand.
CCAAATCACGGAAGTGACCTCGACGTCCGGGTTAGCGGTGGCATAAGCCATCAGGCAAGTGTTATTTAAATAAACCCCTGATGTACTTACAAACTTTCCAATGCCTTGTTTTATGAGTACAGAACCTATTTGTACTACTGTAGAAGTTTGGTACCATTCTGGGCATTATTAGTGTGGTAATTTATGAGATACAACCTTAGATCCGTTAGCGCCTGCACTAAGCCATTCGCCTGATATCTCGAAATAAGCTCTAACTTTAATAATGTTCGACCAAGGGAAAAAAAGCTTCTGGGCGGTGTTTGGCTCGAGGTCATGGTGCAAAGGACCCTAGGTTGAAATTACTCCGAACCATCCCTTTTATATGCTTAATGTAGATTTCTTGAATTTCGAGGATTTTGTGGCTCTCAGCAGCCATTTATTCCCCACACGAAACACACTGTGGTCGGCACAAACCAGTTTATTCTCGTCACAAGTTAAACTCTATTAAAATGAGTCTGGGTTAAATTCTTTCACTTTGGCTAGTTTTGTACATGGTTTGAGAATGACACCATGTTGTGCAACCTGTACATGATGCCTCCGCCTAATTTGACTAGCTTCTATCAAGTGACAGGTGAATTTGCACCAACACACCAGTTGAGAAGCACTGATTTAAAGGGTCTGTCGGACAGATACCTGGTGGGATCCACCTCAAAGCTCAACATCTGCCACTCAGCACCAGTGATCACTCCCCTGAGCAACGGCTCCAATAACTTCTGCAGATACGTGGCCCCATACACCTGAAAGAAAAAGATTCCATGTTACACAGGGAAATTCACAGATAAACTTAATCTGGATCATTTGCCTCTGTGAATGGTCATTTGACTTCAGTGCATGCCAGGTGAAGAGTAGAGGCACCTTAAAGCAGAACGTCATGATTTTACTAGCCAGGCTGTTTCCACGGAACAATGTTTGCATGGAATCTGCCAACTCCACCTCCTTGGAGAACATATTCCACAGAAGCTGATACAACAGATGTCTCGAATCGAAGAGAGACACCAGAACACGTGCCAGTTCATCCTGAAAAGACCAAACACCAGACTAACTAAAGAAGCTCTCAGACTATGAGTTTACAGTAAAATCATACACAGATTGATCATATTTTGATGATCCACTTTAGACATTCTACTAACTATAAGAAACTTTGCAACTACTAGCAGTCATTAGAGTATTAGTAGGCTGTTTGATTAATATCTGCCAACACTTTATGTTGATAGTTCCCCAACAGACATTATACTGACTTAGTTATAAGTAACTTTGTAACTACATGTCAACTTATTCTAATAACCTAAACACCTAGTCCTAACCTAACAGTCTATTAAAGTCAAACAATACTGTATTGAGAGTTAGATGACATGTAGTAGCAAAGTTACTTAAAGTAGAATGTCTAAAGTTGACCATCAAAATAAAGTGTAACCTTACCCCCTGGTTTCACAGACAAGGCTTAAGTCTAGTCCCAGACTAAAAATTCATTACTGAGCTGTTTTAACTGAAAGTAACTTTCATTGACATATCTTAAAATATGTCAGTGCCATTGTTTTGTCTCAGATGCACACAACTAATGATTTTTTCTAAGGCATGTTTAAAAATGTCCGATTTGAAATAAGGCCTAATCCTGACTTAATTTAAGATCTGTCTGTGAAACCAGGCCTATATCTTTGGCCCCAATAATAAAGAAAGAAATAATTAGGGAACTCAAAGATCAGTATCGGGGCCAATTAAGCATTTTTTAACTGATCGGTATCCTCTATCCTAAACCTGATCCTTTATTTTACATCAGATGTATACAAGAAGTTTATATCAGTAGTCCCATATTCATAATTGTGACCACACAGTCTCTTTACAATATCTACCAATCATTGTAACAGATGTTTACATCTACCAATGTTTTATTATTAGAATTATATCTAAAAAATATTACTGTAGTTATTGTTATATTGGATAGTGTAGTAATAGATGCCCCTTTTTTTACATTTGAGTATCGGCAGATACTCAATGACTAAAAACTTGATTGGGACATTCCTACATTTTATAAGAAGTTTTTTTTTAAATATTCTTCATAACAAGTTTAGCATTTTCTGGAGGAAAAGCAAGGGCTTGCAAAAAGAGTTTAAGAAAAAACAAAGTTTAAGTTACAGGTTATTTACTCTCAGCTAGGGGGCCTTGACAAGAAACTTCAAAGGTGTATATTATATTATAATTATAATTATTATTATTGAAATTAATGAAAAATGTTACTAAAATAAAATAAATAAAAACGTTAAACCCAAACACTGATATATAGAGAAAGAGAATGATAATAATATAGATGGATAAATAGAGGTAGGAAAAAAAGCTATTTAATATGTAAATATGTCTTATATAGAATAGATCACAGCCAAATCAATATGCAAATAATCATTGTTTGGATTTGACTAGCAAACATTTTTATTGTAAGTCACTGGAAGATTTTCAAGCTTTAACGTTACAATTCTAAAAATTAAAAAGTTGACGTTTATAAAATAATAGATATATGCTGCATAGTGAATTGTGAAGAACACTGTTTGAATTAGAGCTAAATTAATTCTTCATCTTGCACAGATTTGCATAATGTACCCACCCACTGGGAACAAGGCACCACACTGGCCAGCGCCATGGCGATAGGCAACTCCCCCTGGTCCCCCATCATTGTGACAAGTTCCACAAGTCTCTCAAAGCGATCGGCCAGAGCAGTCTCAGCCAGCGTGTCAAACTCTGTCCCCTGCTGCAGGATCTTAGTGAGGACCTCCATGAAAGTAGCCCTGGTCTGAAGGTCCTTATGATAGCCCAGCCCTGCAGGAGAGCAGCAAACGCATAAAGCTTGAACATGTGTGTTAGAAAGTGCTTACTATATACCGTGAGAGATGTGTCACAAAAAGCCATTTTATGTTCGGTAGATTATAAGTGACATGAAGGTCAAGTATGGTAAAAGCCATACTCAGAATTTGTCCTCTGCATTTAACCCATCCAAGTTAGTGCATACACATTAGGAGCAGTGAGTAGTGAACACACACACACCCGGCGCCCAGGGAGCGATTGCTCAAGGACACCTCACTTCCCCATCTACATTTTTCCTGCCGGTATTGAGAATCGAACTGGCAACCTTGGGGTTACAAGTCAAGACTAACATATATACATATATGTATGTATATGTGTGTATGTATATGTGTGTGTGTATATGTGTGTGTGTATATATATATATATATATATAAATATATATAAATATAAATATATATATATATATATATATATATATATATATATATATATATATATATATATATATATATATATATATATATATATATGACTGCCCCTGAATCTAAATTTACATATTATAATTTAGCAGACACTTTTATCCAAAGCAACTTACAAATGAGGAATACAAGCCATAGTACAAGAAGTGCTAGCAATGCAAAGTTTGAAAGATCATTCAGAATAGTGCACGCTAGAACAGGGAGGGATTAAGAAATAGTGAATCCATAGATGAAGATTTATTAACTGGACTGCAAGTTTAACTAAAGATTAACATTTTAATATATGACCGTATGTTTAATGTGTTTAATGGGTAAAATAAAAAAAATTAAAATAAAATATAAAGTAAAATTATATAATTAAAAGAAAATAAAAAAGAAAATAAAGTCAAAGGGAAAAAAATTGCTATAAAATAAGGCTGGTTTAGTGGTTTATGAATTTAAAGTGTTAGTTGAGAGGTTTGTGGCTCAGTTGTCCCACCAATAGAGTGCATGAGGCCGCTGTCCACATTGGCATTGAGCAGGTTGGACATGGCCAAGACGGTGCAGTGCCGTAAAGACGCCAATCGCCTAGACATCCCCCGTTTGCGTCCGACTACCTGCTGACCCTCGTCCTCCACCTCACTGCAGTCGTTCAGCAGGTTCATGAACAGAGTAAAGTACCTGAGGAGTAAAGCAGGGGGCAGGGGGCAGGGTGAAGAACAAACCTAATGGAGGGACAATATAAGGCGAAGGGTTTGATATGGAACTTGAGAGTCTTACTTTAGGAAGAGCTGAGATTTGGCCTCCATCAGTTCCACACCGTCCCCTTCCTCGGGCTGGAGTGGCAGCCCGGCTAGAAGAGACACCACCGCTTCCATACTCGCCTGATCCAGATCCCTGTCAATCAAAACCACAGAGCTCAGAGCAAAAAAATCCATGTTTCGATTTGTGCTACACTAACGTTAATCAAGGTTTCCTCAAAACCAAAGTCCAATGGAAGTTGCTTTTTGTTGGGTAATCTAACTTAAACATAATGCTGTCTGAATAAAAATCCTGTGTTACCTGGTGAGGCATTTGACATCATCATCAGTGGCCTGGTTGGATGTTCCCATCACCCAGTCTGTTAGATACTCCACCATCTTATTCCTGAGACAAACAGAAATCTGATGCATCTCCAGAGCAGGAATTAAACATGCCAGATAATCTGACAATAAAAATACATTTGTACCTGAACTTCATCTCTTGGCAGAAAGAGAGGTCATCTCTGCGCTCCATCATGATCTCTACCAGCTGGCACAGTTTGGTTTTAATCTGGATGGCATGAACCATGTTGCCAAGAATACGTACATACCTGCCAACATACCAACGGGCACACAGGAATCAACGATAAGGATAACATAGATGAGGCTATCAAAATTGCAAGAATGACTTATGATAGTCTTGGTAGCATCAGTAAAAATAGGTTAGAAATTACAAACTAATCAGTAAAGGTTTGTCTTGTATGCCATCATTTTCCAGCAAAAATGTATATATATTTTTGTAGTCTTGGTGTTTCCTGTATAATTATAATAACAGTATAATTTTAGGTATTATTTAACTTTTTTTAAAGAAAGCTTATCATTTGATTTATAACGTTTTTAAAAAGTATAATACATTATTCTAAATAAAAAAATATAATATTAAATGTTTAATTATAGATGTAAATATAAAAATTATATTTAAATAATTATATTACTACATACAGTACCATTTAAAAGTTCCCACCATCACAATTTTAAAATAGAAAACAGTTCTTTTAAATTGTAATATTTCACAATATTAGTATTTTTGATCAAATAAACTTCCTTCAAAAATATATTTAAAATCTTAACAACCCCAAACTTTCAAATGAAAAAATTATATTAAAATCAATCAAATTATATTATAGTAGAAATATAAACAAATGGTATGATTGGGCAAGCAGAAAAAAAAAAAACTGTGGGACAATTTCTCAAATTCCTCTTTCTCAGTGAAGACAGACAAACATATCTGGAAACATTTATTAAGAGAACGATCTTCACAATAAAGTTTATACTAACAAGCAAGCAAATGCCTTACCTGACCAGGTTGAGCATCATGGTCTCAATGCTGGCTTGACCTAGATGCTCCGAGCTTCCCTCCGTATGGTTGTCCAGTAAGTTCTTCATGATGGCGATGGTCTGCTCCACAAACTGTGTGTTGGTCTCATTAATTGGCACCTAAACATATAAACACAGAGGCATGAGTACCAATGACGTTTGATGTTGTTGACATCCAACCTGCTCATAATTTATTACCACAAGTAATTGTGGCTACTAGCTGTCTCACCGGCCCCTGGGCATCAAAAAACCTGCTGATGCTGTTCTTGAGTTTGTTGAACAGCATGGGGTAGAGCGCTGGACTGAGCTCCAGCCCCACCAGGTCTTTGATGTTAGTGCGGATCTGATGGCCCTTCTCATGACTGCACACCATCAGCGACAGAAGGCGGTCCAGGAACCTACTCAGGGGCGTCTCTGGGTTCCCCTCACACGAGGCCATGGACACCATAGAGCTCTTGCGATCGTTCAATGTGCCCATGGGAGGACTGTAGGTGGCCAGAGCAGGCGCGTTCCTCTGCTGCAAACACACACCTCCCAATGCACACAGGAAGCCAGTCATATTGATCCATTCCTGAGGGATGAGACACAGGATTTAGGAGCTTAAATGTGAAAAGCCAACATTTTCTCATGTCATGTTTTTTAAGTCATAATTTATTTGATCTTTTTAATTTCTTTGTCTAATTTGTAGTGTAGATAAGTTTTAGTTTTTCTAAAAATGTGAGTGTGGGTGTATGTTTTTTTAAATTATTATTTGAGACATTTAATTTAGAATTTTAATTCAGTTTAATTCAAACTTGTTTAGGTTTAGCTAGTTTTTATTTAGTTATTAATTTAAGTTTAAATACATTATTTATATATAGATTTAGCTAGTTTTTATGTATATATATATATATATATATATATATATATATATATATATATATATATATATATATACATATATATATATACATATACATATATATACATATATATATATATATATATATATATATATATATATATATATATACATATACATATACATATACATATATATATATATATATATATATATATATATATATATATATATATATATATACATATACATATATATATATATATATATATATATATATATATATATATATATATACATATATATATATATATATATATATATATATATATATATATATACACATATATATATATATATATACATATATATATATATATATATATATATACATATATATATATATATATATATATATATACATATATATATATATATATATATATATATATATATATATATATATATATATATATATATATATATATATACATATACAAATAAACTAATAACTAAAAACACTAACTAAAACTAAGAAAAATTACTTCAACTGAATTAAGATTCTAAATTAAAATTCTCAAATAACAAATAATAACTGATTTGATAATGACAAAAAAAAAACATCTCTCATACTCACCTTTTTGTGAAACAAATATTTCCTAAAACTTTTTAACACTACAAATTAGGTATTTTAAAAGATCAAATAAATTACACAATCTCAGTTTTATAATTAAAATAGGATTTTTTTTCTTTACAAATTAACCTAATGGGACAGAAATGTCCCCTAAATTGAAGAATCAAGAATGTAGACAAAACTTTATTTTCTACTGTAAGGCCCTTTATTGGTGGTGAGTGTTAGTGTGTCTGACCTGACCGTCTTCCAGTTTTGTTTTCGGGTGGCTTAAGATTAATCTGGTTGCATGTTCCCATTTAGCATGTGTGTCTTCCCAGGCCTGAAATGACCAAACAGAGCAGTTAAATGTTGTCATCCATGTTAACTTAAAATCAAATTAGACCAAAAAATAAAGTTGACTTTTTAAGCAAACAACAGAAAAAGCACACAAGTACCAAACTGTGGAAAAACAAGTTTTACATATGCTAAAAGGACTCGATTCAAAACAATAACGTTAAATAATACAATAGCTCACAATCAGAACAATGCAAATGTGCTCGCTAAACTAACCACAATGACTGTACTACTGTCCAATGGTATTAAATATGTAAATGTGTGACCTCTGACCTCTGTGTTTCCCGGAGTGGGCAGCTCAATCCTCCGAAGCAAAGCCATTACTCTCTTCTGTAGAGCCGAACGACCTAGAAAAATCAGAAAGATCACACAGACTATGCTGACCCCTTGTGGCACTCACACCAAATCTCACAAAACTAAGGCACGTATCTGAATCTGACATTATCAGACAAACCTGTAATCATCATGTTACTGACAGATGCAAACTCCATGAATGTGTGGTAATTTGGCAGAAGGGACTGCACAGGGATGTCTTCTGCACTGCAGCGGATGTCTGTCTCCTCACACAGGTAGCGGAAGCAGGACATGGCCACCAGAACTGCCTCCATGTCTGGACTCCACAGGAACATGTAGAGACAGACCTCCAGCTTGGTCTGGGCCTGTCGGCAGTTGGTGATGTTGCTGCCTGCGGTGGCTCGATCCTATAGGAGAAAAACAACAGAAAGTTAGAAACCTGATATTAAAATGCTACGTCCATACTAGAATACTTAGAATACTATTATCTATACTAATTTTACATACTATGCCAGTTTTATAACCTTGCTAAGACAAGTTAACATGTAGTCAATTAACTTAAATATAATCGCTTTAGTAATTTTTATATTTATATATATATCTACATTTTATAGATATGTTTTGTTTAATTTAAGATTATATACATATGCGACACTGGAAGGTCAGGTTGAGCACATTGAATTGTGGGATACAGTACTTCATGAGTTTAGTTAGGTTGTATGCTTCACATTTTGGCAAATAATTTAATTATGATGATGATAATAATAATAATAATAATAATAATAATTTAAATATATTAATTTATTTTCTATTTTGAATATTAGCCCACACAGTGTGGTTTGGTTAAATACAGGTGAGAGTGCCGACTCACCTTGTTCCTGAGGAGAAATTTGTTTCTGCAGATGAGAATCTCTCGCAGCCACTTCAGAATCTCAGTGCTGTTGATCAGCTGATGACCATTCTTACAGATGAAGTATAGCACCTGAGAACTGGACCAACAACAAATACGCAATCAGACTGGCATTTTCATTTCTATCAGCACCAGTTAACTGGAGTCAAGTCCACTGAGGAGCTACCTGATGTCCCAGAAGGTTTCCATAGGAGCGTCTGGGTTCCACAGCTCGATGCTTTCAGGCTGATGCAGAACCAAAAGAGCCTAATATAGAAATAGATTATGACCGATAACTCACACAAAGGCTAACTAAACTCACGCTGAATAAAGAAAGAGAAACAATGATCTCACCTCCATGGCCTCCAGGGAAATATCTCCCATGTTAGCAAGAGGCACAAGCTGCATCAGGCCTGTGATGAGTTCTGCTGTGCTGCTGTGGACCTCCAGACCCGGTTTACCAGGATTCTGATCACGAACACACAAAAATGACATTAAATGTACAGAAGAGCATCTTTATAAGTATCACACTGAAGCCAGAGAGAGAAGTAAACATCCTCACAACTCACATGAAGCATCAATTTGGGATCTGCATGGATGAGTTTCACCAAAGCCAAGAGCAGATACTTATGAATCCTGGTGTCTAGATCAGTGGTTTTCTCTTTAAACTTCAGACTGCTCATTTTATCCTTAAACGTCCAACTCTAAGAGGAAGACAGAGAGAAAGAAGTAGAAACGTGTACAAAAAGCTCTGAACAAAATGCTTGGGATCAGTATTATTGTTTTTTTTAAAGAAATTGATACTTTCAATCAAAAAGGATGCATTAAACTGAATCATAATGACAGTAATGTACAGTAACATTGTAATAATATTTCACAATATTACTGTTTTCATTGTACTTTTGATCAAATAAATGCAGGCTTGGTGTGACACACATACATATATACACACACACACACACACACATACATATATACATATATATATATATATATATATATATATATATATATATATATATATATATATATATATATATATATATATATGTATAAAAGTCAAACTAAAAACTGTACCTTCATTTGAGTATACATTTTATGCTTCTCATAAATTGCATTTCATTTATTTATATCCCCCTTTAATTTTTAATGTATATGTATTATTTGCATTTTTTTTTATCTGTGATTTTTTTAAATCTCTTGAGTCATTATGAAAATAATTTTCAACTAAAACTTCTGCATTCATTTCTGAGATGACTGGTCACCCCTCTGAATTAATTATATATAAACAAAGGAGACAAAAATATTTATACATTTATATATATATATACATATATATTACACAACACAGTGATCATGTCATGGACTGTCTGGAACATTTTTTTATAGCATACTGTATGCTGTTTCACATACTGTCTAAAAATAGTAGGCTATATGAAGTAAACTGTGCAGTATGCTAGTATTCTATTCCAAACGTCAGCCTAAGAAAGCTAGCAGGACACTAGAGGAGGCTCTCTCATCTCTAAGAGGTTTTGTGGGCGTCTCACCGGTGTCATACGGAGGGGGGCGTGACTGCTGCAGCCCTGCACCACTCTCCCCAGAGTCTCAGCAAACATGAGCCGCAGCTCTCCCGAGTAACCGTACACGGTATCGATCTTCGGCCACCAGTCCAGCGGGGACTAGATCATGACAGAAGACACACAGAGGACATTTGGACATCCTGGGAGTGAATCAGACATCCTATCTCTCTGAGGTGAACTAAGGACATCAGGAGCTCTTACATTAGTGATGATTCGGTGAAGAGAATTCACCAGCACAAAATGAAAGGTAGGAGGCGAGGACGGGGCCAGACACACCTTACAGAAAAAGAAAGAGATTTGGTGCATGTTCTTTGGACAGTGTATAAATGTAACAAAACATTGCAGGTTTCATAATTCTCAATATCAAGTTTGGATATATATTATATAAAACTTTATCCGCATACACAAACTACACTTATGTAAAGCGATATATATATTATAGCAAATCTTAACTACTTGATTTGTTATTTCAGCTTGAAATGTAACTATGTTATTGCCTAGCTCTTTACAAAAAGTTGGATATATAAGTATGTCCAACTTTATCCGTATACATACAGTATACCTGTGTAGGGCGATATATAATATATAGCATATCTCTGCTTGATCTCTTGTATTGTCGCAAAATGTAAACTATATTATTGCCCAGCTCTAATCTTGAGGCAAAAAAAAAGAGGCAAAAAGGTTTTAAGAAATTATAAATCATGATTTTCTGTACCGCTGCTTTTTACAAAGTGTATTGTGAAAAGTGCTCCATAAATTCATTTGAATTTGACCTGACTTGTCCACACACCTTAAACTGCTGATTGTTGTGTGGGTTGATTCTGAAACAGGAGACAAAACAGTCGATCATTAAGTCCACGTCTGCACTCTGGCTTCCTGCGCCTCTGGAAAACGGCTTAGCTGGGTTAAACAGCAACCCCTGGAGACAAAGAGACAACCATCAACGAGGAAGACAGCATCAACAAGAAAGATTCAGACACCACACTTTGGATTCTGTGTTCGTCCCTTCTGTAATCTGAAAAGTTGAGCTGTGGGGTTTATGTGGGTGATGCAGGTTTAAGTCCTGCCTGTGACATTTCCCAAACTCCATTCCCCTTCTTATTGCTTAAGCCAGGGGTGTCCAATCCTGCTCTTGGAGGGTCACTGTCCTGCAAAGTTTAGCTCCAACCCCAGTTAAACACACCTAAACCAGCTCATCAAGGTCTCACTAGGCAAACTAGACTTAAGCCTACTGTCTCTGCAATATATCTGTATCTGATATGCAAAGGCTTCTAAATGATCAACATGATTAACTGCATCATATGTTTTGCTCCTACAATAAAAACTACTGAGCTTCGAGCATAAAACTAAGGGGCCGTTTACACGACACCGTTTTCTAAAACTAAAAACATAAAACTTTTTATGCGTTTTGACATATTATTGAGAGATATAGAAACTGATTTTCATATACATGTGTAAGTAGTCTCCTATAAAGATTTTTACTGATTTACAAGCTATTATAATTTCATCTTACTTTTTAGCCAAATAAATATCAGCAACTGCACCAAATTGCATATTTTTGCTCAGTTTCTTTGGACCTCTGAATCTAATTTTTCTCCTTGAGTATGAGCACCTTATTCTCCTATAACATACTATATGGGCCATAAACTCCTGAGGTGTCAAATACGAAACTCAACAAAAACACATATGCAAACTATATTTTTTATGTATAAATATATATTTATTTTTTAGAGATTCAATAAATCTTTTTTTTTTCCAGATGTCCTGTTACTTTATCCACTACAGTAAAAGACCTGGGTGTTATACTAGATCGCAACTTGTCTTTCGAAAATAATATTTCATATGTTACAAGAACAGCCTTTTTCCACCTTAGAAACATTGCTAAGCTACGTAATATGCTATCTGTTTCTGATGCAGAAAAGTTAGTTCATGCATTCATGACCTCTAGACTAGATTACTGTAATGCTTTATTAGCTGGTTGTCCTGCATCCTCAATAAACAAGCTACAGTTAGTCCAAAATGCAGCTGCTAGAGTTCTTACTAAGTCAAAAAAATATGATCATATAACACCAATTTTATCATCTCTACACTGGTTACCTATTAAGTTCCGTATCAACTACAAAGTATTACTAATGACCTATAAAGCCCTAAATGGTTTAGCTCCTGGGTATTTAACGGAACTTCTATCGCCCTACAATCCATCGCGCTCTTTAAGATCACTAAATTCGAGGCTTCTGGTCATTCCTAGGATATCTAAGTCCACTAAAGGAGGGAGGGCGTTTTCACATTTAGCTCCTAAACTCTGGAATGGCCTTCCTGATATTGTTCGAGGCTCAGACTCGCTGTCCCAGTTTAAAACTAGATTAAAGACGCATCTCTTTAGCCAAGCATTCACATAATACTTACCTTTTATACTACAGTTAAATCGGATCAAATGCATTAATATTATGAACAGCAGCTACGCTAATTATTTCCCATCTGCTTATCTGTTGTTATCTCGGGACATTAGTTCGTCAGCTCCAGTTTGTATCCAGCCTCTCATGGAAACTTCAGATGCCCCAACACCCGTGAAAAGACGACTCGACGCCGTCGATATGTTATGCCCTAAATTAATACTTGATTAACTAACTGTATTTTTCTATGTACATTTCTGAAATGCACTTTCTGTAAAGCTGCTTTGAAACAATATGTATTGTGAAAAGCGCTATACAAATAAATTTGAATTGAATTGAATTGAATAAACTGTTTTATTTAAAAAAATATATTTTTTTCTGACTATATTTCATATGTCAAGTTTACAAAGTTAATAATTCTCTGATCATACAAGAGCCATATTTGTCCATACCTTCAGATCCATGACAATGGACTGCACCAGCAGGAAGATAACAGAGTGATCCTCCCAGTTGATATACGTGGACGCTTTGCACAGTTTAACGCAGGCGATGGCTGCGCTCTCTGTCAGCTGTTTGCTTCCACCGTGACCAGTCAAGGCTTTCCGTAGATTCTCCAAAAACTGTTTCTACAGGGAGAAAACAACAGCACATTAATAGTTTAGGAAGAATCTAATTATGGTTACTGGTCTAATATTAATTTGACAAAAAGTATGGCCATCAAACTGTTTATAAACTGTTAACTATGTGATGTAGCTGTCTAATTTGAGCATGTGTGTGAGAGAGGGTGTGTGTACATGTTTTTACTATATTAGTGAGGCTCAAATTCCTGATATGGCTTTTGTCTGTGGCTTATATAATGCTATATATGTATGTGTGTGTGTGTTCATAAATAAAATAAAATAAATAACATTCATTAATTCACATTTATTTCTATAGCATAAAATGTGCCATAGAAATGAAAATAACCTAAATCATTTGAAGGTGACTAAATTTACTTTACTTTTTAAATTTGCTTAACACAATACTACAATATAATTGCATATTTAATCTGTCTACCAGTGGGTATTATAATTTAAGAACAATAAAAATCAAGAGAAGATCTTCACAAGTTCATGTTTTTTTATACTTGCCTTGTTGTATTTAGAGTCATCTGACGTGTCTCTGGACATGTCTTGTGTGATGTTAGGACAGAGGATGAGGAGGATGATCTGCAGAGGCCAAACAGCTGCTTTCCTCTTCGTACTCTCAGCAAAACTATCCACTAGATCAAACAGCTTCTCAGCACAGTCTAAAAGACACACACATCAGATTCACACATCCTCTCCAAAGCATATTGTTATGGTACAGTTACAGTGAGTTTTTCAGTGGACGCACCAGCCATGTCCGCCTGAGGCCTCTGGTACAGTCTGGTGAATTCATCAGGATAATTCTCCACCCAGTTCCAGAACGCCTACAAATGCAATCGATTTTTTATTTTTATTTTTTAAAAACACATTGCAGATGTTTGCTGCACTGAGACAGGACAACACTAGGTGGCAGCAGAGTGAATTTCATACAAACACCACCAAATCATAAAAAACACAGAACATAAACATTTAAACAAAACATTTAAAGGTGCAGAAGTGATTTCTGAAAAACACTTGATATCTGAAATCAACCCAAACAAACACACCCCTCCCTTCATTGCTCCGCCCCAAAAATGCACACTTTTTTGTCCAGTGATATTCCTCTGACCATTTCTCTTTTGTAATGTCTCTCTTTCTATAGTCTATCTTCAAATCTCCCTCTTGCTCACTCTCTCTCCTCCATCATGAGTGGACACGCCCCCTGCTGCTGATTGGCTACAAGTGTGTTGTGGCGCTCTGTTTGATCCACTTCCGACAGCGTTTCTCAGAAATCGCTTACTGTACCTTTAATTCTATTAATGTGAGAAATGTATTCATGTATCAGGTGACAGGAGTAGCAGTTCGGACCATAATAATAATGCATAAATTATAATACTCGTTTTAACATTTATATTGTTATTAAGGCAATAAATGCAATTCTTTATAATATAATAATAAAATAAAATAACACAATTTAAAATAGTAATTATATTGTTATTAAAGAGTCACATTGCTGCAATGTGTTTTCATATGTTAATAATGATAATAATAATAATTCCACCTACCTTCTCTAAATTGTAAATGACACTCAACTGGGCTGGCTTCTTCAAGGTTTTAAATTTGAACACAGTTTCTGCAAGGAGAAAAGATTTACTCTAACTATTTGACTTTTTTTTCCTGCTGCCTATAATATTTTATAGTATTAGAGCTTGAGTTTGAGTCTATCAAACCTTGCAGTAGGCGTTTGAGTTTACAACAGTCCACGTTGATGTACTGGATAAGCTCGATGTCATGCACGTCTACGTTATCCTCAGAGCAGACGGTCAGCTCCTGCAACCTGCAGAGAACCAGACAGACAGAAGTCAGAAAGATCAAATCCATTACGGATACATTCATTCCTTCATCCAGTCACAAGCACCTGGTGGAGATGCGGCTGAAGACAGCGCTGAAATTACTGCAGCTCAGAGAGAACAGAACCCCACAGGCTGAGTTCCTCAGCTCAGCTGCGTGCTGGTTTCCCTCACGGAACGTGTGGATGAAATGACAGATCTCGGGTAATAACTGCTTCACGAGCATCGTCTCGTCAAGACGCATGCTGTCCTTTGGTTGCTAATAGAGAAAGAGACATTTATGGGATTCATCAACAGCTAGATGTGCTTCTCAGAACCTCAAAATGATGTTGAAAAAGCAATAATGGCACAACAGTGACAGATCACGGAGATGAGACACAATGAAAGGGTCTGCAGCCGTCTCTCACCCCTGCCAGGCATTTCTCTAGTGTGTCCATGATGATAAGCTGGGAGAGGTAAAGGTTCTTCTCCGCAGTATCCCCAAATATTCGCTGTAAGAGAGAGAGATGACAAACTAAGCGAGAGAGAGATCCCCAAATTCTCTGCCATAGAACTCCAGCTAACAGAAACATCTTCGACAGTCTAACAAACGCTCACAGTATCTCTGGCCTCAATATTTTTTCAATAGCCGTCATAAATACATGGAATAATGTTGATATATAGGATCAATAAAGATATAAGAAAATAACAAAAAAAATTCTGAAGAATCATGTGTCACTGAAGAAATAATGGATGCAGAAAATTCAGCTTTAACATCACAGGAATAAATTACATTTTAAAATAAATCAAAACAGAAAACAATTCTTTTAACTTGTAATAATGTTTTCCAATATTACTGTTTTACTGTATGTTTTTTTGACACCAAACACCGACTTTTGAACGGTAATGTACATTTTATAAAATATTTAGTGCTGTCAAATCGATTAATCGCTTCTAACATAAAAGTTTGTTTGCATAATATGTGTGTGTATATATTGTTAAATTTATATATATCATATATATGTCTATATATATATATGTCTATATATATACACATATATATATATATATATATATAGTCTGTTTGTAAATGTTTATTGTGTGTATGTACTCACCATGTTATTGACGTTCTTCAGTATGTTGGTGAGTCCACTGATGACCAGGGAGAATTTGTACCTGGAGATGTTGATCAGACATTCCTTATTGTGTTCTGTGCTGATTTTAGTGTGTGTGTTCTGCAAGCCGACTTTCACAGGAAGCTAAAAACAAACAAACATGCACAGTTAGACTGTGTTCATGAACAAACATGCATTCGGAATGTGTTTGTGTTCACAAACTGGAGGAGAGATATCAGAGTGAATAGTGACTTTTAATCACACAAAACTATCAATGGCCTCCGAAGATTTGCAATACACTGCATGCGTCATATGAACCACTTTTAATGGTTGTCTTTTTTGTAATTTTGGAGCTTGACAGTCCAGTCACCATTTCTTTCATTATAAATGGTCAAAAGTTTGGAATCATTTTTTGAAAGAAGTCTGCTCACCAAGTCTGCATTTATTTAATCAAAAATACAGTAAAAACAGTAATACTGTTAATTATTATTAAAATAAATCTATTTTAATATATTTCAAAATGTAATTTATTCCTGTAAAGGCAAAAAAAGGATTCACTAAATTGATTCAAATGAAAGTAAAGACATTATTAATATCAAATAAATGCTGTTCTTTTGAACTTTCCATCTATCAAAGAATTCTGAAAAGTTTACACAAAAAATTAAGCAGCAAAAACTGTTTTCAACATTGATAATAGTAAGACCCATTATTAATAATTGAGCAGCAATCATGATTGATAATAATTGACACTAAATAAGCATATTACAAAGATTTCTGAAGGATCATCTGACACTGAAGACTGGAGTAACGATGCTGGAAATTCAGGTTTCCATCACAAGAATAAAATTAAAGAATACATTTAATACAATAACAGAATAGATTAAAATATATTAAAAAAGTATCTGAATAAATATCAAAATAAATATCTGAATTTTTGATCAAATAAATGCAACCTTGGTGAGCAGAAGAGACTTCTTTTAAAACATAATTATTCCAAACTTTTGACCTCCAGTGTATGTAAAAGAGTAGCCAGGATATTCTTCAAACATTCACATGAGAGTGAGCAAATGATGACAGAATCATTTAGAAGGTGAAAATATTTCTTTAATCAATATGAAAAAGGTGCTTGCTGGGATACAACAAAGCAAACACTATAGCAAAAATCTCGATTTCAAAGAGCAAGTCTGGAACTTGCTAAAAACCAATCGGTGGCACAAAATCTCTTTTTGGGATTATCCAGAGGTTAGGCTTAGCATCGCTAAACACCCCTAATCTCCGCTGAACCTCAATCAAACTGCAATGATCCCAACAGCCCACAAGCCACCCTTGACCCCTTCAACAAGACCCCTCCGTCTCCACCTGTTGGCTGAACACCCTCTGAAACTCTCAAACACTCTGATCTGTGTGTATATACTGTACGCCACCTAATCTGGTATTTAGCAACCAAAAGTAATAAGGCTAATTTAGCTAAGACTCATGGAAAGACCGTTTTCAAAAGCGTTTGTTGTTGCAGTACCGTTAGCAACCATTGGGGGGCAGAAACAACTGAAGTACCTTCTAAACTGATATATTTTTCATGTGTTGCCAGTTTAACCTGCTCATAAACATCATATTTCTCCTGAATCTCACAGACTTATGCTCTCAAAGAGACAGTTCACCCCACAACGTAAATGCTGTCAACATTGACCCACAACTTTTTGAAGAAAATCCTACCAGAAACTCCATTAAGTCATATGGGTTTGAAACAACATGAGGATGAGTAAATAATGACACGATATCTTTTCAAAACGACATCATTCTGTTTCAAAGATGGCAGTCTGTTAAGTCTGTCAATGTTTATTTGGTGTCTAGTCGAATTTTAGTCAAAGACTTCAAGACATGATGTAACACGTTAAAACATTGTACACACAGAGGCCAAACTACCAAAATAAGATGAAACATACTAGTTTAACCATTCACAGGCTTTCACCTATCTGTGGTAAACAATGGGTTATATTTCTAACTTAAAACTTGTTTCATAAGTACGACTGCAGGTTTGAACCAGTAGAATCCACACTAAAGAGGGAGAGTCATCATTGCATAAGATACTACAGCTATCACACTTAACACCACACAACATACCTCACTGAAACCATCTGAAGTAACTTAATAACTCTGAAGAGATATTAAACTGACGAATCAGCTTTTAAAATGAGAAAGTGAAGCTGTGTGGATCAATCAAGGGTCAGCAATGAGGTTGGTTCACTTGTGGGACACAAAATATGTAAAGTATGAACATATACACAACATAAAGTATAAAAAGCAGTATGAACGCTAACCTTCATCTCACACGATGTGATGACGTTCCTGGAGCAACAAAACAGGACATGTTCAAGCAATCTTAGCCGTAATTCGACCCTCTATAGCTAACGTATGTCAACAAGACATCTGTTTCATACATGCATTTTTATCTGGAAGATTTTGTAGTGTTTGTTCAGCATTAAAATAGTCCCTGACTTATGAATTAACCTTACTCACATGTTTTTGTGACATTTACTATTTAGTATGCATGGAATACACTGTTTTTATGATATTTGTACAATGTTTAGACAAAAAAATCGACCAAATGTTAAACTATCGAAATTTACTTCCTGCTCGTTTTGTGATGCTTTGTCCAAAACTATAAGTAAGAATTGTTCTCTTTAAGCAAGAATTGAATTTGTATTTAGGTACAATCTCAAAGTCTATTATAAGAGAGCAATCAAAACATCTAGAAAATGTATCATGTGTGACAAAATTTCTTCATATTTTTCATCCTCATGTGTGCCCTCTCCTTTTTTCACTTCTTCTTTTCTTACTCTTTTAGGTTAAAGTCACCATGAAATCAAAATTCTTGTTTTTTATGGAATACTGCAGTAGTCATGTGCTATCAAATTACCTTCCCCTCCCTCTTGCAGTGACATCTCTTCTCTAATGACATGTTTACTGGCGCGAGGGCGGGGCAAGCTGTCACTCACATGACATCACAGCAATAGCAAACCACAATGATCGAATAATCAAATCAATTCCTGATGGACAAAATCAAGTCCCAGAATAAAATTGTTCTTGTATGAGAAGCCTTTTCATTCGCTTGCTATCGCGACTTTAGTTTCATGCCGACATTAATTCGGATTGTTATTCTTCTCACCTTCTCAAACTTTTTATGCGTTTTGCCCATTTAATTACACAACAACTGAAAACATAAACTTGTTTCAAAGTGCTAGTTTTTGAAAACGATACCGTTATTATAATCTCTGTGTAAACTACAAAAACACGAATTTGTGAAAACGGTGAAGTCATGCGCATGCGTATTACGTGTTCAGGCGTACAGTTTTTCTATACAAAGTGACATCGCCATCTACTGGCCTGACATGAGTAATACAGCGTTTTTAATTTTTTTCGCGGATCTGTGTGAAGGGGATCGATTTGACGTAGTCGTCTGTACACAAACAACACAAAGGAAAAACTTTGCTATTTTTACTACATCGTTGTCGTGTAAATAAAATGTGATTAAGGTTATGGTGGTCAAATTTTGGCTTGAGGGGCACATAGTCCAAGGACAGTGATTGGTCAATAAGATGTATTTCCAATCGTTGCTCTCTGATTTTTTCTAATGATTTTTTTTTATAATAACTGGTTGACAGGCACGCAACTCTAAACCTAAAATCAGTGGTCAGTGATTGGTTGAAAGGAAAGATTTCCAAAATGAACCCTTGCCCTCTGATTTTAGGTTAGTAGGGGTTGTTTAGGTTTAGGGTTGACAAGAATGTGGTTCCAGGTTTAGAAAAGGATCCTGAGCAACATGTCCTGCTAGATTAGTCCCGTCCCATGGCTTTAACGTTGTTAAGGGACATAAACATGACAGCATCAGAATGAGTTTCTGCACGGATGCGCTGCGGCGGCGGCAGCTGCGTAAATGCGCATCCGTGCAGACGAAGCGTTCAGAGATGTTTAGATGAGCTCTGACCTGCTCGTCGAATCGGGTGATGACGGCCTGGACCCACTCCACGGGCTTCTGCGCCGCCATGGCCGCTCACGCCTGCACCTCCGCCACTGATGATGATGAAGATGATGATGATGAAGTGGAGGAGGAGGAGGAGGAGGAGGAGAGGACGCCTTTTCCGCGGTCCGCGACCCCTGCGCTCCTCGATCCGTGCCGCGCTGAGGGCCGAACGAGGGGCGGCTTGGTATTCGGTCTGGTCGGTGTCAGAAACAGCAGCATGCCGCCATGACAGTGCCGGAAGTTTGAATCCTCAGATCCAGCGAAGCAGCAGCAGCACAGCGGTGCAGATGAGAGATGAGAACACGAGTGCGCATGCGCCAGCAGAGGGAGAGAGAGAGAGAGAGAGAGAGAGAGAGAGAGAGAGAGATTGTGTATTTATGTATTTTATTATTTTTATATATGTATACATATTTATATGTTTATATGTTATTAAATTCTATTTTTTTTAATAAAACTATAGGCCTCCTATAAATACTATGGTATTGCCATGACTATTGTTTATAATAAGAATAACATTGGACGTGAAATTAATTAAGAGAGAAAAAAATTATACCATAAAATTCATTATTCATTAAAACTGAGACTAAAATTCAGAGAGAGAGAGAGAGAGAGAGAGAGAGAGAGAGAGAGAGAGAGAGCAGTCACAAACCAGAAAATGACTATTTTATTATACATATTCATATAGTTTTTTAGCTCTAAATCTAACAACCCCTCATTTCACACTTTCTGAGCAATGTTTTTATAGGACCTAATCCGCAAATATACACAATAAGTAAACAAATAATAATGTAACATGAAGCTTGTGCGTGACATTTCTTTTTTTATGTTAAAAATAAAGTAAATGTTAAATAAAGCCACTTTATAGGTCTAAACTTGGAAAGTAAAATATATTTTAGTTTGTGTAAAAGCAAACACTCCAAGTCTCTTCTTTCCAGTCACATGCTGTAAAGGAAACAGATTCACGAATCTGGGGAAATGCAGAGAGAGA
Organism: Squalius cephalus; assembly: GCF_949319135.1. Classification (NCBI taxonomy): domain Eukaryota; kingdom Metazoa; phylum Chordata; class Actinopteri; order Cypriniformes; family Leuciscidae; genus Squalius; species Squalius cephalus. The sequence goes on from NC_137145.1 coordinate 8,977,863, forward strand.
GAGAGAGAGAGAGAGAGAGAGAGAGAGCAGAAGAAAGAGCAGCTTGTTGCAGGCAGTGCGAGGCGCTGTGTGAGTAAAACTCAAAGAGATGCCGGAAACAGCATGGTCGATGCAGAACAGTGAATGCTCTCAGACACAGAGAAATTAGAAGCTGCCTCGAGACACAAAGCAAACCTTTGTGAAGAGCCCTGAAGCTCAAACCTCCACAGTGGAAACAGTGAATGGACAGTTTCTCAAGAGTCTCCAGATCTAGTAGTCATGGTATTCACAAGAATATGGACTGCTGGCAACAAGCTGCTGGGTTCACAGGGTTTTTGACAGTTCATTTACTCACTGACAGTTGAATGCCCTGAAATAGGCTAAACATGCAAAACTCACTGCTCTTGAATGATAGGCCATATTAATTAATAAATAAAAACAAAATGGTCTTTATTTATTAATCAGTATATAAAACTGCAGGGTTAGAAATAGAATAGAAACCCAGGGAGTTCTGTGACTGTCACCGAATCTGTTTTTTTTATGTATATCAATGGCAGAACGGTCTTAAACTGATAGTTGCATAAAATTCTGAATATATGCTTGGTTACAGTCTTGAAAGAGGAAAATCCTTTTTAAAGAGCTATCAAAGCAACTTTTTAAAGAATATGTGCAAAGGCAAGGGCTTCACTATGCTAGTTAAGTTGTGTGAACCAGTGCATTGGTACACTTGACCCCGTTTCCAGTTATGGAATGGACTTCCTGCAGTGAGACAGTGTAACACTGACCCCTAGAGGTCATTACTGGCATAAACACTGTCTGTTTTCCCCCGCAAATAAAGTCTCCAACGACACGAGTTATTTTCATCGTTATAAATGTATATAAAACTGTCCAAATTAACTTATGGTTATGTGTTTACAATGACAGTCTCTGAGGCAATTGTTGTATATTTGTCCACCATTCCCCACTAAATTGTAGATTAGTGTTATATTTCATGTAGGATGTTGAAACACAAACGTTGTTTTCATGTTTTATGGGGACTTTTCATAGACAGGACTTTTATACTGTACAAACTGTATATCTTATCCCCTTACACTAACTTTACCCATCACAGAAAACTTTCTACATTTTCAAAAAACATCACTTAATATGATTTATAAGCTGTATTCCTGATGGGGACCAAAAAATGTCCCCAAAAGGACAAGGATTTTGGATATTGCCATCTTTGTGGGGACATTTTGTCCCCATAATGTAGGGTTTACAACATGGACAACTTGTGTACTTCAACTTTAAGCACATTCTGTGTCTACTGCGATATGAGAAACAATTTAGACTTATCCCATTTCATCCCGCCTGACATCACATCACAAGTCTCTGCAAATCCCCGGGATGGGATCCTTTTCAAAAATGTCTAACGTGTATAGATCTGAACACAGTCACGTGACAAGCTCGATTTTATTGTCTTTCAAGGATGAGAACAGACACTGTGTACAGTAGCCACATGCAATACAAAAATATGACTGTACATGACATGTATCGACCCATTCTAAAAAAAGTTTCCATGTTTGTTTGTTGTTGTTTTTTTGCTTTTTTTTTTTTTTTACATGAAAAAATATAAAGAATATTTACATCTGGGATAGCACAGCAGTACCTATTCAAAATGTCATGATGTACAGTATATATATATTTATTTATATTTATATAAAATGTCCATATAAATATTAAAAGAATTCTGTTAATTGAATGTACAATAAATAAACCATATTTATACATAAATATTTGACATTGTCATTGATATTTCCAAACCACAAAGTCCAGTCTTTCACAAAACAAACAAACACGCACCCTTCCACATACACAACGTTACAAACACGCACGTTACACACAAACACACATGAGAGTTCATGTTTACACAACTTATGGAACACTGTTCTGCTGGGTTCATCGAAATCTCACTTTAATGCAAGCGTTCAGCATCTTCGCAGTGGAAAATCAGGACCTATAGTCTGGTGAGAAGATGCACATGCTTCTCTTTGGCTCATTTTCGCAATCTGTACTCAGAAATGGCCCTTCAATAACCCACACCACATTTTGTTAGAACCTCACAGCTCAATCATTTTTCATCAAGAACATTATCTTTTGCGAAACAAAACGTCTACTATCGGACAGCATGGAGAAGGAGTGACAACTAAAGGTGTGTTAGTATGAACCAGGCGAGCCAATCAGAGACAGAATCAGCGCATGTCACACAGGACTAAGAGGCACCAAGAGAGAGAGAGATAGAGAGAGAGAGAGAGAACAAGGAGAAGGAGAACATCTTCATTGCAGTGTCATTGAATCCTCCGAATCTGACAGGAAATGCGTCACGTGATGTCACAAACCGGAGCAGGATGGGAAGAGAGAACCAGTCGCACACTCCGAAAATAATAGTAGGAATAGGAATTTTAAAAAGGCAAAGCGTTTTCATTTTACGCGTCGCCACGGCGGTCCCCCATCCCACCACCCGCAGAACCAAAGAGAGATAGAGACGGAACAGCAGGCGATGTTAGTTTGTAAGTCCAGAAGAGGTCAGGCTTTCAGCAGGCATGCAAGGCAGGGCCAGGAATTGTGTTTTGCATTGCTCATGTTTCAGGCACGTGGCTACAACCTACGACAACAAGAAATAAACGATAGACAAAAAAAGAAAGAAGCAGATTAGAGAGAGAAAGCAATAGTTCTAGAGTTATGAATTTACAGTAGGAGAGGAAATCAGCAGTAGGACAGAATTTGATAAAGTATGCTGGAGGGTACCAGGGGGTCCAGGTTTGGCTCCATGGAGGGGATTTACAAGAATAAACTACATAGCATTTGGCTAGTCATCTGCTTTCAAGATGGCAGCTACACTGATGGACCACCTTTATATACACAATACAACAGATTACAGATATGACTGGAGTCTCCATATAAAACAAGAAAGCTTCATTTTAAGTGGAAATACATTACTTAAAGGAATAGTTCACTTAAAGGTACAATATGCAAGAATTTTTGCCGCTAGAGGGCGCTACATTCCAAACAACAACAACGGCGTAGCTTGATGACGATGTGAATGAGCGTGGAATGATGGGAACTGTCGTTTTAAACTCCACCGTGGATGTAAATCAGTCAGACGGGAATCGAAAAATCATTTTCATGGATGAGGCTAAGTTCTATTTTTATAATGACATGCTTTCTGTGGCGAGAGGGGCGTGTTATGACATTCTATATAGATCAGTGGGTTCAGCGCGGTCTGTAATGAGAGAGAGAAGAGACGAGCAAGTAGGTCATGTGCAAATGACGAACACCTGTGTCTTATTGCTGTGATCCGCGTGGAGAGACCGCTTATAAGCCGCGCGCTGGAACGAGAGAGAGACTGGAGAGAAAATTGGACGCAGAGAAAGAAAACCGGTGGATCCGAGCTCTCATTTTTGAACTGTTTTGTGCCGTCAGGGTTGCCACGGTGAATGCGCGTTGTGCACGACTTTTGTTTGTTTTGCTTTATTTTAATAAAGTACCAGTCACGCTGACCCCTGTCTTCTTCCTTCCTGACTCTTGAACCTCATCACACTTTTATTTCATTCAAATGAATTAACCGCAAGAAAAGTAAGGTTTAATACTAAATTGGTTATCATAGATGTTACTGTATGTCGAATTCATTGTTGTGATATTTTACGTCGCAGTTTTACGTGTTCTAAACAATTGTTGTAAAAGTACATTCGAACATACCCACATCATTTGCCAAAATACTGATTAATCTTTGTGTATAACACATGCTATATTTATATACATGGCCATAAACACCAGACGTGATAAACAATGTCAATAAACACAAACCTAAAGCAATAATACTTCCCTTACATAAACATAACTATTACCGAATGCTACATTTGGAAAATATAAAAATTAAGCATGCTTTGTCGACAGAACCAGCTGCAATCAGTAAAGAATAATTGTGTTCCATAACGACTGCAAGAAACAAGCTAACGTTTGTTGCTTGATAGACGCTACAACTACAACTTCCGCATTTGTCCAGGACTCCACGCAGTACGAGCGGAAACCGAGGGTAACGCGGATATGATGCAATTGACTGGCGACTCCCAGCTCCCCCCTGCTCTAACGCCCCGTTTCCTTGGTTAAAATCGCAATTTTCTCACGATTTAAAAATAGTTGGAAACATTTGGGATATTGTAAGTAATCAACTTAACAAAATATATAACACTGGCCTTGAGATTATGGGATATTTTAATGCAAAATTCTTACATATTGTACCTTTAAAATGAAAATTCTGTCATCAGTTACTCACCCTCAAGTTTTTCAAACCTGTATGAATTTCTTTCTTCTGCTGAACACAAAGGAAGATATTTTGAAGAATGTCGTCAACCAAACAGTTGATGGATCAACACTTTGACATTCTTCTAAATATCTTCCTTTGTGTTCAGCAGAAGAAAGAATTTCATACAGGTTTGAAACAACTTGAGGGTGAGTAAATAATTTTAAGTCAACTATTCCTTTAATGCACTTTTAGGATTAATAAGGAATGTGGGAAAGTATTATATAATATATATATATATAATATGATTATTATTATTAGCTGGCCATCCATCCAGGGTGTTTCACAGTTTCCCTGTCACGCTACATAGGACAAGCGGTTTAAAGGACGGATGGATGGATGGATGGAAGGATTATTATTATTGTTGTAATTAATTATTATGAATAATAATAATAATTAGTATTGTTATTTAAATAATATTGTATCAGACGTCCCACCCAACAAAAACTCATTTCCAGGAGATGACAACAACCCCCCTATAATTGTTAATATAAAAAATAGATATATTATGAGCTAATTTAGTCATTCGCGTAAGATGCCTAACATGCGTTTCTTCATTCTTCATTCTATTCGTGGGCTGGAAGTGTAAGTTATGAAGTTGAGCATGACGAAAAAAAGAGTTGAGGGTCTCTTAAAAATCTGAACACAAGTGGTTACAGAAGATGCATTTGAAACACGTGATAATACCAGGTGTTACGGTAATGTGTCTTGGCTGACCACTTGTGATCGGGTTCACCGAAAACACGTTGAAACAGGCTTTCTGTCTCGCTTGCTCGATTTCCGGGATATTGTATTTAATTTGCAGGCGTCAGGGAGCCGCTATCAATATGCGGGAGACTCCTGGACCTTCCGGGAGAGGTGGGATGTCTGTTTTATGATTATGGATTGATTTTTTGCTGATAAAAAATACTGAATTGAACAAGATAAAAATACTCCTAGTGAAGAGAAGACCAGGCAGGAAGTAACCAACCAAACAACACTTATGAAGTGTGTTGTCGTTTCTGCAGACTGTGCAGGTTTCACCTGTTTGTCCTCTTTTGACAGTGTGCCACATTCTAGGATACATACTCTGCAGACTTCCAGAAGTGCCCCGGGTGAGAAAGACGGCGGTTGAGTTTGGGCAGTTTCTCCAGCATGTCGGCCACCTGTGTGAATGTGGGCCGATTACGGGAGTCATATGACCAGCAGGCAGACAGAATCTCCTGTGGGACAGACAGGAATTGAGCAGTCATGGGTTTTACAAGGAAAACTTCTGGGATACCTCATTTTGTATCCTTTGTGGCTCACAGAGCGCTGTTGTAACATGAAATTAAATATAAATAATTGATCAAACACAGAACTATTTTCACAAGGGTTAGCAAGAGACAAGATTATGAATGTTAAACTAAATGTGACATGTTTGGTTTTGTGTTTCAATGTTATTTGATGCGGTTTACTAATCGCTGTCAGAGTAAGCTATAGTCAGTTCAAATGAGAGGGCTGAAGGGTGATATATAAAATATTATAGATTATTTATAAAAAAAAACAAAGTAATGTCAAATCAATCTTATCCTTCATTAAGAAGAAACTATGAAATCATGAAAGTGATTCTTTCATGATTCAATCATGAAAATTAACCTCAGTGATATTTTGCACTGATTGACACATTCAGGCAAAAAAAATATTTTTGATATTATTCTGTGATATATGTTATTCTCTCTCTCTTTTTTTTTTTTTTTTGTCAGCTTTTTTTTTGTTGTATTAATCGAATTAATTGTATTCATCTGACTGATCAAGTTTCCTTGAGCTGTGGAAAGACACCAAATAACTAACTACATACATAAATAAAAAAATTAAAAAATTATAAATAATAAAAAAAATGTAATAAGAATAATAAAACAATTTGTATTATTGTATAATATTATTTTTAAACAATGTAATTATTAATTGCTTTCATTTATTACTTATTACTTAATTATAATATGTTAATGACTATAATGATTAATTATTATAATATATTATTATTCTTTGTCCCATATGGTCTAGCTGTTACATAACCTTATTTTCATCCAGGCAGCCTGGGTTCGAGTCTTGGCGTGGAAAGTGATGTGGAGTCACAATTTCACTGCATCCTACTGAGCATGTGTCAGATAATAAATAAACTTAAAATGTGGCACTCACCGTGACCTCTTTTCCTAGGTTGATCTCTGCCAAGACCCTCCGGATGCCCTCTCCGCTGCCCACCTGCCAGATGGTGGCCTCTACGGGCTGACAGGTGATGGGCCAGTCTCTCGCCTGCAGCTCGTACCAGATGGTGCTGAAGAGTGCGGATGAAGGCAGAAGGTCAACGCTGCTCTGTTTGGGGGCCATTTATGTCTAAAGTCAAGTATGTTTCTCACCCAAAGGCATAAACATCAGCAGCATTAGAAAACGGAAGTCTGTCCTCGTTGTTTCCGGGGCTCATTTTACGCACGATCTCCGGAGCCAAATAACAGATCCACCCGTGAGGAAGTTTCAGCTCGTTTTCACGTCTAAAAACACAACCGATCCGGTTATCAACTGATTTATGAAAACAATCCACATTATCAAGAGTCACATTAGCAAAATTTTGGGAATTCACACTGAAGTCACTTTCAAACCAAGCAGCTTTCTGTTAGTCAGTGTGGCAACTTGACCATCAGCGAAATCTGCGTGGGGAACTTTTTCACATGACACTCCCAAACGATGGGTTCCTAGTCCTACACAGTAAATGTGAACGCACCTTTAACGCAGTGACTTACCGGCCCTCCTGAACCACTCCAGAGATCCCAAAAAGGCCAAAGTCAGTGATGATGACTTTATTTGTGTCATGAAAGACATTTTTCGATTTAAGGTCTTTGTGAACGATGCCCTTGGCATGAAGGTAGCCCATCCCCTAAAATACAGGAAACACAAGCAAGACTTTAATCGTACGAAGCCGTACAGATGTACAACGCATCCACCATTAAACACAAACGCTACCTTCACAATCTCCTGCGCAATCTGCCGAGTCTTATTGATGTCCAGTGTGTTTTTCGTGTCCCTCACGACGGAATACAACGTCCGACCTTTGCAGAAGCTGTGGGGAAATTAAAGACATGCTTGTCAGATCATCTGTCGACCGGTTTGCCACGTGTATGTTTTGGGCTAATTTTCAGCAAAATATACTTGATAAATATCACTACCATAGACAGTAAAAAAAAAAGATGGACAGCACGTCTCTTCTTATTTCTACTGTAGAAAAACGACAGCTGTCAATCATGACGTTACACACCCTTTTTAGAGCATCAAATAACTAAAACCAAACTTATTGGAAAAATTAACACATGAACATACTTCTGTGTGATAAGAACTACCTAAAATGACAGTTAAACAATCCTTGGAAAAAAATATTTGAAGTGGAATTGGATTTTTTTGTTTCAATTAGATGGAGAGGGCAGGGTTTATGACCTGTACTGCAGCCAGCCACCAGAGGGCGATCAAAACGCTTTGGCGTCACTTTTCAGGACTTTTCGGCACACTTGATGCTACCATGAAATAAATTACTCATATAAGGTTTTGGTCATATCGCCCACACATAGGGACAGGTTTACTAAATGCTTGCGCCAGCACAAACCCTCTTTTGACGTTTAAAAACCACTGTCAGTGTTCACTGAAGACACGCAGTGAAAGGTTACCGATGAAAAGTTATTTCATAGTTATAGTTATTTTTGCGGCTGACCTTATTGCATATGCTTTTATAGGTTTTCCCTTTCAGATGCAAAATTTACAGGACAGTATAAATAAGTCACGCAACATGATTTACTAAGGCTTGGGTAGCCAATTTACTGGTATTTGCGCCATTATTTAACGCCTAAAAAACAAGTCTTAAAGGGATAGTTCACCCAAAAATGAAAATTCTGTCATGAATTAATCACTCTCATGTCGTTCCAAACCCGTAAGACTTTCGTACATATTCGGAACACAAATGAAGATCACTGCTTCTTGCTGAAGCTCAAACGTGCTGTGTAACACGAGAATGAACCTCATTGGTTCCTGGGGAAGCTCAAACGTGCTGTGTAACACGAGAATGAACCTCATTGGTTCCTGGGGAAGCTCAAACGTGCTGCGTAACACGAGAATGAACCTCATTGGTTCCTGGGGAAGCTCAAACGTGCTGCGTAACACGAGAATGAACCTCATTGGTTCCTGGGGAAGCTCAAACGTGCTGCGTAACACGAGAATGAACCTCATTGGTTCCTGGGGAAGCTCAAACGTGCTGTGTAACACGAGAATGAACCTCATTGGTTCCTGGGGAAGCTCAAACGTGCTGCGTAACACGAGAATGAACCTCATTGGTTCCTGGGGAAGCTCAAACGTGCTGCGTAACACGAGAATGAACCTCATTGGTTCCTGGGGAAGCTCAAACGTGCTGCGTAACACGAGAATGAACCTCATTGGTTCCTGGGGAAGCTCAAACGTGCTGCGTAACACGAGAATGAACCTCATTGGTTCCTGGGGAAGCTCAAACGTGCTGTGTAACACGAGAATGAACCTCATTGGTTCCTGGGGAAGCTCAAACGTGCTGCGTAACACGAGAATGAACCTCATTGGTTCCTGGGGAAGCTCAAACGTGCTGCGTAACACGAGAATGAACCTCATTGGTTCCTGGGGAAGCTCAAACGTGCTGCGTAACACGAGAATGAACCTCATTGGTTCCTGGGGAAGCTCAAACGTGCTGCGTAACACGAGAATGAACCTCATTGGTTCCTGGGGAAGCTCAAACGTGCTGCGTAACACGAGAATGAACCTCATTGGTTCCTGGGGAAGCTCAAACGTGCTGCGTAACACGAGAATGAACCTCATTGGTTCCTGGGGAAGCTCAAACGTGCTGCGTAACACGAGAATGAACCTCATTGGTTCCTGGGGAAGCTCAAACGTGCTGCGTAACACGAGAATGAACCTCATTGGTTCCTGGGGAAGCTCAAACGTGCTGTGTAACACGAGAATGAACCTCATTGGTTCCTGGGGAAGCTCAAACGTGCTGCGTAACACGAGAATGAACCTCATTGGTTCCTGGGGAAGCTCAAACGTGCTGCGTAACACGAGAATGAACCTCATTGGTTCCTGGGGAAGCTCAAACGTGCTGCGTAACACGAGAATGAACCTCATTGGTTCCTGGGGAAGCTCAAACGTGCTGCGTAACACGAGAATGAACCTCATTGGTTCCTGGGGAAGCTCAAACGTGCTGTGTAACACGAGAATGAACCTCATTGGTTCCTGGGGAAGCTCAAACGTGCTGCGTAACACGAGAATGAACCTCATTGGTTCCTGGGGAAGCTCAAACGTGCTGCGTAACACGAGAATGAACCTCATTGGTTCCTGGGGAAGCTCAAACGTGCTGCGTAACACGAGAATGAACCTCATTGGTTCCTGGGGAAGCTCAAACGTGCTGTGTAACACGAGAATGAACCTCATTGGTTCCTGGGGAAGCTCAAACGTGCTGCGTAACACGAGAATGAACCTCATTGGTTCTCACACATCAAGCAAACATGCTTGAGCTTCCGTTTACCACAACTGATGTGTGAGTTTATGAATGTCTTACGGGTTTGGAACAACATGAGGGTGAGTAATTAATGACAGAATTTTTAATTAACAATTTGGGTGAACTATCCCTTTAACCCATCTTGCGCTGAACATGGCTGCATCTGGCCTTTAGATCACCCTGTAAAACATTCCACTCCCATCGGTGCTTTTATGTGATTGCAGTGCAGTCTCAAGCTAATTTGCCCTGTTTTTTTTTTATCTGACCCATAATCGTGTTGAATAATCATGATTACAATATTGCCCAAAATAATCGTGATTATGATTTTTGTCATGATCTGGCAGCCCCAACTGAGACGTTACCTGGTAATGATGGCGAGATGAGGCGGGGCCATGCAAGCTCCCATGAAGAGGACGACGTTCTCGTGGCGCGTCTGCCTGTAGTTCATCACCTCCTTTTTGAAGAGCTTCAGGTGGTCCTGGTTGTTTCCGTCAATCTCCAGGAGTCGGATGGCCACCTCTCCGTGCCAGCGTCCGCGATGAACCCGACCCCAGCGGCCCTTCCCGATGAGCTCGCCGAGATCCAGCTGCTCGAAGGGAATGTCCCACTCCTGCAGGTACACGCTGGTCTGGCTGGCCTTACGGGAGATGGGACCCTTCCAGTGGGTTCCTCCTCGCGTGCTGGGCAGGTCGTCCAGCTCGTCTCCTTCATACTCTCCTTCTGAGCTTAGGTTCAGGTCTTCCATATCCTCCTCCTCTTCATCCTCGAGCTCTTCCTCTTCTTCTTCCTCTTCCACCGCTACATCCTCTTCCTCCTCTGCTTCTATTTCCTCTTCTTCCTCTTCCTCCAGCTCCTAGACAAGAGGAACCAGCCACTGTGAGTTTTCTAAGCAGCGATGGGAGCATTATCATATCAGAATCAGCTCCACACGCGTCTCACCTCTCTGTCGTCTTCTTCGTCTTGTTCCGCATGCATCTCCTCCACCGACGGATCGATTTCATTTCTGCGCACAAAAATTAAACACTATCTGAATGCAGAACATGCAGCAGGATATTCATGCTTCTGAGCAGTACATTTCACAGTTGCTTACACTGTGTCTGGGAGTCCATCTGAATGAAGGATGCTGGGACTGCACACATCTGTGAACAACATGAAAATATTGAACAACTTTTCACATTTGAAAGAATACATTATACACGGTCACTGTACACAAATCATCTCTTTCTGAAAGGATGCAGAATTACTGATATTATTATTGCTCAAATGTAAAATGCAGTGTCATAAATCACCAGCAGGGTGCAGCTCATCTCACAAGCACAAACTACTCTTGAGCAAAAACCAAATCAGACACCAGCATGCAAAACATGCAAAACACATTACTTTAGGCACTGCTCAGATTTGTAAAAGTCAGTTCAGTTCACTGCAGACTAGATGAAAAGACTCTGCTAGCCATTTTGGAGCTGTAAATCTGCTGAAATTCTTTGTTTCTTACAGGGAATTCACACATTTATGGAAGATACTTTTATTTAGGCCTTATACCCGCAAATGTGGTGTTAATGGATCACCAGTGACTTTTCAGAATAATTTTCGTTCAGTGTTATTTTAGTATTATTTATATAATATTATAGTATTTATTAATATGTTGAATTTGCTTTTTTTATATATATATTTTCAGTTTTCATTTTCAGTGTTAAATTTTTTGTAATTTTAAGCGCTTTCCTTAAAAAATCTGTTTAGCTTAAATGTTTTTTATTTCAGTTTTAGTCATTCTAGTATTTCAACTTATTTTACTTATGTTAGTTGCTCATTTCATTTCTAATTTTCATTTTCCAAGTTTAAGTTTTTCATCTAATATGTATTTTATTTTATTTAAGCTGTATTTCAATGCACAAAAATGACTAATAGTTTTACTCAACAATAACATTATTACTTTAAAATTGTAGCTAATTAATTTGAACAATATTGGACAAAATATGTATTTATTGTCCTTTTTGAATAATTGTATTTAATTAAAGTTATTGGAATATGCTTTAACTAATAGACATTTTATTAAAAATAAAAATAAAAGACATTGACTAAGGATATATTTCATCCTCTGACAGCAAAATTACACAGCAAGAATGGAAATGTACTATACTGGATATGTGTATATTATAGTGCTTTATACTGTATATGATACTAAATAACGATGCATTTATATATTATGATATAACGATCATTTGATCACCATTTGAAGAGTAACTGCGCTGAAATATTTAACAACCGTCTATTGAATTTGCACCACTGAATCCTCAATGTCATTATGAGGGCTGAAGAACATTACAGACTTTGTGTTTGTTAACTCACCAGGGAAAATAAACTGCTGTCGGTGCTGAAAATAACAGGCAGCTTTGCCACAGAGGAGGAAGACAGGAAGAGAGGAAGACAGGCAGGAAGCCGACAGAGAGACAGTCTGAGGTTAGAGTTGAAGTCCCATTATGCTTTATGTTGAGTTAGAATGTTACATGCAGTTCTGAATATCAGCTTTCTTTTACACAGGATTAATGCAGATGTCTTTTGTGTATTAATCAATGCATTAGTTCATTGCAGTGTCAGTGTTTACAGGTGCTTACCTGGAAAGTGGAAGCGGTTGTCACGGTGAACCTTTGGGGAGGGGTTTGGGGGCGGGGTTACACTGGGAGGGTTGCTCTGCTGGAAGGGGGCGGGAGAGGAGGGCGTAGAGGAAGTGGTGGAGGACGGGTTACTGCTGGAGTCCAGTTGATTCAGCGCTGGCGGTTGATCCTGCCAGAAAGAAACCAACTGCTTTTAATGCTCTATTACAAGAATAACTGATAAAGACTCTGGCTAAGTTCAGTATGGAATATTAGCATCCTGCACATTGTGGAGTTTACTGTACACTGCATGCTATTTAAAAACAGTATGTTATATGCATAATCTGGAAAATATACATACTGACTGAATACTACAAAAACAGAACAAGTTGTATGCTAGTTTGTCATTCTGTCACACAGGAATCGGTACCTTCTTTGTTATTGCCTTCGGTAGTGTCCCGAACTGTGGAGCTTCAGGTGGACGGTCCACAGGGTTGTTGATGTCTGAGGGTACAGACTCGGTCCTACGAATCTTTGTGACTGAGAGACGCACGTGAAATTGTTAGAAAAACATGTCTGTCATGATTGATGTTCTTATATATGAGCAACAAATGAGATCGACTTACTGGGCAGGAAGGAGATTCTGCAGGATGGAGCTTCTTTAGTGCATTTGTTGTGACACTTTAACCTAAAAATAGAAAAGATGACACATGAGTGTGTGATGTTCACATTTACATCCGATTCACGAGTGTGGTTTCCTTGGGTGAATCTCACAAAACTTGTCAAGAACAATTCATGTGCTCTCGTAGTCTTCAGTCAAAATAACTATCTTTTGAAATATGAAATATGACTAATTTCTTTGTGAGATTCACCACTTAGTACTTGTTTTTCTTTTTCCTCACCTGCAGTGTTTACATTTCACCCCAAAGATCATGTTTTTCTGGCACACTTGACATGTCTGGGAGAGCCAAGACTTTGTAGAGAACCTATAAACATAAAAACAAACATCTTTATGTCTCCAGGACATAATTCAACAAACAGTTTTTGGTTACATTTTATTTTAAGGTGTCATTGTTACAGTGTAATTATACATTTAAGTACTGAGTAATATGAATTAACTACATGTACTTACTATAGGGTTAAGGTAGGATTAGGATTTGGTTGAGGGTTAGTTGCATGTAATTATGCATAACTTACTGTTATTACTATGGTAAGTACATGTCTAACAAGGACACTGTAAAATAAAGTGTTACCCGGTTTATGATTGGTGAATTAAGCCCACAGGGGCGTGGTTACCTGTGAGTGACGGCCAAACCGATGTCTCTCTGCAGAGCCTGAGGTGAACTGCGGTGGACAGTAACATTATCTAGAGAGAAACAGAACAGACAGAGACAGTTTGAATGACTTTAATTTGATTAAGTATTTCTAAACAACACGGTTTAAGGCCTTGTTTACACCTGGTATTAAGATGCGTTTTAGTCGATCGGATCGATGTAGATGAGGGAGACACATACTCGTTTACACCTGGTGTTTTAATCCGTCTCTTTTGTCCACTTTCAACCACTGATTTCTTCGAGGGGAGGGTCTATGGGTGGGTAAATGTATGGGATTTTTCTGATCTTTCGATCTAATGGACAAAATAAGCTTGCGCAATTTACATACGAACAGCTTTCGTTTCTGCTCTGACAGCCGCAAGACCAGCCGAACGCTGTGAGGGTGTGTTAGAAATCAGGAATGGTGAGAGAACATTGTGCTTGGTATCATCAGATGTTCATCATCTTCCATAAAAACTTGTTTAAATCAAAGTTTAAATCCCATCTGGCTAGTGCGTTTCACATAATGTTGGCGGTCTTTTGTGGCTGTTCGAACACGTTCGACCACATGAGCGTTCACACTACGAAAGCAATCCGGTCGAATGCTCTTTCGATTACCTCTGTAAGTGGTTGAAAGTGGACAAGCTCAAAACGTTTCACGACACACGAAACGGCTCATTTACAATCATTTACACGCCAACTGCGTTTTGGGAGCCTGAAAACGCAGACTTTTGAAAACGAAGTGCAAGTTTTTGAAAACGATACCGCTATCGTCTCAGTGTAAACTATAAAACAGTGACGTCATGCATATTACGTCTTCAGTCTATAGGCACATGTGTTTCTTTACAAAGTGACATTGCCATCTACTTAGCCAGGTTAAAACCAGACCATTCTCAGTAGTAACTGAGTTATGGTCTGGCAAAGCTTCATTAATAACTAATTTCCAAAGGGGCGTCACCAACGGACGTCGCTCAAATGCCTCTGGGCGCAATTGGATAGACCTAAAACCAATCAGAGAGCGAGCGTCATCGTGTAAAGCCATATGCTGCGTCCCAATTCGCCTAAGTTACACTACGCCATAAAAGTATGTACTCTTTTTGTGAAGAAAAGGTATTTACTTTTGAATGTGTAGCAAAAAAGTAGGCAAGCTTTGGGACATACTACTTTGTCATCTTTATCGGACGGATCTGTCGCGTGCATCCTGTCACTTAAACTGCCCTGTCAATCATCTTGTCACAGTTAAAATCCTCTATTAAATCTAATTTAATTTCCTACCGTTTCGGAGAGAAATGTAGTAGCACGTTCATCTGCCAGTGGGTCTTTCATGGAGACTGTCCTCATGTGTTTGCAATTTGAATATAATAATGCATTTAAAAGTTGGTGCGCTTCACCAACGGACGTCGTTCAAATGCCTCTGGGCGCAATTGGATAGACCTATAACCAATCAGAGCGATCGTCACCGTGTAAAGCGCGCCTCAACGTTTCTGATTGGTGCCGCGATTTCGACGGATTAGAAATGGGCTTGAATGAGCTCTTTGCCAGACTACTTGCAGAGCAAATCTAAATTTGCCGGAAGTTGCCTGGGCTTTCCCAGGCTACCATCTACTGGCCTGGCAGCAGAATACAGCCATTTTAATCGTTTTCGCAGATCCATTGGATTGGGTAACGTTTTGACAACGTTGTCGTCTGTACGTGAAGGAAAAACTTTTTAAGTACATCGTTGTCGTGTAAACCTACTCTTTGACCCTGTTTACACCTATATTTAGCGTCATCCACTTGTGATCCGACTGATCAAAATGCATCTTAATACCAGGTGCAAACAGGGCCTTAGACATAACATAACCGCCACCTCAAACACAAACACTCGTCTAGACTCAGCAGCAAATGCTCAGTAAACAGCTGTGCTTTTACAAAGTGCTGCTGGTTAATCATTTACTCCGCTCCCTGCAAACCGCCAGTGATCGCAGGAGTATTTGAGTGTGTAGAGCAGGTGAGAGCTTCCTCTTCACTCTGAGAGGTTGAACTGTGACCTCAGTCTGATCAGCATTCAGCAGGCACTTCACTGCAGTCTGGTCTATTTGAATTGAAGATCTTCTCCTCAGTCAAGAACTATGCATGTGTCTGAAATGCTGTAATTGTGCTGTTGAACTCACTCCTCAGACCGATGTGCTCTTCCTGTAGTGTGGGTGTACCAGGCAAGGTGTACGGGGCCGTGGCGGGTGCCGCCCCAGGGGTCCTTACAGAGAGAGTGGGCGAGCGTGATGGAGAGTCCTCACAACTGTTCCCATTAATTTGGACATTCAGAAACAGCTTGTTCTTCTTCACACACCTAAGAACAACAAAAGTCAGTGTGATCTCAGAGGGATCACAAAGTGACTGAGCGATATATCGGTCAGACCGATTAATCGGCTGATATCTGGCTATTCTGGGACTATTGCATTAATCTAGTTAGTATAACTGTGCTGACCATGTGCATTTCTGGTTTTAAAATATATATTTGCCAATTTAAATGGAAAATAAACATTTAAAAATGTATTTACATCTCAAATTGTATTTATTATAATTTATATATTATAATAATATTTATAATAATAAAAAAAAATTATATATTATATTATATTTCCATTACTATGTAGTCAAACTCAACCATTTAGTACAATTCACGTAATCATTCAAATTCATTAATTTAATAGTTTATAAAGAAATTCATATGCAAGCATAATTTAATTAATTTATTATTAATCATTTTTATTTATTGACAATTTAAATTGATCTAATACTAATTACTAATTTTCAGCTTTAAGCATAAGCGTTCAGATCAAAAGGTTTTTAAGATTATGATACATTTTAGTCAAGTGTGTCCAAACTTTTGACTAATTTACTGAACTCTAAAAATTGGACTCAGCTGTTAAAACACCCATATTGGGCAAACACTTACAAAAAGAGTCATTATTCTATATTCATATTGTTGGTGCAAATGGTCACGACATCATCACAGATTGCTATTAGTCACTGCACAGAAAAATGCATGACTCTAATGACTGTAAAATAATTCAAATGATTTAACCCTGTAAAGTCTGACAAATGTAATAGCCTGAAAATTGTAAGTTTTTATTGTTTGCATGTTTTTTTTGTAAATTATCATATTTGATACATTTAAGTGGCACACACAGTATAATATGGAAATATATAGAAAATGGAGCTCATACACGACTCGCGATGGAAAAAACACATCAATCTTATCCAGAGGCCCAAACTGAGCAAAAATATGCAATTTAGTGCAGTTGATGATATTTATATGGCCAAAAATAAGAAATTCTCATAGTTTGCAATGTAAACCAGTGAGATCTTTATAACAGTATAGGAGACTACTTGCATAAAATGCATATAAATATCAGTAGTCACTCTATATCTCCCAATAATATGTTTAAATCTATAGTTTTATGATCAAAGCTCTGTAGTTTCTATTGTGGGGGCGGGCAAAACATTTAATGCAATGCAATTCAATGATGATAGAGAGAAGTACAAATAAACATTTCTCAAAAGCCTGAAGTTTCCTATTTGATGCTCACAGTTTAACAAGAAATGTGTGTATCAAATATGATACAGTAGGCTTTATAGTGTTAAATACTTTTACAAAGTACATTTGACTTCCCTATTTATAGTACGTCAGTGTTTGTACTCTGTGGTTCATTTCCTCATGACCTACTTGTTTGTGGTCGCGTCTTCAATGCGGTGGCCGAGCTGACTCTCGTGGCTCTTGCTGCGGGTCATCGAGATGTTGGGGAGGAGGTGCAAAACTTTTCGGGAAGGAGGAGGAGGGGTGCATGGAGGCTTGAGGCGGTGTCTCCTCCGTGAGGGCGGGGTTATGGGCGGAGTTGAGGTGTGTCCGGTGAGTCTGACGGGCCTGGAGGTGTAATACGGACTGGGATCGGTCAGACTCTCTGCGTAACCGTGGTAGATGTGAGCCTCGCCGGCTGACAGGATGTAGCGGGGGTACGGGCAGGTGGTGAGGGGCGTGGAGGGTGTGTTTGGGGGTCGAGCCAGAGGGGAAGGGCTGTGGGGTCGCAGGGAGCCTCCTAGTAATGGAATCTGGTCCACCGGAGTCAAGCCGCCACTGTCCCGCCTCATGGGCTCGGAGAACCAACAGCCGCTGTCCTCTTTAAACTCCCCTGAAGGAAATAAAATTATAGTCAATTAAGAAGAAATCTATTATTGAGATTAGGGCTGCACGATATGTCGAAATAGAATCAATATTGCGACATGGCTTAGTGCAATTTTGAAATCATGCACACTTTGATTTAATTAAATAGATATATGCTCATCCACACATGTACAGCCCATGATACATGATGTACAGCTTTCACTCTGAACCTGGCAGTGTATGCATCCATTGACCAGCAACCCATCAAAATAAAAGCTCAAAGGTTTAACGTTTAAAAATGATATTATTAATATTAGTATTGTAAGTATTGTAAGTTTTACAGTTTGCTGAATTGGGCAAAAACAGTGAGAATGTGCCCTATGCAAACTTAATTGGAGAGATTTTTGTGAACTCTGTTCACTTTATGGTTTGTGTTAGTTCCTGTAAAGTGTAAACACCAAAATTGTCTTCAGGAGTTAAAAAAAAGATAATTTTCCAGCTTTTTAAATTATTTTTATTGTGCACTCCCCAACAAAATCACCCCACTCATTTTACAACGATTAATTCTTTCCAAATATAGCTATTCAAGTCATTTGGTAAACATTGGATTCATATCATAATTGAGCTTTTTCAATTACTTTTGTTTGATTTGTTCATCGCAAAGAGTTGAAAGTCTGTAAATTTTGCCAATAAACCTGATTTGCAGTGGGTGTTGAATAATTTCGATTACAACTGTAAAACAATTTTTTGCACTTAATTGTATGCAATTTTATATGCATATCATTATTTATTTTTTAAATCATGTTCCCTTATAATCTTTAATCAAAATAACTTCCCCTCCATCTTGCAGTAACATCTCTTCTCTGATGACGTGTTTACTGCCGCGAGGGCGGGACAACCTGTCACTCACATGAGATCGACCAATAGCAAACCACAACCATCCAATCAATTCCCTAAGGACAAAATAAAAGTCCTACCAAAAATTTGTCTTGTTCGAGAAGCCGTTTCACTCGGATAACCGTAACAATAGGGAAGAAAAGACAATCGCAAATTTGGTTTCATGCTGACTTTAAAGGAGAACTCCGGTCAATTTTAACATTGTAAATTTTTTACATTTTTTTGTAAATTTGGAGTGCTGTCAATACAGAGAACAACGACAAAAATCAGTGTTGCCTACACCGTGTTATCCTCTTTTTAAAATTTGCACCCTGTTGACTTCAATGGGGCAATATTTAAACCTGCTTTTAGCCTCTTAACATCCTTGATGTGTCATTACAAGTGCACAGATCAAGTGAGTGATTCCTTCAGAGTGAACACGAGTGAATCTGACTGCAGTAGATGTGAAAGAAATGGATAAAAATGATGTTATTTAAGCCAGCGCAAATACCTGTATTTACATCCTGTTTTCGGTTGAAGTCCAAAGTAGTCGATTGTCGAGTTCATGCGCATAGGTTTAGTTACCTATGATCACGCGCGTGAACTCGGCAATCGACTACTTTGGACTTCAACCGAAAACAGGATGTAAATACAGGTATTTGCGCTGGCTTAAATAACATCATTTTTATACATATCTTTCACATCTACTGCAGTCAGACTCACTCGTGTTCACTCTGAAGGAATCACTCACATGACCTGTGCACTTGTAATGACACATCAAGGATGTTAAGAGGCTAAAAGCAGGTTTAAATATATTGCCCCATTGAAGTCAACAGGGTGCAAATTTTAAAAAGAGGATAACACGGTGTAGGCAACACCGATTTTTGTAGTTGTTCTCTGTATTGACAGCACTCCAAATTGACAAAAAAATGAGCTCAATGTTAAAATTGACCGGAGTTCTCCTTTAAGTGCGTGTTTCTCAGGGAAGGCACCCACCGGACTCAGAGGCACTCTTTAAACAGTTGAGGGCCGCACACAGCCTGGTGCACTCCTCTGAACTGGAGCCCAGCCGTCTCATGGTTTCCTTCACCTGACTGATGGGCATCTGCAGCAGAGCATCCAATGACAGCTTCACGTTCACTGCCTGAAGAGAGAGGGAGGGAGAGAATGACAGTGAGTCCTGTCTAAAATACCCTCTGCGATGTGAAGAAAAACACTCTTAAAGCAATCAGTAAGATGCTGACATGATCCTAACAGACAGAGGGTTATTCAACAGGTGATTTACGGTCACATACACCCCGCACTCGCAGTTCATTCTCTTGTGAATAAAGCTCTCCACCTCTTCAAATTCCTAGGACACATGACCGCTTAGACTAATTAATCTGAGTGCCTAATTACAAACCTGTGTGTGATTGATTTTAAAAGAGGGACTCCTGAGACTTGACTGATATTAATATCATAATAGCCCAGAATTACTCACACAATTATACTGTAAATGTGTGATGAATCTCACAAACTCATATTTTTTGCCATGTTTAATGCCATTTATAATGGAGAGAGCACATGATATGATGTTGTGGAGAAGAGTCAAGGGTGATTATGAAAAGATACGATACAGCTAAATGTGTCGGATCATGTATGCCAACCTCTAGGCCACAACTTCAACAACTTTCTTGTATTTTTAGTTTATTATGATGTGAAAGAAAAAATATCTGCTCTGTTGACATGTATGTGACATACAGTATCATACTGCACATATGCAACTGATCTCGATGAACAGAAAAAAATTGGAAAAGAGGAGAATTCACTTCTCCGTGAGACTGGATGAAATGTAGGAGTAGAGCAGTGTCAGAGAGAGAGAGAGAGAGGGAGAGGCTGACTCAGCATGCTGGGTAATTAGAGTTGGTATATCTGGGGTCTGCTGGGAAAGTGGCTGTGGCCAAACTGCCAAAACACAGCAGATTTTCTAATTCCTCAGCTTCACTCAAGGATATTGAACTACAAAGCATAAACACACACACACACACACACACAAACATTTCCTCGCTCTTTAAGTTTATCAGTGCCATGATTACATTTTTATTTGCAAATTTCTAAGAAGATTTGGACCAAGTGTCCAGCATCAGACATTGGAAGACCTGATATTGTTTATTTGGACACCTGATCTTTTGTTCTTATATTTAATATGCAAGAAAGGTGTAGGACTGTCTTGGTTTTGTGTACATAAACATATATATGTAGATAGATAGAACAAACGGCCATAATCTGTCAAATCTAAACATTTGGGTAATGAAATGTGTAATTACATATAATAATATCCAATAAATATGATTATATAGAAAAAAGTTTTTTTTCTTTATGCAAAATAAGTGTTAAATAAAATGTAATAAAATAAATCAAAGTCAAAGTCAAATATACAGTAACTTTATTCAGTCATACAACATATAAACTTTTTTTTTATATATATCAAAATGTATTATTTGATTTTGGTAAAAAAAAAAAAAAAGTGATCCAGTCAAATTTGACCATTGACTGGCTTTGTGAGAGTCATCTCGTTCAATTTATAATTTGAATTTCTGGTAATCAGAAATATATATGATAGGTCACATTATATAAACACAAAATATACATTATCGAAGTACCTGATAACACCTGATATGGATTTAGCTGAAAATGTATGATTTTTTTTCTTTATACAAAATATAAAATAAAATAAAAATATTCAGTTTTGGTGTGAAATATTATCCGAACAAATATGACCATTTATTGGCTTTGTGAGAGTCAACTTATTATATTCTTGAATTGTTTTTTATGTGTCCAAAATGGGTCACGTTACCAAAGTCCTGCATATTTACAGGACAACCACCTGATAAGAATTTAGCTGAAAAGATAAATAACTATTCCCTCTTCTTCAAAACACACACACACACACGCATAAGTTACCTCTCTGAGCTCAGGTCTGGCGTTGATGGTGCGTAACCAGTCCTCCAGCCGTGGGTAGCTGTTCAGGGCCGGCGGCCTTTCTGTGTCTGGCACCTTCTGCTTACACTGCAGCTGTTTACAGATGTACTTCATGAGCTTGACCTGCAGGGGGCAGCAGAGCACAAAGCAGATGAGGGAGGGGCCAGTCAGAGCAGGGGCGGAGCCTGAGAGAGGCCTTTATTGGGTTTCACATCCAGCTGTGTGAACTTAGACAACTGTTACAACATAAGCATGATGAATATCACAAAGGACACCAAGAAATGCAATCAAGTCAATTTAATTGTAATGACAGGCCCAAATGACGTGGGTGTGAAATCTCAAAGAATGCATGTTCTTTCAGGATGGAAGGTACGTCATTTAATCAAAGTCACAAATACGTTGAAATCAGCACTGATCCACAGCTTTGCATTACCACAGTGTCTCTCATCAGCCAGAATTCAGCATCAGTCGCACCTGCAAGGCTAATAAATAACACGGCATCAGAGCGCACACAGTTTGAAATCTGACTGGATTTTCTCTCCCTCTTTCTTTTTTGTGCTCCCCTTCAGCAAACAGGGCTATAAATAACTGTTATTATATGGAAGGGAGCTGCAGCCCTCCTCATGGGGGCGACTGCACTGCTGGCATGGCAACCGAGTGTCATCGGAACACTGCTGACGGTGGGAGCGTTCTGACATCACAGCTCCACGAGACGCAGAGTTCACACGGAGGCTACACGTCTCGTCCAACGCGGCCGTCGCGTTGCAGTTCGCACTTGCACACGCCGCCGAACTCGCCGATTTAGGGTTGCAGGATTTTTCCCCATTCAATCCTATAAGGATTTGGGATGTGCGAGAGATGCTGTTTCACTCGGATATCAGTCACAATAGAGATTAAAATACTTTCGCAACTTTCGTTTCATGCTAACTTTAATGTACAATGATCATAATGCAAGACAAGAACAGCACATCTATATGATTTATTTTTCAGGAGCAATCAGAGTGGGATTTGACTGTTTGGATTTGACTATATGGATTGCTTATGCATTCTGTTTTTTGACTTCTTCTGGGGGTTACAAAATTTCTGTTTAAGCGTTATGGAAATTTGTCTTGGCGCACATTCCTAGTAAAGACCGTTCTGGATAATAAACGCAGTGGGGAACGCTCCCAAATCTTGCACAAACAAAACTGCACTGGCTAACGCAGGAGGAATTTTCCAGCTCGGTGCAGAATGCTGACCCACCTCAAATTCACTGATGCACTCAAAAAACCACACCTATTCCCTCGTTCTGCCTGTATCCAGCTTCCTGGATGGGCCGCACGGACACCTCAGCAGAACAGAAGCGCTGATGACGCAGTGAGACAGAAAGAAGGGAAGGGGGGGAAATAGAGGGAGAGAGAGAGAACGAGGGTAGGGTGAGAGGAGGGCTCACCTGCTGTGACAGTTCAGGTCAGCGGCTCACTGACGCACAGAGGCCCGTTACCATGAGGCCGGCGGCCATAAAACGAGTCATCCTTTCACACGTCCCCCTCCGCCGCCCCCCATCCCACTGCTGCCGCCTGCAATCACTGCTTTAATGAGAACCGCACGCTTATACATGCATTAAACTGACACTTAATCCCTCTATCATCATAACCAGATACACCAACAAATACATATAGACTATTTAAACTGGTCCCTGCATAATCAAACTGATTACTTGCCTATATGTTCAAATCTGATCTCTGCATACTAATATACTCCATATGAATTTAAACTGATCCCAAAATAATATTCAAATTGATTGTTATATATTTAATTTGCTCTCTCAGACACTATATGTGCAAACTGACCCACACATATCGAAACTTATCATTATATACTTAAAATGATCCCCACTGATCCCTGCATACTCAAACTTATCCTTTCACTCAATCACTATATACTCAAAACTGATTCTTATATACTTAAAATGATGCCCTCATACTTAAATGGATCCCTATACACTCAAATTGATCATTTTATACCTAAAGTCAGCACTCAGCATTAAACATAAGTTGTCTTTTCTTCCCTATTGTGATGTATACCCAAATTAAACAGCTTCTTGAACAATAAAAAATGTAGGGCGGGGCTTGATTTTGTCCATCGGGAATTGATTGGATGATTGTGGTTTGCTATTGGTCGATCTCATGTGAGTGACAGGTTGTCCCGCCCTTACGCCAGTAAACACGTCATCAGAGAAGAGATGTCACTGCAAGAGGGAGGGGAATTTATTTTGATTAAAGATTATGAGGGCACATGAATTAAAAAAATATATATATATATTTATGAGCACTGATAAATAATTTATAATTAATATGGCAAGATTCCACAAAAAACAAGAATTGTCAATTTTAATTTAATGGTGATTTAAAATGATGCCCACATATTTAACCTGATCACTATCAGATTGATCACTATAAACTCAAACTGATCCTTATATACTTCAAATGACGTCCACATAGTCAAACTGATTCCAAAAACGAAGTCAAATTTATTCCTTAATATGCTATATATGCAAACTGATTCCCACATACTCAAATTCATCCCATAGTTATACTCAAACAGAAACCGAATACTCATACTGACCCCTGCGTAGTCAAAATGATCCCCACAGACTGATAACCATCTCCTCAAATTGATGTTTATATACACATTATGATATCCACATATAGTATAATCGCACTGATCCCACAAACTCTTTAACTTGATCCCAAAATACTACCACGTAAACTATATATCCAAACGGATTCCCACAAACTTGAACTGATCTCTACATCTTCAAATGAAACCGATCCCTAATATATTCAAAATTATACATAGGCTACATTTCAAATCATTATCTGTTATTCCAAATGATCCCTACATTCTCAAACTGTTCCTTACATAAGCGTTCCTTACCAAACTACACTCAGTATCCGCACTGTCTGAAGCCTTTTGCATTATGATCAGATCTTTGTACTGGGGAATTTCTGACTGAAAATTCTTGGTCTTTATCTCCATTACGCACCCGCACACACGTCCCTGAGAAAAACCAGTACCTCAACAGGTGAATCAGAGCTTCAATGACAACCTCTCAAGAGCCAAACGGTCTCTCCTTTGTACACATAATTCAGCAAAAAAGAAAAAGACCTTGAGTACTGTGTCGCGGCTGAAGCCAACAAAAGACCCGAGCACTGCAGGCGAGCATCTCGTAGCAGACGGCAGAACAAACACCAGTCGGGGTCAGGGGTCAAACGCGTAGGAGGACAGGGAACTGAAAACACCTTGTGGGAGGTCAGAGGCGATAAACAAGCAATTAAAGCTCTATTGCTAACAGCTAAATGCTAATTACACAGAGGACAGTGAGCACTCCACTCAGTAAAGCTCAACTGCCATTCAAAAGCTTTTAGCCATCGCAGTCAATAGGAAAATTTGTGTCAAGTGCTTGAGGTCTGAGAGTTTTCCACAGCGCTCAGATTTCAGCACAACTAAAAAGGCTTACAACGCAACGGTTTAAAACTACAAGGTCTCATCCGATGCTCACATACTGCACACTTCACACAGGAAGAACTTGAACCATTTCACTAAGCTAAAGAGCTCTATTTTATAGCCATTATCAAGGTGTAATGCAGTTTCTGAATTTATTCTGGATATTGGGCCTACTAGCACTGTTCTGGTTTTCCTTTATTCCTACAGCTACATAAGTTGTAGCATCTATTGTATGTTGGTGCAGATTTTCAAATGCTAACATTAGAGAAACATAAAACGTCCCCCTAACTTTAGCGCAAGGGTTCCTGTTTGGTTATTTTTGGAAACCACCATTCTAGGTATTTGGTCTAATAACCAAATAAGAACTGATCCAGAACATTATGTAATGGTTATTTAAAAAAAAAAATTTTTTTAACCAAAGCCACAAAATTATTATTTAACAAAGATGGATTAAATTGATATAAATGACAGTAAAGACATTTATAATGTTACAAAAGATTTCCATTTCAAATAAATGCTGTTCTTTTGAACTTTCTATTAATCAAATAACCCTGAAGAATGCATCACGGATTCCACAATAAAGCAGCACAACAGTTTTCAACATTGAATATAATAAGCACAATGAGCAGCATATTAAAATGATTTCTGAAGGACGGCTGCTGAAAATCCAGGTTTGCCATCACAGGAATAAATTACATATTAAATCATTTACAACTGAATAGTTATTTTAAACAGTATTATTTCACAATTTCACAGATTTTCCTGTATTTCTGATCAAATAAATGCAGCTTTGGTGAGCATAAGAGACAAACTGACCACAAACTTTTGTTCTGAATGGTAGTGTATATGGAAAGTGATAAATACATTATTGATCCTCTATCTTCTATAACAAATACTATAGATTGCTGCTTAATTGAAATCATAGTTATATTGATCAAACCATGGTAATGAGGAGCCATCCACCTACTAGAATATTCAGCTTCTGATGGTTTTTACGTGGTCTCCAGCTGGCCACCTTGGTTAAGGTGGTTAGAACTGGTAAATCACCCTGAAACAGCAACAAAACAACTACCACATCATACAAAACCACCTGATCACCTTAAGCTGCAATGACTTAGGTTGTCCAGCTTTTAACTATAGTTAAAAGGGTAATCAGGGTACAATAAGAGAAGACTATGACAATTTTCTTAGAAGATCTTCACGATTCTTGGACTAATCGTGGTGTCCACCATAACGGCCACAGCACTGGAATGATTCCTGGTTTTCTAGTCTCACAGCTCGGAGGAAAGCAGAGAAACACCCACTTTCATGTTCTTTTGTTGGTTTGTCTCTGTGAACATTGATTTTGGGGCTCGGCCAAAGCTAGATGGAGATGAACAGGACGATTCTTTGCTGTTGGTGTGAAAGTTAAGGCCGCAGTGTTTTAAAGCCAGCAGAGACACACCAACAGCCCATTTTTATTTCAGACCAAACAACAAAGCCCACCATCTCAACTCCTATCATCTCAACACAGGAGATCCTAACAATGCTAAACACTTCATTGTTGCAGGTTGTGCCACTGTCTGATAGCAGATTTGAAATTGTGTAACCGGTCCTACTCGACCTGCTCCGAACGGGATTATAACCGGGGTCTCCGGCGTGGGATGCTAACAAGGACGTTAACAAGGACGCTAACAAGGATGCTAAAGACCGCAGCCTCTAGCGCCTCTTGAGGCCAGGGGAGTGAGATTTACACACACAGCTCTTACTGGCCTACGTCCGTTACACTCATCCCCCTAAACCTAAAATGTAACCGATCCTACTTGACCCGCTTCAAGCGGGATTTGAAAGAGGGTCTCTGGCGTGGGAGGCGGGCGTGCTAACAAGAACGCTAAAGACCGCAGCCTCTAACGGACAGGGAAGTGAGGTTAACACACACAGCTCTTACTGGCCTACGTCCGTTACACTCACCTCCCTAAACCACACTCTCATCCGGGTCACGGCACCAAATGTAACCGGTACTACGGCTCTGAGCGGCTCAAGGATGCTAACAAGGACACTAAATACCGCAGTGTATTTAGCGCCAGTCGCTAGCATGCCTCGAGGCCAGTGGAGTGAGGTTTACAACCACAGCTCTTACTGGCCTACTTCCGTTACACAGCTGCCATTGAGATGAATGGGAATGTCAACGACCAGCTTTCTCCAGGTATTATAGAGCTCCTTGGAGCCGCTACAATTAAGGTCTAAATATCTTTGTACTAAATCTTCTTTATTACAATTGTCTAGCAGGATAAAATCTGTCCATTTCAGTCTTTTCAATTTAATTTCTCATATTCATTGCACATGCATGCATGACCCAGATGAAACACACTGGTTCTGTTTGATGACCGCACCAGGTCCTGAGCCTGCCCTGCTGTCTCTGCGCACACACAAACACACATCACTGATAACAATACACTGGTGAAAGTGTGACGTCAGGTTTCCTAGCAACTACACTCCTGGGTCGTCAGTAACGTTTTTTCAGAGTGGGATTTTCCCACAGACAGAAAACATGGTGAAAGCTAGACATCTTTTCATGGCATGGTCATCTGTCTGTAGTCATAATCTACAAATCTGTATTTAGAATTTGTTGCATCAACAACTTGATGTATCATCACATATAAACTGATAATATTTTTAGCTTACTGAAGAATAAGCAACTTGTTATTACATTTTTTGGACAGTCCCGGAAGTAAATGTTCCTGCTCAGACTTAAAAGGAAGGATATTTCTCAAATAATAATAATAATAATAATAATTACTCGCCCTTTATGTTATGTCAGACCTCTATGACTTTCTTCGGTGGAACACAAAAATAGATCTTTATTTTGTCCATCCAATGAAAGTCAATGGGGTCCAAAACAACACTGAACCTCATTGACTGTCATTGTATGGACAAAACAAAAAAAACATTTTTCATAACATCTTCTATATTTCAACTTTCTTAAATACCTTGGTATCATGTGAATATTTGAATTCAGAAAAATTACTAGAAGCAATAATTTCAAAGTACCATGGTAATACTAATAGCATCTGAACCATGATACCAGACTTATTATCGGATAGTTGCTAAGTAGATGAGGTTTTTAATCTTACTGAGGAATATCTGGGGCAACCTGTTCTCAGATAGCAACACAACATTAGGAAAAAACTCAAATGGAGCCATACTTGAATGTGTTGTTCACATGTAAAATGAACCAAAACACTGTAATTTAACGATTTAAATGTTATGGTAAGCAACACTGGTGGTATTTGGAGGTGGCGTCACACCTGCCTGACTGCAGATGAGGGTAAACACAGGGACAAGGTTGCCATGACAACGGCTCAGTGAGGTCAGCAGGCGTGATTGACAGCCAAAGGGCAGGAACACACCCAGCTGCTCAAAGAACACAGACAGATCTGCAGAAAAACGTCAAACAGTGTGTCCACAGATACGAGATGCGAGGTAACCACCTGATCCACATTGATTAGCATGTATCTATGCAATTTCACCTGCCACCCTGGTGTAATGTGCTTAACGCCAATCCCTTCATCTCTTCTTACGAGCTGCCCATCGGCCTCAACTTCCTGCACAGGAGTTTAATGCCGACCTCAGACAATCCCCAACAATACGAGTGATTTACTAAAACCTACAGCTAATCCCAGCATTGCTTCACAGACGTTTACACATGTAAAGTGTCATGTCACGTGTGGGTCATGTGTCTGCATACATGCTGACGCTGCCTGACCGATAATCTCATTAGATACAGGAGTATTAATGAGAGTGTATGAGGGATTCTTTCTAGAAGATAGAAACATAAATGGACTTGCTCACCCATTCCCAGCTGCTAAATAAATAGGAAAAATAATTATGATTATAAATTATACGATCTGATGAAGTTCAAACTGAGCATCAGAATATGGGGAAGAAATGTGATTTAAGTAACTTTGAACATGGCAGGGTTGTTGGTGGTCTGAGTATTTTAGAAACTGCTGATCTACTGGGATTTTCACATACAACCTTAGGGTTTACAGAGAATGGTCCGAAAAAGAGAAAATATCCAGTGAGCGGCAGTTATGTGGCAAAAATGCTTTGTTGATGCCAGAGGTCAGAGGAAAATGGCCAGACTGGTTCGAGCTGATAGAAATGAAACATTTACTCAAATAACCACTTGTTACAAAGGAGGTCTGCAGAAAAGCATCTCTGAACACACAACGCATCAAACCTTGAAGCAGGTGGGCTTCAAGAAGAAGTTCACACCGGTGTCACTCTAGTCAGCTAAGAACAGCAAGCTAAGACTAGAATTTGCACGGGCTCACCAAAACTGGACAACAGAAGATTGGAAAAACAATGCCTGGTCTTATGAGTCTGGATTTCTGCTGCAACACTAAGATGGTAGGGTCAGAGTTTGGCGTAAACAACATGAATGCATGGATCCATCCAGCCTGTATCAATGGTTCAGGCTGGTGGTGGTGTAATGGTGTGGGAAATATTTTCTTGCCACATTTTGGGTTCCTTTACTACCAACTGAGCATTGTATAAATGCAACAGCCTGAGTATTGTTGCTGATCAATACCATTCCTTTATGACCACAGTGTACACATCTCTG
This sequence comes from Squalius cephalus, assembly GCF_949319135.1. Classification (NCBI taxonomy): domain Eukaryota; kingdom Metazoa; phylum Chordata; class Actinopteri; order Cypriniformes; family Leuciscidae; genus Squalius; species Squalius cephalus. Next base: position 9,007,685 of record NC_137145.1, read on the forward strand.
ATTGGTTTCTTGAACATGACAAAGAGCTCACTAAACTCAAATGAGCTTCACAGTCACCAGATCTCAATCCAATAAAGCGTGGAACGGGAGATTCGCATCATGAATGATCAGCCAACAAATCTGCAGCAACTGCGTGATGCTCATGTCAAAATGGACTTAAATCTCTGAGGAACGTTTCCAGCACCTTGTTGAATCTATGCCATGAGGAATTAAGGCAGTTCTGAAGGCAAAAGAGGGTCCAACCTGGTACTAGCAATACCTAATAAAGTGGCCGGTGAGTGTATATGATATTCAGGACTACAGTTCATGGCTTGTCTCGATCTGTGTCATCAACAGACATTAATGCAGCAGCTCGCAAACCTAGAGGAAATGAGGAAGGTTTTTTGAAAATGTGCCTTAAATGAAAAAATAAGTGATCTGACAATCTGGCCATGAAAGAACATTATTTAGACCTAACAATCATCATATTACGTGATTGCTGCCAGGCACGATGACAGCTCCTCATCAGGCCTCAGTGACGCAGCTCGGATGCGCTGGAGAATATCTAGGGAAGAGCTCAGCACTGAGACAGCCACGAGTAATGATGGAACATCTCTTACCTGCTCTGCTTGGCTGAATCTGTCACCCCCCTCCCCATTCCCAGTCTATTGGGAGCCCTCAAACAGGCGCAGGCTGATTGGCTGGCACTCTCCCTCTCCCCTCCCTCCCCCCCTCGCTCATCCTCTTCACGTCATTATTTTCTTATTTAACAACCAACCCTGAAAACGCGTAGGGAGGAAGACATCTAAATATAGCTCCAGCCACGACAGCACACGACACCAATGCACTGCAAAACTCTCAAACATCACAGCGGGGGGGGGGGGGGGGGGGGAGCCCAGACTGATGAGGGCTTCAACAGCTGACCGCTTGAGTCCGCAAAACAGAAACCCTCTGGAGCAAAGCTAGCTCTCCTTTTTTACCATCAACAAACGTGTTTATCCACAGAAAGATTGAGGATCTCTGCATATAAGTAGGTCACTGCTTTCCTGAGACGGCATCTAATGCTGTAGGAATCAAACATCACAGTTCATCAAAATCTGCACTAAAAGAAGATGTGAGGAGACATACGAATCTAACTCTGGAGGACATGCACAGTCCCACAGCAGCTGGGGAAACAACTGGTGCAGGAGTAACATTCCCTAGTCTTGAAGCAAGACATAGTGTGTGAGCTGATTTGGTTTGGTTTGATTATTAAAGATGATTTAAAGTGATTTAGCAAATTTTTCACATATTTCTAAGAATGGAACACAATTACTGTTGACCTAGCAGGGTTATTATCATTAACTAAAACAATATAAACATTTTTGTAAATTGAAAGAAAGCTGAGATAATATAATATGTAAATATGACACACTGTAAATCCTAATGGTTTAAGTAGGGTAAACTTAAATTTAAAAAATGAGTTCGATCAAATTAACTTTTATTAGTATTTAGAACTTTCTTTAGCTTTTGAGTTCACAAAACTGACACATTTTAAGTAATCGGAAATTGTTTAATTGTTTTGAGTTTTATGAACTGGGCTGGGATTTCTATTTCCCAGCATGCTTTGACATGACACTCGAAAGGGAGAGTAAATGCTAAAATTAAGTGTTATATAATGTTTTTTTTGCGCAAGATTAATGTTAAGTGGGAGATTTAGTGGGAGATTTAGTGGGAGATTTAAGTGGGAGATTAGTAGTGTTTTGCTGTTAATTTAGAAGAGTTTCAGTTATGTGAGGTTTTTTTTGTGTGTGTGTGGGGGGGGGGGCATCATGGTGATGAGTGAAGCATGAGCTTAGAGAACAGATATGTGTTTAAATGTTGTATATTGTCTTTCTCATTCAGCAATTTGCTAAGCTATGATAATGCTATCAAAGCATTGTGTTACCAATTAGCAAGTTAGCATTTACTGAATTAGCTAGTTAAAGCTAGCCTAATTACCACTGTTAAAAATATTTACCAACAACACAATACCGGAGACTGCAACAACAACAGATGCCTGCATTGACAAGCGCTTGTGTGAGGGGGTTTTGTGAAAGTCGCAACTATAGTTTAAAAGAACACAAATACATTTTTATCGGTCATAACTTCTGGAGAATAATAGAACAGACACTGGACAAAGATGAAACTTTCTAGAGCGCCTCTGTTAGTAAACTTCAAAGTACACTTTGAAAGGCTTTGCATTTGACCTTACGCATACACTAGCATAAGCGTTAGCATATGTAAGCAGATGCATATGTAAAATAATGCGTTCATCAACATTAAACAGCATATAAATAAAAACTGCCTAATGTTAGTGAATGAAATGTCAGTCCAGGATGAGATACAGGCTTTGATGGACTCAATCTTCTCCCTTTATGTTTTGATCATCGTTGTGAATCTGGTCCAGACAAAGTCTTTGACAAAAAACATGGTTTTCTCAGCTTTTTGCTCAAAAAGTTGCTTTTTTTAATTAAACTTACCCACATTCAAGTGTTGATAAAAAAAAGCTAGAATAAATCAGTGTGGTTTTTTTGTTTTTTTTTAAAGCAAAGGCTCTGTTCTTTATTTTGATATATTGCAGATATTGCAGATATTCACACAACAAAATATTATGGGGGCCATGGAAAATTTGTGATAATGATCAAAAATGCTGATTAAATCACAATATATCCCACCTTTTTTTCCATATCCCGGTTAAGGTGGAAAGGGGTTCCGTACACCGTTTCATGCTGACTCTAACACTAAAATCTGACTGGTTGATAACAACGTTGTTCCAGTATCAACAATAATGTTTATCCAGGAGCACGTCCTACTTGCGCAAACCAGCGCAGTCTATGCAAAATACGAATTGGAAAAAAGTGCCGATCAGCAGAACGGCAGCCGCAGGAGAGTTAGAACATTCGGTCAAACATAACCACACGGTACTTCAGCCGGAGAGAGCGAGAATAATTATCTCCTGGCCAGAATGGCGAGCTGTTAAAAAAAGACGTGAAGTGGTGTTATAAAGAGCTTTCAGTGAGAATCTAATGCGAGTTCAAGCGTCTCTTGATTGCACTGAAGTGTACGGAAAGTGGTGGGGGTCTGAATGTGGCCACTTCAAATCTGTTGTTCTGTACAGGAATTAACAAGCATCCAGCTTGTTACTGAAGGAGTCAGTTTGCTGTTCTTTCACTAAATTGTTCTAGATTTTTATCTTTGGTAGAAAAAATGGCCTATACTCAAATAGAACGAACAATATATCAGCACCACATTGGTTATCAACCAATTTTAGATTTTGTTTTTACTTGACAGTATTCTTTATATTGAATATTTAATTGTTTAACAATTAAATTAAATTATTTAACAACACTATTAAATGTAATATTTGGCAAGTCTGAAAATTAATATCTATTTTTCATGTTGTGATGGTTCAATTCACTTGTAGCATTTCAATTTATTTTAGGTTTTTTTTTTCCATTTATTTAGACAGTTTTTTTTTAATGATTTTTAATAATGTTACCCTCGCACAAATAAAATGGCCAGTCATAACGGTTGACCAAAAATAATCATTTTAAATCCTCCATGTCATCACGCCTTTTCTTGAGGTTTTAACCCCAAATAAGGCCCAATTTCCTTTTAGATCTTGAAACACAGATCCATAACACTTCATAAAACCTCTAAAGATCTCAAAAACAATCATTCTGGTGCATGCGGTCACATTCTCACCCAATACTCAAACTACAGGCCCTCCGGGGCTGTTCGCACACCATCCACCCCCTGGCTGTATTGATTCCTCATTAATTACCCATACCGGTGGAGCAATGGGGCACTTTCCAGGTGGAGCACACATCAATAATGACACCTAACCGCCAATGTTGTGGAAGTTAGGGTGAGACGTTATCGGCAAAACATCACACACAGAGCGGCAGACAGTCCAGTGAAGGCCTTTACTGTCAAAATATCAGGACTGCTCCTGGAATGGAGATGCTGCAGGAATGCTGTGCTTTATGCAGAATCTCACTGCCAAGAATATTTCACCTAGTCAACAGAACCAGGTCAAATAACCCCCCCACTGGGTTAGTGTGCTGTGAACTCCACACATAAGCCAAAGCTCAATGTTTTCCCTTACAGAAATGCACCATGGTATTTGTGGTGTTGCTTTTAGATTGTATTGACATGCACTTGTCAACCCTGTATTACCACGGTGCTTCCAAAATAGCATTGTTTCTACAATAAAGAAGTAACTTAGTATTTGTCACTACTGAACACTAAAGAAAAGTACTGTGGTTGTACCACTGTGTCAAATGGTTTTACCATGTTGCATTGCTATTGTGCTGCTATATGATTACCATATTCAAGCATTGTGGTATTTACATCCAAGCCTACTCCAGAAACCATGGTATTGTTATCGTGCTACCTTGTCATGGTAATAGCTACTGTCATTTTTGTGAGAGAGGTTCAAATCCCATCCCTGTGCGTTTCTAAAAATATAGCATTATAGTAGAGTCTAAATTCCATTGTATTACCATGGTACCCTGTGCACACATGGTAATACCATAGTACTTTTTTGTTAAGGATATGATCAATTGCAATAAGGGGGGTTCGTCCCAAGCCCTGTGCGCATCTATAATGCACCACAATAAACAGCTGCAGTGCAAAAATAGGAAGAAACGGATAAAGCGCGCGCGCGAGAGCGGATCCGTTCTTTCATGACGCTGCACTTCGGCCCCTCTCGTCGTTATTACCTCTAAAGTGCGGATCTCCTGCTGTGTGAGATCGTTGGACGCCGCGCATTTGGTCCGGAGCCCTTGTAAACTGGAGATGGAGATGTCGATCATGTTCTGGATCAGTTCGCACTGGTGTAGCGCGGCCATCTCTGCGCCACCGCTGCTGTCCCTCTGTTCATCACTCTCCTCCACCATCATCAGCCCCACTCTAACACCATCCATCCCACTGCATCGGGCTCGGCGTGGATGGAGAGATGAGTGCAACTACAAATAACAATTCAATCCACATGCACTACTACAGACGCATGCCATCAGACTGTCCGAACGAACAGGACAATAGAGGAGGTCTATACTGGGATCCACAAGGGAGATGTGGTTCAAGGTAATCCCAAATCCAAGTGCGCTTTTTGAAGCCCGTCGTGCGAGATGCGCGTTCTGCTGTGAGACTCTGCTGCTCACTGTCTGTCAGCTGTGGGAAACATCGGACGACGCGGTGCGCGCTGGGAAATGAAGTCCGTGCGCACATGTCTGTAGGCCAATGCACGATAGATAGATAGATAGATAGATAGATAGATAGATAGATAGATAGATAGATAGATAGATAGATAGATAGATAGATAGATAGATAGATAGATAGATAGATAGATAGATAGATAGATAGATAGATAGATAGATTTTAATTTATTACAATAGGCCTATTTAATATAATTAATATAGGCCTACATTTTAATTTATTATAATATGTATGAAGGCTAACATTATAAATATATTTTGGTTTTTATATTTATATTTATATTATTTTTTACCAAGTGTTTTTGCTTTGCTAACTCTGATACTGAACAGTTTAAAAAAACATTCATATTATGAATAATATAATAGGATTCAGGATTAGGAAAAGTGAAGGAAAGATACTTCAGCCAATTATTGTTTTTCCATTCACAAATCAAATTTTAGGTTTTTGACAGATATTACATTTGTTTTGTGTAGTAATTATTTTCTTTATGCATCGCTAATTTTGTGTAAAGATTAGTTTAATTATGTTTAAGGTGCAATGATGTTTAAAAAAAAAAAAAAATCTATAAATAGGAACATATTATTATTGTGATTTCATTATAACCCTGTTCACCAGTAATGCCTTTCCAAAACACATGCAGTCCATTACAGAGGACACTGAAGAAATCAGTGTCTTTGAAAACTCATAAAATGTTTTTTGAGTTGTTTATTTGAATGAAACTACTGTAAACCAATTAAATACTAATAATGAACTGCAAAATAATCCAGCTAATGTTACTCTTTCCGTAAAATGTGCTGAAATGTCAGATATTTATAAAGCCAAAAAAAAAAAATCCCCATCTGAAACTTCCAGAAAGTCCTCCTTACGATACACCAGGACTTCAAACTCTCTGAGAAATAAAAAGGAGGATATTTAATATCTTAGCAAATCTGGTCACATTGAGACATTGTTAAGATCTCTTCTGAAACTTCAGAGGAGACACGTGCAAGATTAGAAGGCCTTTTTCCTCAGGAGACACATCTGTGAAGCATGAGACTTAAACAAACAGCCACATTTGTTCTAATTTAACTTAATTACTGTTTAGGAAAAACAACAGCGATATTAAAGAGATTTCATCTGTGGGTTTTCTTTCCTTAAGGTGTCCTCGCCTCAACCAGAGGGCCTTTCGCATCTTAGGGATTGCAACAAATGAAAATGGAAATTCACTCTTTTCGCCTTGTAAACTGTCTTTCTCCGTATGAGCACGAGCTTATTTAATCACATTTATTAAAATAATTTGGGGGGTGTTAGAAAGATTTCTCATCTCACTGAGGGTGTGATGTTCCCTCACATCAAACGCTCAATTTGACTGCTGAGTCACTCTCCAAACCTCACCTCCTCTTCCATCTGTCCTCCATCTCAATCTCTCTCTCTATCCTTCCATCTGTCCTCCATCTCTCCATCTGGGTGCTGCATAACACTCTACGTCCTCCCCAGCACACATCTCAGTGACAGAACATTATTCAAAGTGTCCGCTGAGGTCCGGTTTGCAAGGACGGATTACATAGTCCAAATCTCGTGAGCAGTGCCGTCGCTGGTGGGGTGCGAGGCCCTGTGCGAACTTGAAATGCGAGGCCCTGCTCTTTGATGTGTATGCTCAATTGCGCATAAATTACAGTCACACGGACGTATGTTCTAATTCTTTTGCACGCATAATCTTGCTGCAGTACGTTTTTTATCAGGTAGAATAATACAGCATAATCATAGTCTCAGCTATGACTTTTTGCTATGTATTTCAGAGGGGGAAAAATCAACTGTGCAGCCACGAATGGCTTTACATCAAGTCAGCTCGAGAATTTTCATCGAGAATTCGCCTACTTAAATATCATGTAGGCCTATCTTAATGGTCCAGTGGTAGAACATTCAACTATCGTGATCGTATCGATATCAAGCAGGGACACATTTGTGTGCATTATGTTAGAGAATCAACGGATTGAAGCGCGCGTCCAAATGAAGACAGTGGGAAAACTGTCCCACTCGAGAAAACACTGTATCCGCGCCACTGATCTCAGCGGCAACGAGCACTTTGATCACTTGATTTAAAAAACACATTTCAGCGCTAGATCTTCTCTTATTTTTAAAAAAAAAAAAAAAAAAACGAACGAAATGAATGCTCTGCCAGTTAACTGGATATGTTTTATTTATTTGTAGAATTGTTACATTCGTGCCGCGAGATGTTTTAAAAAGTGGTGAAAAAAAAAAAAAAAAAAAACAGCAGGATTGCGAGGCCCCCTATTGGCGCGAGGCCCTGTGCGGTTGCACAGTTCGCACAGTCTATGCGACGGCTCTGCTCGTGAGTTAATGTCCAAACAATGAGAAAGTCATCGCAATTGTAAATACATGAGAAATAACGTTGAGTAAAATAAGGCTTCAAATTATACATCATTAGTGTAATGCATTGAAAATGAGACATCATAATATGTCATTCTTTTCTTTCACAAATTGTGACAATATTGTATTGATTATTGATTATCTATATCAATTTCACATCTGCATACATCTGATACGTTTGAAAAGCACACACATACACAACTTATGCACAGTTTTTCCTCATCTCACATTAAGCAGACTGACTCAAATAACTCATTGTGATGCATCAGGATTACACTAACTGATTTAGCAGGGGATTTTATCAAAAGCAAATGAGAACACACACATGTAATATAATTAAGGAGTCAGAGCAGTACAATTTTTAAAGGGGTAGTTCTGCCAAAAATTAAAATTCTGTCATAATTTACTCATCTGTCGTTTCAAACCTGTATGACTTTCTATCTTCTGTGAAACAGAAAAGAAGATAATTTGAAGAATATCTGTTTTTGTTCATACAATGCAGTGTTGCTTTAGTATTATTTATATACTTTTATATGTGTTAATGCTTTGAATTAGCTTTCATTTTTATATTTTCACTTTTACTCATTTTATTATGTGCTTTTGTCATTTTTATTAGTTTAAAAAAAATGTGTTTCTTAATTTTGATATCAGTTTTAGTTTTAGTCATTTTAGTACTTAAAATTAAACTTATTTCAGTTAGCTGCCAAGACAACATTTCAAATTTCAACAACAAATTTTTACAACACTGATACAATGAAAGGCAATAGGTTTCCAAAATAACATTGTACCTCATTGAATTTCATTGTACAGGCCAAAAAACATTTTGCATGAGACATTTTTTTAAGAATATCTTCTTTTGTGTCCTGCAGAAGAAAGAAAGTCGTACAGGTTTGGAACGACATGAGGGTGAGTGAATGATGACAGAATTTTCATTTTTGGATAAACTTTCCCTTTAAGAGTTATCTAGCGTAGTACAAAGCTAAATCAGACGTTTAAGTAGAGATCAAAATAAAAAAATAAAAGGTGTCTAAATGTCAAATTTGAATTTCTCTCACCAGTTAGTGTGTCAGGTGTACATCCGCTCCATGCTGATGACCACAGGAACCCCATGCAGACAGAAGAATCTTTATTACCGTAACCTCTTCCAAAGCTAGCATGGCAAGTTTAGTGTTTAGCTAATCTTATTGCATTCTTAAGACTCTAAGAATAAAAATAAATAAATTCAAAGTAAAGCAAGTTCTAAACTAGGGCTAGGTCATTTATGTGAGAAAGTTTCAGAGAACTAAGCCATAAAAAAAAAGAAGCTAACAAAAGTACTACAGACAAAGTGCAGCTTCCACCTGGCGACGGTGTCCTCAGATACTGACACTCTGTTGGTCAGACTGAGGATCCCTTCCTAGGAGACAGCAGGTTAAATTGGATTGTGGAGGATCTGATGGCAGAGATCATCCGTGACACAAGCTTTCAATAAGTACCTGACTGACTCTCTTTTCAGTCAGACTTCAGACTGTTTGTGTGTGTGGGGCAGGTGGTGCGGAGTGTGCTTTTGTTCTATTTTTGTTTTGTGAGATCAGATTTTAGATTATTTTAGAGACCTAGGTAAAAAAAAGGCCACCAGTTGCAGGATCTGGGAGTGGTGCATTATGGGGCTTTGAGGTAGACAGGCATGGCTATAAATAAATCCCAATCTGCAGACACCAGACAATGAGCAGAAACACTCGGACACGTGAGCACCCACAGCTAGCTCTCTCTCCCAGGCCCTACAGGTATTTAGGCTGTTTCTAGAAACACAATAATGGTCATCTATCACAGGAATGACAGATTGCGAATGAAAAATAAAAATTAGTTTGAGATGTACAAACATTGAGCAGGAGAACTGGTGGATAGCTCCATCTACTGGACAGTTACAGCAATTTCCACAGCGTAAGCTTGTTTGTCATAATCATTTATAATAGGCTACCTGATCTAGGTCAAATATGATGGCGCAGGATAATAATGTTACAAACCATCGAGTTCATCAATATACCTAAATTAATTTAAACTAAATTAGGTACATGCATTTCTATCAATAACTTTAGGCCTATATTTAATCTATGCATGTATATATACATTTACTGTGGTTTGTTACTGTTGATTTTTCCATCCGTATCTTCTTTTGTGTTCAAAAGAAAGAAACTCATACAGGTTTGGAACAACTTGTAACTGACAGAATTTTCATTTTTAAGTGAACTATCGCTTTAAATCACATCCGACCTCAGTTTACATGTCTATCAAGTAACGAGTTATAATATACTTCGCTATTAAACTAGACTTGCTAGATCAATGTTTATTACTCAGTAAGACAGTTTTAGCTTTACTAAAACATTGGGTTAAAGAAGTGTTGTGGCGTCCTCTACTGGTTCTTACAGGAAATACAGAATCAGATTCAGCCGTAACAAACAAAATAAATGTACAAAACCATTTTACATCTTAAATATTTGACTCTGAAAAATGTGTGCATATGAAAAGCTTTATACTGAAACTTTTAATGTTCTGGCAACTGTTTAATAATAAAAACAAACATGGACGTGTTGGTTTAATAATGTAATTTATTTAATAACAAACAAAATGATCCTTTGAAAATCAATAGCAATTTACAGTGAGCAAACAGCCCTAAACTTTGAAAATTATTACAATTTAGTTTTAATATGTACTATCCCACCGTAAATACACACAACCAGATCTTACTTCACACACTAAGAATAAAATCATGAATGTTCATTTCAGGAATGAATGGTGAAATGAAGTCTTGAAGCATGATTTTAGATAGTGAAAAACATATCAACATTGCAACTAAATCTGAGAACTAATTTTTAATCAATCACCCAGGTATCAAAGTTATATCTTATCTATCAAATAAGATCATAAGAAATGGAAAGAGCATTATCTCTAAAACATGGCATGGGCTCCGTGCCATTTAAATTCTCCTGAGATAAACACAGATTTTCTTATCAAGCTGACTAATGGGGTTTTGTGCTTGTGGATGTTCTGACTCCTGAGTCCTAGCACAGCGTGAGCACCGAACCCGACAAAGCAGTCTTCTCAACACCACCTGACCTGCTACACCGCATGCCAGACAGAAACTACAAGAGAGACTGTTGAACCAGAATATTACAAACAATAGAACTACGATGATTTCATGGCTCAGGTTTAATTAAGCATTGCAGGAAACTAATGAGTAAAATCTTGATCTTCGTGATGCTTTAGCTTTTAAATGCAGAGAAAATTGGCTGCTCCGGCCATTATCCATCTGTAAGAGATCATACAAAAACATGTCAATTTATATATATATATATATATATTTAAATAATTTTTTCAGGATTCTTTAATATATAGAAAGTGTACAAATACAAATACGCCGTTGTAATCGAAATGATTCAACCCCATTGCAAAATCAGGTTTATTGGCAAAATGTACAGACATTCAGCTGTTTGCAATGAACAAATCAAACAAAAGTTATTAAAATAGCTCAACACAACAAATGTTTCAAGTGTTTTCCCCAAATTTAACTGAAAATGCAACTTTTAATGACTTCTGCAGTCTCAAAATTATTCAATCCAGAATTTGTTCCATTTATACAGCGCTTTTCTCAGCACTCAAAGCGCTTTAAACAGAAGGGGGGAATCTCCTCAACCACCACCAATGTTCAGCATCCACCTGCGTCAGAACGCCCACCACACACCAGCTTATTGGTGGAGAGGAGACAGAGTGATGAAGCCAATCAGTATATATATAGGGATGATTAGGAAGCCGTGATGGATGGGGGAAAATAGGCAAATTTGGCCAGGACTCCGGGGTTACACATTTTTAATGACCACAGAGAGTCAGGACCTAGGTTTAACGTCTCAAACGGTGCTTTTTGACAGTATAGAGTCCCTGTCCCACACAGACCACAGGGTGAGCACCTCCTCATTAACACCTCCAGCAGCAACCTAGTTTTCCCAGGAGGTCTCCCATCCAGGTACTACCAATACCAGGTACTCAAATCCCACCAGGGATTTTCTATGGAGTTCAATTAGGGGTTCTATAGGATTTCCTGACACTTCAATGAATCCATTTTGCCTTCCACACGCTGCAGGTTTCCAGTGCCAGAGGATGCAAAGCAGCCCCAGAGCATCACGAGCCCCACCATGCTGAACTGTGAACAAAGTGTTCTTTTCAGCATACGCTTCATTCTTCTTCCTCCAGACATACCACTGATCCATAAGGCAGAAAAGTTCCGAAATGTTTCATTGCTTCACAGAACAGAATCTCAAAACTTCTGTGGCTTATTTATATGATTATGAGCACTTTTCATGTGCTTTTGGGTCAGTAGTGGTGTACGTCTTGGAGTTCTGACATGGAAACCGCATGCGTTGATACGTGCCTTTCTGTGCAAGCTGAAACTTCAGTCACACTTCATACTTCACACTTCACGCTTCAGCCACCAAGTCTTGCTGCAGGTCTTTTGCAGTCAGTCGAGGGTTTTTCTGAACCTGCCTTCTCAGAACTCTGGTTGCAGCTGTTAATATCTTCCTTTTTCTGCCCCGTCCAGGTAGTGAAACCACTGTTCCTTTCACTTTGAACTTATCTTTTTATATCCTGTTCCTTGTTTGTGAAGGGTGATGATGATATCTTCTCTTATCTTTTTGGACCACTCTTTTGACTTTGTCACATTTGACTGCATGTTAGAAATATGTCTCTCAACAAACCTAGCCAGTTCAGATATTTCATGTGCTCTAACTCAAGTACACCTGTTGCAACTAATGAAGCCCTTGGTTAGTTTCATCAGGTGTGCTTGAGACAACATCTGTTTTGCAGATTTGTGCTGTTGTGAGGGATTCTATTCAGGGGGTTGAACAATTTTGAGACTGCAGAAGTCATTGAAAGTTGCATTTTCAGTTGAAACATTTGTTGTGTTGAACTATTTCAGAAAAAATCCTGAAAAAAAATGAATCACAGTTTCCACAAAAAATATGAATGAGCATAACTGTTTTCAACATTTGTAATAATAAATGTTATTTTGAGCAGCAAATCAGCATGTTAGAATGATTTCTGAAGGATTATGATATACTGAATCTGAGAGCATTGGAATAAATTACATTTTAAAATATCTAAAAATAGAAAAAGTTATTTTAAATAACTATTACTATTTTTACAGTATTTTCGATCAAAAAATGCAGCCTTGGTGAGCATAAGAGGCTTTCAAAAACATTACAAAATCTTACTGACCCCAAATTTTTGATCAAAATAAAAAATATATTGTTATAACTTTAATAGCAATTATCTAAATCTAAAGTGTAGTGATCATCAAAGAAATTTTAAAATAAAAAATGTGTCACTTAATAAAACTTTCTGAGAATTTCAAAAGGGGTAAAGGAATAAACATTTTATTATATAGCTGTAATTTATGCTAAGGTGGACATAAATATATTTTACATTTTATATATTAACTTATTATTATCTATAAATACATTTAATACCAATTATCTAAATCTTTGATGGTGTTTAGCGTGTATGTGTGCACTTACCATGACATCACTTCCTTTGATTCCTCCCTTTCCTCTCTTCCTGAAAGCCTCTTGAGTTGGTTGTTGTCCTCAGCTTCCAAACACATACACATATTCACTTTACAAGGTTTCACCAAATATTATGCATCCATGCAGTGCCACTACATTGAGATAAGGAGAATATTTACCTGACAGCGGCCCCTCTATTTCATCCAGGAGATTGATGGTAGAGTTTGCAGAGCCCAGACTGAGAGGAAGTCAAGGAACAAACACACATACTACTGGTTTAATACTACAAACATACTAGCTAATTCTAAGATGAATTTGAAAACTAGCACTTTTAACTTTGGGCATTCGTACAATAGGCTACATGATCAAAAAATCATATTCAGACACACACATTAGCATGAAGCTAACAGCTAGACTAAGAAAGATCCAGAAATACAAATGTATGAACACCTCCTTTACACAACATACATAGATGCTAACTTCAGGCAGCGACTGTCTGGGCTGGACATATGAGGATATGACTGATGTTTAGGCAGAGCTCGCTTTTTGGACTTCTTCCTTCTGGTCTTCTCCGAGAATGATCTAGCAATTTCAAAAAGCTTCTTCCTTGTAGCTGTGGGTAATAATACAGTGGTCAGAAGGGGGTGAGAGTTTAAGCAATTTGATAAGTTTTACGCTTTAGGTCTGCGTTCTCTTACATTTGCCCATGTGCTTGAGTTTCTCCAGGAATAAGGCATCATCAGAGACAGATGAACAGGCCTCCTCAGACCCCGAGCCACAATTATCACCTACATCAAGAGTCAGACATGAGCAGCACGTCAACATTTGTTCGTAAAGAAGGTTGAGTAAATGATGACAGAATTTTGAATCTATATCTTGAACTCTTTTCTAAAGGTACAGTAGCAAAAACAACCAAACATTTTTTTCTTTTTACACATATTCTACATTGTAACAGCACCTCTCTTCCCAGTCTGTCAGTAATGCTCTGTTAGAGCATGCTCTGTTAGTTAGCTCTATAGAGAGCAACAGTCGGTTTCCGCAAGTACAAATATAAATTTTATTCAACAGGAAATTGATTTTGAACAATATCTTACTAGCCTTTAAAGACAGACCTACAATGAGCTTCGAGGTCGTTTATCCATGGTATTTGCTTCTGCTGAATATGTCAGCCCGCACTATTACAGCTTTTTTTTTTTTTAAATAATCGTATTTAACAGCAGAATTCCTAGTGAAAAACTACATTACCCATAATGCTGTCAGAAAATCACACCAATCAGTGAGGCGAAAAAAGCAACATGCGCCAAAAGATCTCTTAAGCTCCGCCCACTCCCATGAAGCACTGTGAATGACGTAATCGAGTCGATCTCTCTAAGCTCTCAAAATACTTAAATATTTGTATGTATGTATGTATGTATGTATATATATATATATATATATATATATATATATATATATATATATATATATGGGTCAATGACGTGACCGGTAATTTTTTTGTCCAAAGGCCTTAATAATAATAAAAAACAAATACGTAACATCCAAAGTATGTAAGTTGGTACAACTTGATCTCTTTTACTGAATCCAAAAGGTTTTAATTATATTTTACTACATATAAAGGTATTTTAAAGATTTTGAAGTGTCAAAAGGTCATTCAGTTTAACCGTCTGAAGGCCAATACAGCAATTTCATTTGTGATTAAAATATCTTAAAATTTAATAAATTTATATATTTTTCATCCTGGCATATTTTTATAACATTATATATCAACATAGTGCAAAATGGTATTAAAATTATGTGTTGAAGTCGTTGCTTTGTTATGAGAAAGAATGTCCGGAAAAATGATTTTCATTGATGTCATTCAGAGTAACCAATATAAAGGGCTCCATTTTGGTTCAAATCATGTGGTCAATATTATGTGACAGGATGTGACATCATTCAGACACCTGCAAAGGACCGCATGGTTGTGAAGCAAAGTATGTAACTCTCTCTTAACTATTAGAAAAATTCATGTTTTCACTTGCTCATACACATGTCCCCAAATATCGGGTCGTTCGGTACAACCGCTATAAAACATGGATAATGTTGTAATATTTTAAAAACTTTTACTAAATATAAAATGTTTGATTGTCCTTTTGGTAGCTAGCTAGCTAACTAACAAGCTAGGCCGCTAGATATCAGCCTGTTAGCATTGAATGAAGATTTTGTCATTCGTTATAACCAAAAGAGTCATTCGGTTAAACTATAACCGTGAGTTTCAACACACTACTAACGCAACTCAACCAGGCCATGCCCCTTTTGCGTATGCCTTGGGCGGGAATTACTTAAATGAGGAATATTGTGACGTGTACGTTCCTGGAAGAAAACGTTTCGGTTACTAACGTAACCTCTGTTCTCTCTAGAAGAGGGAACGAGTATTGCGTAGTTACTACGCTACGGGAAAGCCTTTCTTTCTCGAGATACTGAAGCCAAAAATTATCCTTAATTTTTATAATCTTGTCAACGCAGTGCGGCAGCCTGCAGACCTAGGGCAGGCTTACTAGCGTGCCCATTGGCTGCCCTGCGGCAACTGCAGCAGCCTACCGCTGAGCCCTTGGCGTGACGTCACGACCAATGAGCGCGCTTGGCGCGCTTAATGCGTCACAGCCCGCGAAAAGGGGTGTGGCTTAGCGTATAAAAGCGGGGCTCGGAGGCTGCTTCTCTGGTTTCTGTCGCATGAAGCGAATGAGCTCGTGGCGCGAGCACGGCGGGCTACGCAATACTCGTTCCCTCTTCTAGAGAGAACAGAGGTTACGTTAGTAACCGAAACGTTCTCTTACGAGAGGTTCTCTCGTATTGCGTAGTTACTACGCTACGGGAACACCCTTGTCAACGCCGTGCGCGCCCAGCATCCACTGAATGAGTCCCAGGGAGAGCCCGGGGAACGTGATAGCAGAGAGCCGGGCGGCCCACAGAGGGCTAGCGCCGTACATAAGCACACACTAGGGGGTTAGGAGCGGCACGGCCGGTCCGAACTGACAATTCCCTGTATAGTGCAGCTCAACCAGTAGAGCTAAATCACACAACGTAGCCCGCGCACAGATAGTGGGCTGGCATACGCGAGACTTAGACTGATAACACTTTCGCCTGCAAGGCGGGAACATCCAGGTTGTAAAACCTAACAAATGTGGAGGGGGAGGCCCAGCCTGCCGCTGCACAAATGTCATGAATGGGAATCCCGCTGGACCACGCCCACGACGAGGCCATGCCTCTGGTGGAGTGAGCTTGAATGCCCAATGGGCACTGCAGGTCTTTAGACGCATAAGCAGCAGCAATAGCGTCCACTATCCATCTGGACAGGCTGTGTTTCGAGGCGGCGAGACCCTTGGTGCGCCCGCCAAACGAAACAAAGAGCTGTTCCACC
Source organism: Squalius cephalus (assembly GCF_949319135.1). Taxonomy (NCBI): domain Eukaryota; kingdom Metazoa; phylum Chordata; class Actinopteri; order Cypriniformes; family Leuciscidae; genus Squalius; species Squalius cephalus. The sequence goes on from NC_137145.1 coordinate 9,024,212, forward strand.
ACTCGTTTGACTGAAGACAGTGCTATCAGAAAAACGGTTTTGAGCGTGAGGTATTTCATATCCACAGTTTCCAAGGGTTCGAAGGGATGCGCTTTCAGGGCCTCCAAGACCAGTGAAAGATCCCACATAGGAACCGAGGGGGGTCGCGGGGGGTTCATCCTCCTGGCTCCTCTAAGGAAGCGGATGACGAACTCGTTCCTTCCTAATGCGCGGCCCAGCTCTGAACAGAGAGCGCTGAAATGGCCGTGACATAGACTTTGAGCGTGGAGGGGGACCTGCCCGCGTCCAGTAACTCTTGAAGGAAACACAGTACTCGCGATACCCACATGTCTGTGGATCGAGCCCCTTAGCAGTGCACCATCTGTTAAACACTGACCATTTCGACATGTAGAGCCGCCTCGTAGAGGGGGCTCTAGATTGTATGATCGTGTTCATGACCCCGTCTGGCAGATCAGCGTGTAATCGTTGAGGCTCCACGCATGCAGAGACAGCGCTCTGGATGGGGATGCCATATCGAGCCGCGGGCTTGAGAGAGAAGGTCTCTCTTCACCGGTATCGGCCAGGGGGCTGAGTCTGCCAGCTGTATTAGATCCGGGAACCAAGCTTGGTTCTCCCAGTATGGGGCTAAGAGGAGCACTGTGTGGCGCGCTTCCCTGATTCTCTTGATGACCTGAGGCAGCAGAGAGACCGGGGGAAAAGCATACAGCGGGCCGCTGGGCCAGGTCTGGGCCAGCGCGTCCTCGTTCTTCGAGAAGAACTCTGGGCAATGAGCGTTGTCTTATGACGCAAAAAGGTCGACTTTCGCTTTGCCGAAACGGCGCCACAGTGACTGGTCTGTTTGGGGGTGTAGAGACCACTCCCCAGGGGGAACGTTGTCCCTGGACAGTCTGTCGGGGCCCTCGTTCAGGTGGCCAGGCACATGCGCGGCTCTCAGCGAGCGCAGAGTGCTGAGCCCACACGAGGAGGCGTTCCGCCAGGGTGCAGAGCGTCTTTGATCTGACACCGCCCTGGCGATTCACATAGGCCACTACCGATGTATTGTCCGTGCGGACTAGAACATGGTGACCGTGGAGGAATGGGAGGAAGTGTTTGAGCGCTTTCTCGACCGCGAGCATCTCTAGACAGTTTATGTGTAGGAGATTCTCCTGGTCTGACCAGCGGCCATAGACCGGTCTGCCTTCGAAGAGCGCTCCCCAACCTAGGTTGGAAGCGTCTGTCGAGACAACTTTCCGGTGTGAAATCACTCCCATAGACACTCCTGTGTGATACCATTCGGCTGCCAGCCAGGGCTGCAGGGCTGAAATGCAGCTCTGATTCACTTTGACTCGCAAGCCGCCGGCCGCCCAGGCTCGGTGGGGCACGCGCGCTTTCAGCCAGCGTTGAAGCGGGCGCATGCGCAGTAAGCCCAGCTGGAGCGCTGCTGCAGCTGAGGCAATATGCCCCAGGATACGCTGGAATGTCCTCAGCGGAACCCGGCTGCCTATTTGGAGGGATGCGGCGAGGAGGCGGATGCGGCGCGCGCGCTGCTCCGACAGTCTGGCCGTCATAGCCACCGAGTCCAGTTCTATTCCAAGAAGGAAATTGACTGACGGGGCGATAGCGAGCTCTTGGTCCAGTGACCGAGAGACCCAGATCCTCCAGATGGCTGAGAAGCGCTGTTCTGTGAGACACAAGTTCCGTCTCTGACAGCGCTAGAATAAGCCAATCATCCAGATAATTCAGTATTCGCATTCCCTGTTTTCTCAGGGGAGCGAGAGCCGTGTCCATGCATTTCGTAATGTACGGGGTGCCAAAGACAGGCCGAAGGGCAGGATTGTGTACTGATATACTCGACCGTTGAAGGCGAATCTCAAGAATGGCCTGTGACGGGGAGTTATTTGGATCTGAAAATATGCGTCTTTTAGATCGAGAGAGATAAACCAGTCTCCTGGGCGAATCTGCGCGAGGATTTTTCTGGTTGTGATCATTTTGAACGGCCGTCTCATGAGGGCTTTGTTCAGATGTCTCAGATCTAAAATAGGTCTTAACGCTCCGTCCTTCTTGGGTACGAGGAAGTAGCGGCTGTAAAAGCTCGACTCGCTCAGAGAAGGATGAACCTGTTCTATAGCCCTTTTGCGCAGCAGCTTCGCTATTTCAGCTTGAAGCAGGTGCGCAGCTTCTGAACTCACTTTCGTCTCCGTCTGTGCTTGAAAGCGCGGAGGGCGACGAGCGAATTGAAGCGAATAGCCGTGTTTTATAGTACTCAGCACCCATTCTGACGCGCCCTGAATAGCTTCCCATGCTTCCGCATGCATAGCTAGGGGTCGAATGGTCTCTGGGTTCAGATCGCCGCGCTGCGCGGGATTAGGGAACCTGTATCAGAGAGGATGGAGCGGCGTGCGCGCCGCTGGTGCTCGAACACGGGGGCTGGTAAACAGTATTGGCCGGCTGTACAGCGTTCGGTAGCTCGGTCCCAGAGGATGGAGCGCGATTTGCTGACAAACACCCCTGGCGCGAAAGCGGCGTGGGGATTGTAATGTCTAAAAGTGAGTGCGCGTGCACGTGAGCGGGCGCAGAGTTTACACTTATGACACGGCCAGTGTTTGGGAGCTTAGAGGGTGTGCGACCCGAGGTAACTGAATGGCAGAGCGAGCAGCGGGTAGGTGTGAGCACAAAGTTGTGGGCACATTTACTACACTTAGTACTCGAGCGGCTTGTGTCCGCTTTATGAGAGAGCGCTCTATGCGCGTTACCATGGGGACCATGTTTGTGTGAAGCAGTGAGCACATGGGAGTGGGCACATTTTCTACACTTATGACACCTTCGGCCAGAGCCGGAATGTTTGTGAGCTTTAGAGGATCTGCAACCCGGGGTAACTGTGTGATAGAGCGGGCAGCAGCTAGGTGTGAGCACAGAGTTGTGGGCACATTTACTACACTTAGTACTCAAGCGGCATGTGTCCGCTTTATGAGAGTGCGCTCTGTGAGCGTTACCGGGGAGACCGTGTTTTGTGTGTAGCAGTGAGCACATGGGAGTGGGCACATTTTCTACACTTGTAACACCATCGGCGTTGTAGAGCAAATGCTTTGATGGCTCATATGTTTAGGCGCTCATAAATACTCAAGCACCATCCTGTGAGATGCGGGTTCGCTTTCTGAATGTAAGAAAGCTGGCCGCGAGCTCGGAGAAGCCAGCAGAAAAAAATATTTTTCTGCCGCCAGAGCCGGATTTGAACACGGTTCTCCAGTGCAGAAGCGTAATATTCTGCCACTGAGCCACAGGGGCACACATGAGCTTCCAGTTGGTGCGAGCATATGACCGAGCGTCGTGTTTCGGCGTTTGTTTGCAGGCGCGCGTGTATTAAAACAGGCCCGTTTACTGCAGCATTAGTATTTCCAGCCGCCTGAACTTAGAGGGGACTGAGAAATATTTAACCCGTGAGATGCGGGTTTGCTTTCTGTATGTAAGAAAGCTGGCCGCGAGCTCGGAGAAGCAAGCAGAAAAAAAGTTTTTCTGCTGCCAGAGCCGGATTCGAACACGGGTCTCTGGTGCGGAAGCCTAATGTTCTGCCACTGAGCCACAGGGGCACACATGAGCTTCCGATCAGTGCGAGCATATGACCGAGCGTCGTGTTTCGTTTCGGCGTTTGTTTGCAGGCGCGCGTGTATTAAGACAGGCCCGTTTACTGCAGTATTAGTATTTCCAGCCGCCTGAACTTAGAGGGGACTGAGAAATATGTATCCCGTGAGATGCGGGTTTGCTTTCTGTATGTAAGAAAGCTGGCCGCGAACTCGGAGAAGCAAGCAGAAAAAAGTTTTTCTGCTGCCAGAGCCGGATTCGAACACGGATCTCTGGTGCGGAAGCCTAATGTTCTGCCACTGAGCCACAGGGGCACACATGAGCTTCCAGTCAGTGCGAGCATATGACCGAGCGTTTGTTTGCAGGCGCGCGTGTATTAAAACAGGCTCGTTTACTGCAGTATTAGTATTTCCAGCCGCCTGAACTTAGAGGGGACTGAGAAATATGCGAGGATTGGAGGAAGTCCGGCCTAAGCGGGACGAAATCACTCTCTCTTCCTCCTTTCGCCGGTGCTCGTGACGTCCGCTCTGATATCCCTTGAGAACGGCGCAGTTGCGCGGCTCGAACAAAGGGAGAGAGAGCGGGAAGATGTCATTATGTGCTGTGACATCGTTTGTTTGCAGGCGTGCGTGTATAACAACAGGCTCGTTTACTGCAATATAGATATTTCTAGTCGCCTGAGCTAGGAGGGGACTGAGAAATGTGTGAGAAACGGAGGTGGCCGGAGAGTGACGCGCGCGACCGAGACGCGGGGTAGCTTTCTTATAACGTAAAGGAAGCCAGCCCGTGACCGTCTACTTCTGACATCCCTTGTGAGCGGCGCCTTGCGCGGCTCGAACAGAGGGGGAGAGGGCGTGCGTCATCCGGGGGGGGGGTAGCTTCCTTGTAACGTAAAGGAAGCTATAGCCCGTGACCGTCCGTTCTGACATCCCTTGTGAGCGGCGCCGTTTGCGCGGCTTGACAGAGGGGAGTAACCAGCTGGTCTGCTTCACCCCCTGATGCGACGGCAGTGCGGGCAGAGGCCGGCCGCTGCGCGTCGGTGAAGGGCGGGGGAGAAGGAGAGAGCGAGGCTCGCGGGAGGGGCTCCGGCGAGCGCTCAGCTATAACCACCGGCTCGGAAGGCCTTTGAGAGCGGCGTTTTTTCTTACGCGGCCCGGAAGAGGCAGCCGGAGAAGGTGGAGGATCGTGAAACATGGCGAGTCGAGCCCGCAGGGTCGACATCGGCAAGTCCTCACACTGTTCGCAGCCGCCCGTGAAGGGCGCGGGCTGCGTGGTCGAAACCCAGGCAGAGAGCGCAGATCACGTGGCGGTCTCCGTCGCTGAGCGCGGCTCTGCACGAGCCACAGGATGAGCGAGGCATTTGCAACAACGCCTCGCGCTCTTTTAGATGCAAAGTGTGTCGCGGGGCGAACACACAAACACATACAACACAGAGCAGTAAAAGGATATATTCGCCGGATAGCGAAGCAGGCAGGGAAAGCTGAAGGCGGCGAAGGCGGCCGGCGTCCTCAGGCTGAGATCCTCGGCGTGCTGGTCGCTTGTTTCGACGGCGGCTTCCTCAGAGAGCAGCGATGCGTAGAGCTTCGCTGAAAAGACAGAAATCAGAGAAGCAGCCTCCGAGCCCCGCTTTTATACGCTAAGCCACACCCCTTTTCGCGGGCTGTGACGCATTAAGCGCGCCAAGCGCGCTCATTGGTCGTGACGTCACGCCAAGGGCTCAGCGGTAGGCTGCTGCAGTTGCCGCAGGGCAGCCAATGGGCACGCTAGTAAGCCTGCCCTAGGTCTGCAGGCTGCCGCACTGCGTTGACAAGATTATAAAAATTAAGGATAATTTTTGGCTTCAGTATCTCGAGAAAGAAAGGCTTTCCCGTAGCGTAGTAACTACGCAATACGAGAGAACCTCTCGTAAGAGAACTCAAGACTATAATCGAGGCGTTTCATGGAGTTCAGAAACAGTGCGTACTGAGAATAAATCCCTTTAGAGTGACTTTACAGACCTTTTTCAAGCTCAAACAGCATTACACACTAAAGCAGGTTTGAAAACGCAAAAAAGCATAATAGGTAGCATAATAGTGGAGAATATGATTTATGTGGCGGCACAAACAGGTTCTGATGAAGCTTCCTGTCTGTGTATGTGTGGCAGAGCGTGTGGCTGATGGATGAAGATGAAGGGAATCTACCTTCGGTGGAGTTCTCTGTGCAAGCGGATGAATGACCACACTTTGTTTTCTCACACCTCTGACGATCTAAAACACAGCAGGCAACAGGGTCACTGAGGGCAGGTGAAGATCAGCCGCTCCAGAGTGAGTGGAGACGGTGGACTGAACAACACAACACTGCACACTGTGTGTTAGGAATGAAAGCTGTTCACACACACACACCAGGGGTAAATTCAAAATGCATTTTAGCAGAATTACAGAAGCGATGGTTTACAAATATGAGAATGAAAAACATTGCAAATCTTTTTGCAATGAGAAGGGAATAAAGTACAAAATGTAGTACTTGATTACATTTATTTTCATTTTATTTGTATGGTGCTTTTCATATTAGAAATCATTACAAAAAGCAGGAAAGGTGAGGAAGAAATCTGGCACCAAAAAATGGTAAAGACTGCAAAAAAGATGCTTGACTGCAATGTTAGTTTATGAATTCTTTACCATGAATGAAAGGTTTTCCTCACATGGAGAAATCCAAACATTATTTCATCCTAAGTGAAGTATGTTTGAAAAATGAGTGTTTGTGTGACAATGTGTTTTTTTCTGTTGTTTCTGACCTAGTTACAATACAGCTTTTGGGTGGATAAATATCTGAAAAATGGCCCACTAGCTACTGGAATAAAAAAATAAAATAAAAATCCACTTTATTCACTTAAAAAATTGCTAGAAAGTTTGAATTAGGTTTAGTCTATAGTAAGCATAACTTGTATTTAAATTAGAATTTAATTAAATATAAATACATGAATATTAATATAGTAATATAAGTGAGTAAAATTGAAGTATACTTTTCATTTAATTGTAATTTAAAGTCGACATGAAATTCATCCCATTTTGTAAATGCATATTATTGATCTTAATGTGAGCGATTTATCCATGCATATCCATCCATGTTTGTTTACTTCTTTATTTGTTTGGCCTTGTTATTTTTTTATTGAATGTCATATCCCAAAAAAATCAGTTGCCACTTCCGTCACATTATGACTTTAAGAACAATAGAAGCCAATATGAAATTCACATTGAGGTCCTCATATCATATATATATATATACATATATATATATATATATATATATATATACATATATATATATATATATATATATACATATATATATATATATATTATGTGTGTGTGTGTACCTATCTCCAGAGCTATGAGGAAGTCTCTGTTACGCTGTAGCTCTTTCATGAACTCCTGATTCTGCAGGAAAAGGGCGATTCTCTCGTCCTCCAAGTACTGTTTTAACTTCCTGTCCTGTTCAGATGACCAAACACTGCCTGACAGGGCACCACTGCTGGACGAGAGCTGCGTCAGGGATGACAGGGAGGAAGAGGAGGAGGAGGAAGGCTGAGACAAGCTGCTCTGAGAACGCTGTGGGGGGACAAAATTCACCAAGGACATTTTTTACTGAAATGGCATTAAAAAAAAAAAAAATCAACCATGAGATGATTGATTTGCTTTGTCTGGCCTTAAAGCTAGTGAATTTAGACATTAACGGAGGTCTTAGAATCAAGATGTAATGCTTGTTTTTGTAAACTCATTATATTTGTGTATTTTATTGAAAGATATGGTGCCTGAAAAAATGCTACAAATGTATTATATGTACTGTATTGTCACTGTATATAAATCTACAGTCGGAGGGTTGTTGAATCTGCATCTGAATCTAAATCTAAATCAATATCTTTGAATCTGGATCTAAATGACAGTCATTGTAAACACATGATATTTAGCCATGATTTGCATGCTAGTAATTTGTAAATCTACCTGAATACTCTCTGACTGCTGAGGCAGGATCCGCAGGAAGTCATCGGGGAGGTTGCCTAGTAACGGTGGATTCCAGTTCCTGTATCTTCCGACCTGCTGATGCCCAGGAGGGGGATAATCATCAAACCTGGAAAAATGAGGAGAAAAAAAAAAAACAAAAAAAAAAAACTAATTCTTCTTCTGAAACACACACCTGAAATTAGAAAGGTCTGATGGGATCCTCAGCTTGTGATTTATATCATTTATAAGACACTGTTGTTTATTGAGTTCACACACTAATAGATAGCTATGTTTCCATCCACACTTTTTATCACATTCAAAAGAAAAAAAATGCTGCATGGAAATGCCAAGATGTGCATAAAAACTTGTGCACTCAATTGAGGTGGATACATTTTTATGCAATAAGAAGACATGCGCATAAATTACAACTGGAAACACATTTGCCAAATAAACCCCTTGATGTGCAAAAAAAAAAAAAAAAAAAATAGATGTGATTGGACTAACAATTGGACCAATCGCATTAATCGTGCGTACATTGTTTTAGTCATTCTGAAATGCCTGAGCCAAAGTCTGTCATTAAAATGATTTAGTATTATTACCTCACAAAACTGTCTCACACGATTATGTTCCCAAACATCAGGCATCCACCTCTGACATGACAGCATTTCTTGTAGGCTATTTCGTCTTGTATTTCTTATGTAGGACATAAAGAGTGACAGTGGCTTCCCCCTTTGCATCAACTTTCAATTTTATTATTATTCATTAGTGCCAGTTTCCCAGATTTTTTGTTCTCTTGAACACATGAGAAATGAAAACGGCGCTTTATTCGCAAATGTTTTATGCGATATTCTAATTTTCCACATAGATTCAGGTAGCAACTTTGAATGGAAACATAGCTAGCGATGTCAGTTTGGATTTCATGCATAGTTACTGTAAATACCACTCTGTAAAACGTCATCTTCAAGACTTTGATGGATTGATGTAGTAACATCAAACTAACAGCAAACATAAAAACAGTTTATTCGCTAAACAAAGTATACATTTAAACTGCTTTTAAAACTAAACTGAGCAGCAGACTAAACTAGAGAAGTAAAGTTCGTCAGGACAAACATTGAGGTTGGCTTCACAAAGCCTTGTCTGAAAGTTTAAAATATTTTTTAAAGTTTGATGGTTATATAGATACATTAAGAAAAACAGCCAGCTAGCATGCTAGGCAGTGATAGCATGTTGCTAACATACTTTAGCATGCTGCTAGTATATATTGACATCATGTTATTAGTTATTGTTAACATGTTTTAACACATTGCTAGAATGTTTTAGCATTTGGCTAGCGTAATTTAGCATGTTTTAGTATTTTGTTAGACATTCTAGCACATTAAACTTTAAATTAAATATTTTAGCAGGTTGCCATATGCTAGTGGTTACGCTTTGCTAGTGATATGACAGCTTAAAGGGTTAGTTCACCCAAAAATGAAAATTCATTCTGCCGGCCCAGAAAAGTTAGTAAAGACATCGTTAGTATAGTCCAAGTGACTACAGTGGCTCATCCTTAAGTTTATCAAGCGACGAGAATACTTTTTGTGGGCAAAAAAAACCAAAAAGTTTTTTCACGTCAGAGGCCCACACAGAAGAAAATGAATAGTTGAATAAAGTCGTTATTTTTGGTTTTTTTGCGCACAAAAAGTATTCTCGTCGCTTGATAAACTTAAGGTTGAGCCACTGTAGTCACTTGGACTATTTTAACAATGTCTTTACTAACTTTTCCGGGATGGCAGATATCGAGCCTATGAAGGAGTGAGCCAGCTCTCAGATTTCATCACAAATATCTTAATTTGTGTTCTGAAGATGAACAAAAGTCTTACGGGGTTGGAACAACATGACGGTGAGTAATTACTGACAAAATTTTCATTTTTAGGTGAACTAACCTTTTGAGACTCTTTATTATATAGTGGAAGTCTATGGGAATTTGGGCCTGTCTGAAAGTCCGATATGGGAATTCCATAAATCAGATCAGTTAGAAAATATATAGCACACAGAGTCAGAACAGCCTGAAGGTCTGTGGCGAGATTGGTGGTCAAATAGCTTGAAAATTACTTTTAGAAATTTGATCTCAGAAGAAGAAGAAAGGCTTAAATGGTAGATCAGCCAAACCAACATAAGCAACAAAGTGAACACAGACAACGTCTCTCACAGATTTGAGTCTATTAAACTATTGTTAGTAGTAATTTCGGTTGGATGTTCTTCTTGCCTTGGTGGTGGTGTGGATGGAACATCTGCGGGATGTTTTCTGTCATAGATGTGCATGTCATAGGAGGGCGGAGCGTAGACGGGCGGAGGCTCCTCATCTGAGCTGTCCGGCTCCAGCGTTCTCCCCAGGATCTGCAGGTTAGAAGGAAAGACTGTTTTGTGCATCAAGATCTAAAAATGCCAGACTTTTAGTCTCAACAGATCTAAACAGACATTTCTAGACTAACCTCTGGAGGAATGCTGTCCTCAGAATCCGAGCTGTCATCCGTGGCTTGGCTATCCAAGCTCATCTGCAGGAGCTGGTCAATGGTGGAGTCGACAGCACCTTGGTTAGCCCTCAAGACACACTCGATAACCTCATGCTCCATGCTGGGGAACATGGTCTTAAAGTCATCCATAGCCTGGCTAAACTCCAGACGCCGGACCTGACGTGGAGGCCTCCTGTTATTGAGCTCCCCTGAGGCAGCGTCGCCTCCTCGTGTACCGCTACCATGGTTACTGTTCGCGTTACTCCGGCGGAAAAGGCTGGTCATCGTTTACAGAACCTCCCTTCTGCCCATCCACTGCAGTGGCTCCACCCCTTGACCTATGCACCGCCTCCGGCCACGCCCCTTATCCACTCATGATGCCCCTGGAGGTGAGCTTCAGTATATAGAGGAGCACCATTGGATAAACTTTTCTTCGGCTGCTGATAGCTGAGACTCAACCACATCCAGGACTGGCTGGGCTTCCCAGAATGACTTGCTCTCACTCTCTCAATCCCCCTCAAGTCAAAGGACGAACAGCGGCCCACTCCTGAAGACCTACATCAGAACAGCAAAATGTTAACCACTGATATTTTATTCAGTAAAAGGATAGTATAAAGTTGCATTAAGATTTATTTATATTCATAAGGGATAGTTTACATACTGTAACTGAACATAATTTTATCAATATTTTTGTTTTCACTAGTGTTATAAATGGTCCAGCAGAGTGAAAATGTATTTTTTTAAGGGTGCAAATATTCCATGAAGTTATTTAATATGAGCAGTTATTTTAGAAATATTTAGACTATTATAGTTTTTATTACTATCTAAATGAGCTTTTATTTTTATATTTTCAGTTTTCATTTTGGTTTAAGTTTTAGTAATCTGGTAAGTGCTTTTGTCACTTTTATTTATTTAAAAAAATATTTCTATATAATTAATTTAGTTTCATTTTAGTCATTTCAGAACTTCAACTTGTTGCCAAAACAACGTTTCTAATTTTCATTCTTTGTTTCCCATTTTATTTTATTTCAGCTTTATTTCAATTCAACACATTGTTTAATAGTTTTAGTTAACAAAAACAACACTGAATTTGATATATGTACATATATTTGATTTATTTACCTTTTGATAGATGCTACAGTATTCATTGGTTTTAACATCAGTGCAAGAGGGATTGACAATTGTCTTTGATTTTCAAATAATTTCCTTTGAATTAATTCACATAAAGGATGAACAAATAATACATTCAACACATGAAATATTGTCTCAAAATTCATATTACCCTCAAATTATTTCAGGGTAACATGAACTGATCCTGAAACATTTTAATTATTGTAAGAAAATTTATTATTTTAGATCACGAAGCATAGACACACACATGAACAGCATGAGTCATACATGTGGACGGCCCTCATTGGACATTAAATGGATCAGGATCATTAACAAACAAGGCTTCCAAAAAAGACAGGATAGGTTTTAAACTCTTTAAAGGGCACATTTTTCCCTCACTCAATGCATGGCCGGACGTACATCATCATATATGTGCAGTGTGCTTCACGTGCCCAAATACGTATCTATTTCCTACCTACTGTCTGTCTGCAGAGGAGATGCAGGCTCACACCAAAAGATCCACCAGGAAGCGACTACAGCCAGCAAGATAAACCTTTAGCTTCCATCACAGGCTGCGGGCTCCTCCATAAAATCCATCATCGGAGAGGTTCGGATATCCCTCGCTCCCATTTTCATCTCTCCACATTAATCTGCACCTAAAACCAAACAGGCAGCACTAAATATAGCCACAGACTCTGGCACAGTTCGCCAGCGAGCGCAGGAACTGTAGCAGCTTAGTGATGTGTCTCTGAAGAAGGGAGGCTGTGCCCTTGTGAATAACATACAGCAGAGAGCTGACGTCATCCATAGTTAATACGCCTGCTGAGCTGATATCTGTTAAGCAGGGGTCTGTGTGACCCACTGAGACGGATTAGAGACCCGGAGGAATGCCGGATCTGATTGATAACAGTGAAACAGATCTCAGCACGGCAGATGTGTCATGATAATGGGGGCAATCATCCTTCTAGAACAACACAGGAAAGCTTGCTATTTGAAATTACGGCTATCATCAACAGTCAATATGATCCGAGCCTGCTGGTCTTGTATCCATGGCAACCCTCACGACTATCAATCCCGCTGTCGTTGGACCCTCAGAGTAAGTGATTTGTTAAAGGAGCTCAGAATAAACAACAGCAGTGGTCGTCAAAATGGCCGAACCCAATTAAACGCTTCAATCAATCTCGCAGTTAGTCAGAAACACTTGATACGAAATCAATAAAGATTCAGATACAAAACCGAAACCGAATTGAATCAGATGAAGGTCAAACCTGGGGTCTAGACGTCATTCCCACTACAGGTCATTTAAAGAGGACCTATTATTTCAACTTTGTTTAGTGTGTAACACCTCGATTCGAGTCTTGAGTTTTCTTCCGGGAACGTACACGTCACAAAAAAGCGGCGGGGCCTGGATGAGTTGTGTTTAAATTTGCGGTTATGGTAAGGGGTGTGACATTTGCAAAACAAGCTTGAGTCTAAGCGATCGACCAATCACAATACACTGGTCTAGCCGACCAATCAGAGCACATTGCGCTTTTCGGACCGAAATAAACAGAGCGTTACTGACAGACTGGGAAGAGAGGTGCTGCAGTCTGCAATGTAAAATATGTGAAAAATAATGTCGTTTTGAATATTCAAGAATGAAAACCTATTTTTGTACACCCTCAAAATCCCCAAATCGTAGTATGTTGAAATGAGTATTCCAAAGATACCCAGATTGTCTTCTATTTCCGGTTAGTGCACACTCTAACAGCGAATATTGCCCACAACCCTTTGCACGTTGGACAAGGATTCGATTAAAACTAGATTAAAAGTACATAAAAAGTGTTACAAATTTAAAACAAACATGGCGGATGTGCGAGACCGACGGTGAAGTAGTAAGTTTCCTAGTTAAAAACTGGACACGAACGCCCTCTCAAGTCGTATTTACCACTTTTTCTACAACAGTTACAGTACATCGCCTTGTCTTGTTGTTAAAGTAGTGCATGATTATGTTTACATATATGAAAAATAATTTGAAGTGTATTATATGTTCTATACACAGCAAAAATAGCCTGTATTTGACAGAAATTCCAGAATTGTCAGCAAACTGATGATCTAGATAGTGTGGGGCGGGGAATATTTATGATTGTCAATGAATGGGACGCTAAATATCATTTTGGCTTTAATAAGATTTTCTCAATAAACCTGGTGTCCTCCTTGATTACTGTTCTTTCCGGCAACAAAGTACTTGAATGCGATGAGCTCGTTAATCACAACTTCAGAAGTGGGAAGTAGGTCATTTTCAATCATGATGAATCGGATCGATCAATTTGACTCAAAAGAATGATTCATATGACTTGAAGACTTGACTATTTTTATAATACTTTTATGGTGCTTTTGAAGCTTGAAAGTCTCTGTCTCCAATCATTGATATACTGCATGGAGAAGAAAAAACAATTCATTATTCAACATGTCACATTTTGTGTTTATGAAAGAAAATCTGTCGCACATGTTCAGTTTAACATAAGTGTGAAAAAAACTATATCAGATTTTTTCATTTTTGGATGAAGTACTCCATTAAAGTGTGAACGAAGCGTTCTTGGCTCCTTTTGGCAGGGGACGTAACTGTGAAGCTGGCCCTGCCATTAATAACAAGCTACAAACAACGTTTTTAATGAAATTTAGAAAGTTGTCCCTGCCAAAATGCCAGTATTATGCCAAATTCTGATGCTTTTCTGGCTGATTCAGCATCCAAGAGGAGAGAGAAATCCAAGCGGACAGATTGTGGTGTCTGACAAGAAGAGCTGTTATCACCACAGGAGTCGTCTGTGGGTTAGTGCTTATGTCAGAACACACGCCTGCTGTCTATGTATAAAAGTAGCAGCATGTTCACTGGCACCTCTCTACACTATGCTATCATTAGCCCTAATTGGCCCAAACCTCACTGGCCTCAATTCTAGTAGTCGCTTACACATTTTTAATATTTTGTTTGAATTAATTTTATTAGAACAGAATGCAAAATTCATCTATTGCCGATTTTATTGCAAAGATGCATGCATTTCCTCCATATATTAATAGAAGAGGGCCCAAAGAAAAGGGGAACAGTTGCATAGCGTGCACTGAACCAAACGCACGAGCAGGGCTTTGACACTGTACTTGCTCCTGACCTGGTTCTGCTGAGATGGAAGGAGAAAAGAGAAGAAGAGAGGACAGGAAGGAACAGTGCAGAGGGGAGGTGATTTGAAAGTCCACTATTTTAACAATGTCATTTAAACTATTGAAGGCAAGCAATCAAGTTGCACGTCACCTCACCTCAAATAAGAACAACAGAGACTTAATAGGATCTCTGATCTCAGCCGAGCTCTTAAACTAAGCCCTAATTTAATGAGACTAAATCAGATATTAGAGGCATATGGTCAGACATTTGGAAGTAAACGGATCCCATCCCAGAATCCTTTGGGAGGCCAAACATCAGTCTGCCATCAGCTAAAATGACACCATAAGCAATACTGTGGAAAATGTCAACGTATCACATAGAAGAAATACTGTTTGTTATTATTTATATTAATCTACTGGGTTAACGTGATTTCACCAAGTAAAATCCTTGATCCTGGAACAACATTCAAATCAACTAATCCGATTTGAGGAATAGTTTTTATTGAGGGAAGTTCATGTCAAGTTTAGGCTTACAACAAGGGTTAGAGGCTTCTACACCATTCTTATCCACCTATCATTTTCCTCTGATTTTAGGGACAAATTATGGGTAGGAATATATATATATATATATATATTTTTTTTTTTTTTTTTTTTTTTAAATAAGTAAAAACAACTTCACACTTAAAGAATGTAAAAAGTATTTATTTTTTTAGCATGTTAACCTTAAGTAACCAAAAATGCAAAATATTGGACAGCTAAATGCTTCATCATATAATCATATTTTTTTGGATAACATTTTGAAAGATCAAAATTCTGGCCCTGTATGATTTTAATTGTTACATACAGACATAAGTGGACCAGAGACACAGGTGAGTTTTCACAAACTCCATCACATCACACTGTAGTAACATAACAGCACCCTGCACTATATATGGCGTGATTATTAGAACATATCCGCAGGGATAGATTCATTCTTGAGGCCTGACTGAATAGAATTTTAACTGAACAGCGCTTCCGTAGTAAATGTATCTAAATAAAGGCATAATCATCTGGCAGAGACACGAGCGGTCCAGGATGAGGATGAGATCTTACCAGCTGAAGCGATCGTCTCTGATCACATTACTCGATGCTCCATTCCTCCATGTTGTGCTATAAACAGTGATAACAGCAGACGGTGTCGTTCACAGAGCGTCAGATGGCGAGTCTTTATCGGCTCTTGAGCGCTTGAGCTGTGGGCAGATTATCCTCCTCTCACCGCGCTCAAGAGCATCTAGTGGATACAGGTGAGTAAAGCAACTCAGCATTACCAAAGATGAAATCAACTCCTGAGTTTGTAATAAAATATTATATTCATACTTCGGTTATCCTCAATTTCTTAAATATATGGCTAACTTAATGCTAAGTTAATACTAAAGATATCTATAGCCTATATATAAAAAATATATATTTTTGGAAAGAAATTAATATTAACATTTTTATTCAGCAAGGATAAATGAAACTTCAAAAAATGTTATTTTATGAACGTTCTATTCATTAAAGAATCCTGAAAAATAATATCAAGGTTTTCACAAAAATATTAAACAGCACAACTGTTTTCAACATTGATACATTTTAATAATAAGAAACGATTCTTGAGCAGCAAATCAGCATATTAGATTAGGATCATGTGACACTGACGACTGGAGTAATGATGCTGAAAATCTGCCATCACATGAATAAATTACATTTTAATATTATTGTATTTATTGTATTACTGTATTTTTGATTAAACAGACTACATTTCTTTCAAAAACAAATATATATATATATATATATATATATATATATATATATATATATATATATACACACACATCTTTAGAGATAAATTATATTTCTTAGTTTTCATTTATCACAATAGCAAAAAAAAAAAAAAAAAATTTAGAATACAGTTTTTCCACCAATTAATACGTCGTTAGCCTACTAACAGATGCAAAGCAATTTAGAGCGTTTATTGGCTATTTTATGAGGGTTTCGAGCGCGGCTTTTCTAATTAGGATTTAGTGTTATTTTTAATAAATATTTTTGGCTCAATTTCCAAATGTTTACACACAAAACCCCTGTCTTATTGACTTATATAGGTGCTGGATGTTGCTGAAATATCTAAATGAGATGTTTTCATGAATATGAATGAACGAAAAGAAATGCTCTTCAAATACTAATACAGCTGCCTGTACTTACAGACACGGGCAGATGGTGAACAGCGGCGCCCTGAAAAAAGCGCAATTGTTCTTTCAATGGGTCTCATTGTCTTTTATCCCCGTTGTGAGGCGACAGTGAGGGGTGAAACAAAAGACCTTGAACCCGAAGCACCTGCTCATGGACACGAGATTAAACCCAGGGCTGATTGTATTGGGATCCCAGGGGCGCGTCACGCCTGATCAAATGATGCGGCAAGCGTGAGGCCGTGAACGCGCACCAATAGAGCCAATGCACATGGAAATGAGTCCTAACGACCAATTTGAGATTCCGCGAAGAAAAAAAAGCCAGCATGTAAGATTAAGGAACTAGTGTGGGGGGAGGGGGGCATTTAAACAGGGCCAGATGGAGAGCCATGAATTAGAGATGAACGATTTTTTTTTTTTTTTGTGGTGAAGATCATGGATTGAGGAAACTTTCCTAGATGGGATGTGTAATGCCTGATTGTTGAAAATGTTGAACTGACACATTATCAAGTGTTGAGCCAAATATCTGTCCCACTGCCTGAGCCGAGAGTGACTGCTGGTCTTCTGCCTTCCCATTGGCTGAACTCAGAATTCCTTGTGTACCTTTACAGATTTTTTTAGACAGATTTCCAGCAAAATATCTTACTCATGTAATCATGTATATATATAGTCCAAATGAATAAAAAATATCTCTGATATTAATAAATATCTAGGCATAACTAGAAAAACTATATTCCATTACATAAAAAAAAATCCATGCCTAAAAATCTCAAACTCAATGCTATTTCTTGGTTTTCCATGACTGCAGGGAATCAGGGACAATTAGCTTTATGCTATATGCCCTATGTACACGGCATCGGTTGTCTGTGTAACAATGCCTAGTGTATTGTCCCTGTTAAATTAACAAACAAAATAAAACAAGGTACATTTGTTGTTCTCTTTTTTTTTTTCATGAATCCGATTGTTGATGGAATATATTTCTATATATGTGCATTATCTTTCATTATGTTTGAAAAACAATAAAACATTTTGGTCATAAAAAACCCCAAACAAGGTACATATGTGTGAAGAGGCCAAGAATGTAATAAAAGATTAAATGCTAACATGAGGTATCAGTTTTCAATTTTAGGCACTACATTTCATAATTATTGACAATAAACGCTGGTAGATCTCGCTTAAACGCACATACAGCAATCATGTTTTACAGTTTTTTATTTAGACAACCCAAATAAAAAGGCACATAAAACATTGCGCATGTTTACATAATTATTTCTGACAAACTTACATTAAAAAAAATGTAGGAATGTTTTTCTTTCTGCTACTCAGAAAGCCTAGCCTTCGTATATACAAAATTACCATTGTTAATGTACTAATACAAAAGTTTTATAAAAGGTTATTTTGCTTTTCTTCGCTCACATGTCTATCTGTACTCTAAGAACCTCTGAGCTAAACACTTCTGTACAAACATATACATTCAACCGCTTTCACAGGGGCTCCAAAAATCATCCAGTTCATCAACTGAATCAAAACAACATTAGACTCAATTCAAATATCTTCACTTCATTGGATTTCATAATTGGTTTGAATTTGGCAAATAAAAGGCAATTATAATGCATCTACTAAAGAAATGCATAAATGCTCATTCTGACTCTCCCCCACAAACTAAACTATGGAAACATGCTTTTGTTTGTTCTAGTGTGACGGGAGAATCAAACGGCTCACGCGCACACGCACACGCACACGGATCAGGGATTCATTGTGTCTGATCAGGATAAAGCATCCCCTTCCTGAGACTCAGTGCTGGGGTGGACGGCATCCATTCAGACACTCCAGATCATCACATCACAGGCTGTGGCGGGAAAACTACCCACAAAAAATTGCATACAAGTCGAATAATTAGTGTTTTCACTACAGCAGTCTCTTCTCTCTGGCATCTGCTCCATCCACAGGAAGCATATAGAGGAAGTGGCCGACATAATGTACCTAAATTTCCATCACATTGGCGGCAGATCCGTGTAGTGAGTGGCAGCTCACTCTTCCTACTTATACTGTTAAGTAAGTGTGTTCTCATTAACACAAAATTATAAAAACTCTTCAGTTCGAACAGATCGGCATGTAACCACCCACCACAGTGTAGAAATTTCCAGAAGCAGTCTGTAAACATTCTTCTTTATTTCAGACTGAAGACGTGCTTTTATGGTAAATGGTGCTTCTGGGCTTTAGCTACAGCAAAATACAGGAGTCCAAACCACTGGAAAAAAAGATTCAATATTAAATCACCGGAAGCAAATAAAATGAGCAGGATGGTGCCGCTGTGGATATAACAGGTAAAATAACTACAAAACAAAAACAAACCTAATATATAAATAAACGAAGAAAAAAAAGAAAACAAAAAACTAAATAAAACCTAAAACATACAAAAACATTAAACAAAAAGATCAAACTAATGAATCAAAACAAAACAAAACGCAAAATAAAACCTAAAACATACAAAATACACAGAAAAAAACAAACAAGAAAATCTAAAAACAACAAAAAATAAAACCTAAAATAAAGTGAACTATATTTACAAACAAACATGAATAATTCCAAATCAGTTTCCTGGAATTATTCATGTTCATTTCCTATTCTCAGCCTATTTCTAGAATAGGGATCTTACAAAAATCATATAAAAATACAAAAAACGAGGTTATAAAATACTTTTAACGACAAAATCAGGCAACAAAAGTCCAAATTAAAGGGTGTCAATGCGTGACTCCAACCTCTAGATGGCTCTGTTTTGAATGAGCTGGTTATCTACAGTTCATAAACCCTGTCCCAAATGGCGTACTTGACTCCTCAGAATCCACACTTTGGTGAAGTAATGCTCCACAGACTTAGTAGTATGCTTGGAAGTCTGCACCAGTGCGCAAATGGGGCACTCGAGCACCTTTCTCACCCATAAAATTACAAAGGGGACACCCTACGGTCTTCATGGGCTTCACCGATGCGTGCAAATGAAACCGCAGCAACCACATCAAGTGTGCAATTTTGGACAGGGCCATACTATCATGATATTTATATTTAGATAATACTGCCTCTTTAGACTAGGGATATGCTTTCAGTGCAAGACTCTCTTTCCTTCCTCCAAACGTTTTCTTTTGTATGCAAAAGCTAACAATGGCGACGTAAACAATAAGAAAAGGAAGCTGCCCTCCCCTCAGACAAACTAAAAAGTCGTAAACCGTGACCTGCCGAACACTATTAATAAAGAAAACAAAACTTGTTCTCAACCGTACCTCTTCAAAGTTGCTACACGGATGTACGCACTCAAAATAATACAAAAAATATGTTTAAAATCCTCCCTCCCAATGGAAGCTAAAGTCACTTTCTAATGAATTTTCTTAAATACTGATCACGCCTCAACATCATTGAAGAACCCATCGGCACTCTGCTTATAAAAAAAGTGTTCAAAATGCACATCGATTATTGCATTTGTCCTTAAAAATGTCCGTCGGGGTTTTGAAGTGCTCAGAGGAGCTTGCCAAATGCCCCGCTACCGAGCTGCTCACCTTGTGCGCAAAATGCAAACGTATCCAAAGGCCAGAGAGAGTTGGATCGACCCGTGCTACTCTTCCACCAGAGTTGCCACAGGATGGGTTTGTTCACGCCACACAGGTGTCAGTCACACAGAGGTCAGGGCTAAAAAAGGCTGGTCAGGGGCCGGTTCTACCAGGGAGAAGACGGCAAGACTTGGGACAGGAAGGACATGCTGTCCATTGATCTCATGGCGATGTTGAGCGGGCCGCCGATGTTCATGGACATGGGTGTTGTGATGGCCACCGGGTGGGCGATGTTCATGGGCGCTGTGGCTGGGATGTTGACGGAGGCGATGTTCACAGGGCCGGTGATGGTGACCGGGTGCTGCAGGCTGACGGGAGATGTGATATTGACCGTGTTGGTGGAGATGTTCATCTGGGCTGCTATGGTAACGGGGTTGCTGGTGTGACCACGGTTCATTGCAGTGGTGATGGGGGACGAGACCGAGACCGGTGTGGAGGAGGCAGAGTTGCAGACTTCAGTGTTGTCTGTAGAGCACGGAGAAAGAGACAGGAGAAGCGTTTAATATACGTGTTCAGGGTTTGTGTGTATTCCGCTCCCAAACTCTCTGGGTGTCTAGACTGGTGTGTCAAATGATGTAAAGGAACCTGTAGACATATGTGAGCATTTGTGATCGAACTTCGTTTGGTAACAGCGGAGACGGAAGAGAGCAAACTTTTAATGTGTGTGTATCTGCTTTTCCACCTTTTTTGTTTTGTTTCATTTTTACCTTTTCGGAGCCCTGAGTGGTTCCACTGCCAGTCTCCTATTTAGAAATAGACAGAGGGTTATGATGGGCAGGCAGCTGCCTGCAGTGATGCATTATGGGACTTTTAGCAACGCAGGGTTGCAGTATTTATGCTTAGTGTGAATTCAGACATGAATATCATTTTATAAAAGGAGATATTTGTTCATTATCATCATAAACAGATCCAAGCCTTTTTATCCAATTCAACAGAAACAATTTAATGTAAATGTTGCAGGTTCAAAACAGGTTCAACTCTATTGACAGCATGAATGGCATGTTGACATTTAACACAGAAAAAACAAACTCGTTCATCAGTTTGCAAAAATTCTTCATAGAAAGCCTTCAAAATGACTTGCTCCACAGATATTCATTGTAAGGGCATTACAAACAATTATTTTAAATGTATTTCTATTAAATATACCATAGTATAATAAATATATAATAAATTATATTATATTAATAATATTTTTTGAACTGAGGCAAAAGACACAAATATTTGTAAATGTAGGTGTAATAATATAATTACTATAGTATAATAAATTATATAATATTATCATTATGTTTTTGAGGCAAAAGACAAAATTATTAATATACTCGTTATATTAATATTACAAAAAATATATATAAAAATGAATATATGTATTTTTTTATATATTTTATAAAATTTGCAAACAATTTGAGGTGAGAGAAAATTATTAAAATATTATAAATATACTTTTTAATATAATAGAATTTATAATAGAATTACAAAATAATATTCTGTGGTAATCAACAGCATAGTCACAGATGCTGTCAATAGCATCTAAAAATATTTTTTAAATTCACAATCTACAAGAATCACAGTTAAAAAAAAAAAATAAGAAAAAAATAAGACTTAGCTCATCACTTTCAAAGCAGACAGAAATGTAAAAAAAAAACGAAAAAACAAACAAAACTAAACTACATGATATAGATGGATCATGGAATGGGAATCAGTGGGTTAATTCATGAAAAATATACAAGCAAACATAATGGCACCTATCACTAAATAGCACAACAGTTCTGAGACAAACTGAGACCATAGACCAATACTAAGTAAATGACAGTGCACATTTCCAGAGTACTGCTGACTGCTTTACATCCTTGCATTAGATCTAGATTAGACCTTTTCCTGACCCTGTTTGTCCTCAGAAAGGATCCGGTTCTGTCAGAGCAGTTTCTGCCTAAAGCAAAGCATTGGCCTCCTCCACTGATATGCTTGACTAATTTAATCTCTGAACATACAAATCAAATGCCATGACCAATGAAATATGATGGAATGCACAACCAAAGTTCAAAAAAACTTCACAAAAATAAACGCAATATTACTGGGAAAAGGCTTCTGGCTCAAGAAATCACATCAGCCATGTTCAAGTATCATTCCAAACAGAAGTACTCAAAAAGAATTGCTTTAAATGCCCCTAATGTCCACTTTACAGAGACTTCACTCCCACGATTCTTTGTGCTTCATAAGACGACCATTTTCCACCAACCTGAACCATTCCTCCATCTCAGAAAGAGCTCTGGGCTTAAAAATGGACTCCGCTCTAGCCCCTAAAGTATGTTGTTCTCAACCCAAACTCAAAAGTAAAAGGACCGGGGACGGGACCAAGCAAAAACGTATTCAGAATAACCTGTGATATCATGAAAACACTGAATTAAATATACTTTGGATGTTAAAATATGTTCTGAAAGAAGTGTAGGACTCAAAAAAATTACAATGGGGTATAATTTATCGCGGGCATTATTGTAACGGTTCTCAGTTTTTCAGAGATTTTTTTAAAAACACTCTGAGCAGGATAAAGTCACCTCTCACTAGTGCACTTGAGTATGTGTAAGAGAGTTTGGGAGCTGAAGGGACATAAAAGAGCTTGGAGAAGAGAAGAAAGGATGGAACAGAGTATTAGTAGAAGGATGTTGGTGCTAGAGCTACATGAGTCACCCAGAGAAGCTGGGAATGTTGTCGTACAGACTACAGGCTGATTGGCTGTTGGGGCAACCAATCATGTTGCACTTACCTTTATTACAGGCATTGTTAAAGTTGGTCTGGCCGTGTGTTTTTAAGTGGCTGGTGATGTAGGCAGCGCTCAGCATCTTTCCGCACACGTTGCACGTGACTTTACCCTCGTGCCGAATCATATGCGACCGAAGTCTGTCTTTGGTGGCAAAGGCTGATGTACAGGCCTATTATGGACACAAGACATGTAGATTTACATCATTTACAGCCAAAATTCAAAGTTTTCCTTGAATCACTTATTACTAATCAACATTTATGTGTGTGACGTTTTAACTTCAAGAAATCCTCGTTATTAACCCTTTATGAGTACCATGTTTGGGTACCAGCAACTAGAGGCACACTGTTAGATGCCCAAATGCATAAATGGGATGAATGGGTTCTGGTTCTTACCGTTACTTGGCATTTGAAAGGTCTCTCTGAGGAATGAACATGCTTTACGTGGCAGCTGAGATGGTCAGGCCTGAGAGGAGAGGGAAAAATTAAAAACATGGCAAAGAAGAAAACAGCATAGTGTCTGCTGTACTTTGCCTCTGAGAGACAGTTTTGACGAGTTTGTCTCTAAGTTGCAGATTCATCAGATGCCGTGACCTAGAAAACCTAACGCAGGTGTGGCTTACAGTAAACACTGGGCTACACCAGCACTGTTCACAGTTAATAGAACGCAAACTGATGTTGCTTTACCACTAGAGATTTTGGTTTGGATTCAAGTTTGATTGCCTATAACAGGAATGTCCAAACTCGGTCCAGGAGCAGGATTGGACACCTCTGGCATATAATATTCGGTTTATTGATAGATGTGAAGCATCTTCCAAAATCGAGGTGTACAGCAATGAATTGTGCTGGAGTCCATACAGAATTCGGTTCATGTGAAGTGCAGTGCAGCTTGTGATTGTTGTGAATGCAATCTGAATATTAACATATTTTGTGGGGATATACACTACAGTACAGCTCCAAAGTTTGGAGTCAATACGATTTTTTTTTATTCAGCAAGGATGGGGTCATTAAACCCTAAAACACTTTTTTATTTGAAATAATAATAACAAATTAAAAAGCTAGAATAACAGCAAAAATACTGGAAAAAACAACAACCTAAAACACATTTTTTAAGATGTTGACATGTGTACAGGCTCCACATCGACGAAAACAGTGATAGCACTCATGTTTATTATACCGGGAAAAGTTATTTTTTCATTTTTCTGAGCCATTTCGCTATTCCAGTTTAAAAAGCAAAGTTAAGCCAACATCACGAAAAGTGAGGTATATGCGTTCATTTGGAGTGGTGATTGACTGCCGTGGCTGGAGACTACGTGTCTACATCATCCGTTTCTGAGCTTTCCTCCGCATTATTTCTAAGAATTAACTCTTTTAATCCAATCA
Organism: Squalius cephalus; assembly: GCF_949319135.1. Classification (NCBI taxonomy): domain Eukaryota; kingdom Metazoa; phylum Chordata; class Actinopteri; order Cypriniformes; family Leuciscidae; genus Squalius; species Squalius cephalus. The sequence goes on from NC_137145.1 coordinate 9,048,433, forward strand.
TTGTTCTGCATTATGCATGAGATCGTATTACAGCGGAGAATACGAATAGCGTTCAGCTTTGCATTTGGATGCGTTGTAAGTGTGTTACCTCAGAACAGTAACACAAAAGTGTTGTTTGCATTCTCCCCACAAAGAGGTCAGAGCATGTGTTTGACTACCAACACATGGAAAATATGACTAACAATATTTAATATCTAACAGCGCGTCTTCAAATGTAATATATGTTCAAATAAGAACACTCTGACACAGAGGTATTTATTTCTAAGAATAATTCATCATAACGTATTTGGTTTGTTCATGATAGTTGTTAATTTCCCTAGTGGCACTATATCAGCATATTAGAACAATTTCTGTACGATCATGCTGAAAATTCAGCTTTGACATCACATTTTAAAACAAATGGAGTTTTGCTGAGCATAATATAATAAAAAAATCCTTCCAACCCCAAACTCTTGAACGATAGAGTTTCTCCAATAATTTGTTTGCAACAACAATTCCAAAGTAACATAAAATCTAAGTAAAACAAACACTTCTAACCAGGGTTATTATAGTAACATAAACTTAAAACTATAAAAAATGTGTTCTTGAAATAAAATGAAATTACCTGAAATAACATTATCCGAAAAAAAAAAAAAAAAAAAGAAGAATTTATATATATATATATATATATATATATATATATATATATATATATATATATATATATTAAACTAAATGAAAATGTGAAATTTTTCCTTGGCAACTAGCTGAAATTAAGTTTAATATATATATATATATATATATATATATATATATATATATATATATATATATATATATATATATAAACTTAAAAATAATTTCAGCTAGTTGCCAAGGAAAAAACTTCACATTTTCATTTTGTTTAATTTGATGTACTAAAATAACAAAAAATAAAATAAAAATTAATAAACTATAGATTGAAAAAAAAACTAAACAAAAAGAAAAACTTTAAAATGAAATGGAAAACATACAAATAAAATCTAATTGAAACAATATGAAAACTTAAAACTATAATAGTATCTCAATGACAGTAAAATAACCCTGCTTTTTAGATTTAAAGTTTTGCTACCTCAGTCACAACTTACAATTATATTACACCATTATAACAAAAAACATTTTTTTTGCAATCGCACTTTTGGAACAAAATCAGCAGGACATATGGAGGAGAAAAATTGAATTCGGGTTTACAAAACACACTAAATATGAACGTGACACAACCTGCCAGAGGAGACTGGGACATTTTGTTTCAGGTTATGTTCTCAGGAACAGCCAGAGCTCTAAAAACAGCTCTTTTCATCTCTGTGCTTTGACTTGTGTCAGTGCGTGATTAATAATCCGAGGATTAATTTCAGGGATAGTGAGGCCTCTCTGATGCTTTTCTAGATATTCAGAGACATTATAGACGAGACTCCTAAAGCAGCCGTGTGTCTGTGGCCCCTGAGTGACTCAAAGGAAACCCCAGCACTGATCCTCTAAGACAGAACAAACAGGAGGGAATAACAGAGGAATAAGAGCACCCCCTCCTCCTTCTGTTCACGCAGACCCTCGGCATGCTGGGCCCTACAAAGGAAGCCAGTCAGATCCATTCACAACAACTATAAATCAGCCAGCGGCAGCCAATAGGAACGAGATGAAATTAACATCATCAGAACAGCAGATGGTGGATTCAGCTCGAGCCTTGAACACATATTTCAACAGACAGTATTAAATGCACTGACATCATCAGAGTCCACAAACAGCATCATTTTATGCGGTATGGAAAGGAGTTATTACTACTTTTAACATTTGTTATTAATGTATAGTACATTTAAGCATTGTTGAAAGTGAAAATATGGTGTTATTTGTAGAGATTGGAATCAAGAAATGATTTGATTTCAAATCAATCTTAAATCATATTTAAAAATGATTTCATGATGTTCCGTTTCATTATATATGATACTGAACTACTAAATCTACCATGTAAAATTATGCTTTTTTAGTCTCTTTTTAGCTTGTAGTCTGATCCAAATACGGGTTGAATTTATGCAATGAGAATTAAAAAACAACAACAACAAAAAAGTTCTTAGAAAGTTATAGTGACCAGTAGGCCAATACGCAATCAAATGAGCCGGTTCTTTTCAATTAGCCAGTTTATCGTATAAATCTGCATTTTAAAAATGTACTTTATTCCTGTGATTTATTCAATTCTGATATGCTGATTTAATGAAAACAGTTGTGCTGTCTAAGAAATATTTGATGACTAGAAAGTGCAAAAAAACAACATTTATTTGAATTAGAAATCTACCATAACATTACAAATGTCTTTACTGTCACTTTTGATTAGTTTAATGCATCCTGGCTGAATAAAAATGTATTTATTTAAAAAAAACAAAAACAAATCTTACTCTTTCGATTATCAAAAAGGGAGGGGCTTCCTCAAAAGAATCATTAAAGAACTACAATTGTTCATTGGAATATGAACCAGAATCATTAAATTCATTATAATGCTCAACCCCTAACTTCTAAATCAAACACACTGATTATAAGTCAATTTACAAAAAAAGCCCCACATACCTTGAGAAGCCCTTTCCGCACACAGAACAGACGTAGGGTTTGTGGACGCCTCCGTCGTGTGAGCGCACATGGTACGTCATGCGATCTTTCCTCTTAAAGCGCTGCTGGCATATATGACACTCGAACGGTTTTTCGTCCGAGTGTGACAGCTTGTGACGGTTCAGATGGTAAACGTCCCGGAAGGCTTTCCCGCACATTTCACAGCCGTGGTTCTTTTTTACGGGCTTGGGTGGCTTTTTGGGAGCACTGTGCTGGGTCACGTTGGACATGGACGTCGGGGACATGACCGTGGAAGCGGAGGACGTGGAAGTGGTCGCCGTGGAGAGGATGCCAGCGACGGTTGAGATGTAGGAAGGGTCACCCGTGGTCTCGCGGGGCAAGGTGGAGATGAGCGAGACCATGGTGGGCGCCGCCTGCGCCGTCTTCTTGGGTCTGGACACCATTTTGATGCCGGTGTGGCAGGACTCATGGCGGCGAAGGTGGTAGCTGTCACGGAAGGCCTTGTTGCAGTAGCCGCAGATGAATGGCGTCTTGCTCTTGTGCTCTTTCTTGACCACTGCCATCGGACCGCCCCCTCCAGCGTTCCCACCCCCTCCTCCCCCCGTCCCGCTGGCTACATTGTCCTTTAGGAGCTCGGCTGCGCTGACAGGGGGCTTGTGGTCCAGCGGAATGGGCATCACAGGCTTCTGGTCCTGTGGCTCAGAGTTCAGCAGTGGCAGCAGGCTGTTTGGGGCCACCTGGTGCTGGTGGTGAAGGGCTTCATTAGCCTGCTGGAAAGAGAAGACAGGACAGGAGCAGGGAGGTTAAAGACTGGGATGTACTGACAAAAAAAATATTAAATTACAGCATTGGCCAAAATTATGGCGAATAACAATTGGGGTGACATTATAAATACAAATAAATGCAATTAAAAATAATAGTATATAAAAAAAAAAAGATGAGATAACATCATAATAGTAAAAAATAATAAAAATAAAATGCAATATGATAATGAGATGAATTAATAAAAATTATATAAAATATAAATGTCAGTATAATAAAATAATAAATTAAATATTAAATCAATCAATCAATCTCAACTGTCATGTGTGCCGAGTCTCGACCCCAAAAAATAAAACATAATAAAACTGTGGTCTGTTTAAAAAAACTAAAACTTAAAATAAAAACATGTCATCCAGGGACATTATAATCTATAACTGTTTAAGTATTCCCAATATACATAAAGAATTTTACATGCTATAATTAAAGTCTGCCAGCAAACATGGCATAATCTTTAAATTAGAAGAAAAAAAATCTATATATTATTTACTATAAATAATATAATAGGATACATATATGCACACACAAGCACATATTCGCAATGCAGATGCACAGATGTGAAAGCGGTCTCATACACTGGTCTTCACATTTATTTTTTCTTAAGATAAAAAAAGAATTCTCAAGAGAATTTTACTCTGGGGCTCCAGTACGTTTGAACAGAGATGAAAAACTCTGATCTCAAGGATACATTACAGACGATATAGCCTGAGCCCATCCTGCACAGAGTTGCTGTGTTGTGTGTGTGTGTGAGTGTGTGTGAGTGTATTCTTCTGTGTTCCCATCAGCCCTTTAGCAGCCTGTGGGGTGACTAACGATGAGCAGGAGTTCAGGAATGAACACACACACGCTCATGCTCACGTTACATACATACAAACACACACTGGACACGACAGCTGGCAGGAGGAAGAGGCACTCCATTGAGAAACATCTCATTAAATCAAATGAGTCAAGTTTCTCCTCTTCAAACACAGAAATTCATGCTGGGCTAATGACTGGATTCAGAATTCCTGATTCAGAATGATTCACAGTGTTATCAAAAGTGTCATCTAGGCCCCAAACTAATGACACAGATTACGCTGCAGTCGTGATAGAGCACATGCTGGCATGAACACAGGGTACAGGACAGAGCCTGTGTGTTCTGCTCTCTCTGATTAACTGAACTCAAAAACAACGCCGGGCCGCTGAGGAATCTAAATCTGTCCGGCGTAAACCGATCTGCCGAGATGCTCCCGGTTCTTCATGTGACTGCTAAATTAACCGTAACGCAAGAGAGATGATTCAGCGGGTCAGGAACAAACAAACTAAACCTGTGAATGAGATGACAAGGACTTGGGAGAGATAGAGAATCAGCACTTAGACAACTCTTGATTGGTGGACGGGAATATGAAACACTTATTTAGAAATGGATAAGCAACACACTGGCTGATATTAGATAAACAGATCTCAATGCAATTCTAATGACACCAAGCTTCATGTACCATGGCAAACTGCTTTTATGCCTTTTAATAAAAAAACTAATCTACAACTGCAGCAAATGTAGCACTGTAATCAAGAAATGATGCTATTGTTCAAAAGTATGGGGTCAGTAAGATTTTTTCTTAAATCAATACTTTCATAAATAAATGATTAAAAAAAATAAATGTTAAAAAAGGATTTCTATTTCAAATAAATGCAGTAATGAACAAAATCAGCACGTGACACTAAAGACTGGAATAATGGCTGATTGCCATCACAGGAATAAATAAAATGTTAAAATACATTAAAATTTAAACTGTTTTAAAAGCACTTTAAGAGGAATAAATATTTTACAATATTAATGTTCTTACTCTATTTTTTATCAAAGTAAAGGCAGCCTTGGTGAGCATAATTTAATTTAAAATGTAACCCCAAACAGTAATATATATTATAAATAGAAATGGAAAACATTACTTTCACATATACAATAAACAAAGAAATGGATGAATTTTCAAAGTCTAAATTTTGGCAAATATTACCCTTAAGATGTATAAGAACAACAAGGAATGCAATCCAGAGTATGATGCAACTTTATGACGTGCGATACTGACGTACAACATTCTTAAAAAGCGCATACTTTCCTATTATAAGCAAATTATTTACTTTCACAGAGTAGAAGTGTGTGAATTGGGATGCAGCCAACATGAACAACACACAGGGAAACCCAGCTCGCAGGCCTGGAAACAGAGGTGGATGTTTGTTTGTTTACTGAGGCTTTTGGGAGGCTGGACACACTCCTTCAGTTCTCCCTTACACACACACACACACAGCAGCATGAGGGATTTGTTTACACGGCCAGGGGCAAAAGCTTACAGACACTCGCTGCTAACCTACATCACAACCACCTGCCCCGGCAGACACTGATCTTCTCTGAGCCACAGCGTCAGCACAAACGAATATACAGCAATCACAAACACATACATTGAATTAATCTATGAACAGCTCAAACGAATCAGACTTCTCAATGCTCCCACAGCCTGAGGCCCTTAAAAGACCCAATAAAGTGCGGCAAACACACTGTTCACCCACTATTGATGTTCAATGGAGCATCTAAAACAGGCACAGCCCCCAAAAACTGAGAAACAGCCCCAAACCAGCTCCGTTGAAGAAAAAAAAAAAAAAAACTAACTCACTGCACACAACTAATGAGCTAAAATCGTATGTAGATTTTAAACCAGAACAAAGTCAGCAAAAGGTCAAAGGTGGCATTATTAGGGCTCGGCCCCTGAGGGCACGTCTTCCCGTCATGATAAAACAACATGGCCTGTCAATTCTCAGAGGCCAAGGAAACACACACACATAGCCTGAGGGCATCAGGAAGGAGAATGGGTTGATTAGTCGTCCTACAAGCCAATTGATTAGTGAGGCGGACTAATTAATTGACAAAAAATATTTTTTACATCATAAAGACAGTTTCAGCATGCTGACAGTGGGGAAAAAGTAGAGAGTAGGGCTGCACAATATATTGAAAAATTATCAAAAATATCCCAAAGGTATCACTTGCGATGACTGCATGATTTTAACACTCCAAAATATTACTAAAAAAGTCGAAATCGAATACTTCCCTACTATATAAGCTAGTATGCCAAAAACAGTACGCCAACAGAGTAGTATGTCCAAATACATAGTATCCAAAAAACAGTAGACGAAAATTTCCCGGATTATAGAGCTGGTAAGTCCCGCCCCTTCCGCTAACCCCACTGGACCTCTAGGTTGAAAAATCGTCAATGCAAGTGAATGGGAGAAAATAATTATTTTCTGATCCCGTTTGAATTGTTCCATGAATGTGAACATATGTTGTCTGTGAATTTTTTATATAATTTTTCATGTTACGAGTTTGACAGTATATTGTATGATTCTTTGGCTAGCAGCTGTGGAAAAGACATAACGAGAAAGACTACATGTCAGCTGTGACGTCACCCCATAACACATTTCCCTCCACTTGTCAAATCACGGTGCTAATGCTAATGCACCATTCAAACCAAATGGGCTGTTCTTTCTTCAGATTCCCGTCTGAAAGCAGCGAAGAGTTGTAGTCCACAAAGTGCTCTCACACAAAGTCTAACCGTATCAAACTTCTACCAGCTAAATTGTAGCATTCTTTACACGAAAAATTATATAAAAAATTCACAGACAACATATGTTCACATTCATGGCACAATTCAAACGGGACCAGAAAATAACTATTTTCTCCCATTCACTTGCATTGACGATTTTTCAACCTAGAGGTCCAGTGGGGTTAGCGGAAGGGGCGGGACTTACCAGCTCTATACTACTTCCGGCGAGAATCTGAAGTGCGCATTCGATTGACACTTTACTATCCCATGAGGCCACGGGAGAGGATCTATGAATGGAGGTGAAGGGACACAACTGACGCTGGTAGGTCACATGATAATGATAACATGGCGGATGTAGTACGTCCGGATTACAATCATACTACACACATTTATACTATATAGAACAGACTAAGTTCAAATTCAAATGTAGCATGTATCGATTTCGGACGGCGCTCAAGTTTTAGGTAGTTGCAGACAGCAGATTGGACACATAACTGTTACATAAGTGTGACATGCGTAATGTTATAAGTACACAAGCACACAGGAAGCCGCCTCTCGGGCAGAGCGTGATCCCTAATTCAGTTCTCTTCCATAGCTTACATAGCCAAATTTATGTCAAAATGTCTGTCTTGGTGAGCATTCATATACACAGTCAGTTATGCTGACCAAACAGTTGAGAAAGACAGCGTGTGTGTAACAATATATTGGATCCGTGCAGCTCTTAAAGTGACAGCAGCCTAATAATAAACCTGCTGTGTGCTTAATGTTAATCAAACAACAAAAGACAAAGAGAAAATCACTCACTGCTCTTGACTGAATAACTTTTGTAGCTTTAATAAGAATCAGTATACAATGAATTCATACAGTGAAGACTAAGCAGTGTTTTATTTTTACTAGGGCTGTCAAACGATTAATCGCGATTAATCGCATCCAAAATAAAAGTTTGTTTTTACATAATTTATGTCTGTGTACGGAGTATAATTATTTTCTATATATAAATACACACACATGCATATATATATTTAAGAAAATGTGTTATTTATAAATAAAATATTTATATATAATATAAATTATATATAATATAAATATATATACACAGTATATACATGCAAATATTAAATATATACATGCATGTGTGCGTATTTATATATAGAAAATAATTATACACCGTACACACACATGTATTATGTAAAAAACTTTTGTAGGGAGACGCTTTCTTCTCACAATAATAATGTGAAACATGTATGATGGTTTGGTTATATAATTTTTAAATATATTTAAATATAATTTAATTTGTGCAGCCCTAGAGACTGATTGCGTTGGTCAGAAGAGAGAAAAATGTCAAAAGTGCCATAACTCCCCCAGTTGTTGTGTTAGAGATACTCACACAGCAGGTTTTTTTTTTAATGGCAAGGTTATATAATACAAATAGTACATTACATTTTATAAAACTGGAAAAACAACTACGGCTAGTTTTATAATGTTAAAAACTGTGGAAATGCATTATCACAGTCAGTGAAAATATACAAATATTTCATTTTGCATATGCTTAATCAAGAGCAAGAGATGCTGTTGGTCTCTGCAGACACAGTGAAAAGAGGACACTGCAATTAAGATGCGTGCCTTCCTGCAATCACGAAGAGGGCAGGGTTAAATACCTGACCTCTCGCATTCAGCGTCATCCATCCATCTCGCAAGACTGACCGCGACGCAGGCAGACGCAGGACAAGAAAAACGAATGCTTCTTTCTGCTCCTTATTTCATCTGCTCTATTGTGATAGACACAAATCGGAGCGGGGATGCCCTCACGGATCCGCAGGGGGTCTTTGTACGGGAGTCTTCTCCGATTTGGTTCCTCTATTCATGAGGAGAACTGCATATCTCCACACACACACACACACACTTCCTATAGCATCCCAGTCATCATTTTACTGGGTACGTCTGGGGATGCGAGTCTAGACTAGGCCGCTGTGTGTGTGTGTGTCTGTGTGAACTTCACGAGCATGTGACGCAGAATGACTGTAGCCCTGCTGTGTCTTCACGCCACTCTGACAATTTTGATACAAATCGGCTCTGAAGGCTGAGGTCAGTGTAACGTAAATAACAGAGAAAACGAGTTCAGCGAGAGAATAAGGAGTTTTGAAAAGCCAGCGGCCGCACAATGGAGATCCGCAACGGGCCAGGGCTGGATGCTGAAACACATGGTAATTCATTTTCGAGTAAAGCTTTCTTAAATTTGAATTTGAAAAGAAACAGCAAAGAAGAAAGAGTGATTAAACGGGCAAAATAAAAGTACAAAAGGAACAGGGTGCTTGTGGGAAGGCAAACAGCTCATAACACCACACAACCCAGCTGTTTACAACTATTAGACCCTAAAGGACAAATCCCACTGCATAATCTCCCTGCAGTTCACACATTTTCACAGACACATGAAGGTTGAGTTTTACTGGGACTAGGGATGGGCGGTATGACCACAATCTTACATCATGCTATAAGTAATTGTACATCACGCTAACTGTATACATTAAAAAAAGAACATGTTGTTTTGTCTTTATAAACGTATTTATAGAAATAGATTCATATTTTACATGTAATGATGTAATATACATTATGGGCTTGAATTTTCAAAATAACTGATGTATAGAGTATTTTACATATCTTTATATAAAAAAAGATTGTGTTTGTGTGTGTGTGTGTGTGTGTGTGTGTGTGTGTGTGTGTGTGTGTGTGTGTGTGTGTGTGTGTGTGTGTGTGTGTGTGTGTGTGTGTGTGTGTGTGTGTGTTATTTAAATTACACACACACATATATATACATACATGCATACATGCATACATACATACCTCTAAGTGCCATCTGAAGTTTTCTTCTAGAATGATCATTTTTATAAAGCTTGTATATTTAAGTTCAGTAATTTCACTTAAATGACAAATAATAGGTAAGTGAAATTATTGAACTTAAATATACGAGCTTGATAAAAATTATCATTCTAGAAGAAAATTTCAGAAGGCACTTAGAGGCTTTTGCATCTGAACTCTTCATATATACATAGATTCACACACATATACATACATATATATGTGGCAAGCAGGACGAGGCCGAGGGAGAACGGCGAGAGGCCAGTGACGTGATCGATAATGAGCAACACCTGTGAGACGCACCGGTCTCGTATCTCTCATGGAGGAGCGGAAGCATAAAGGATCATAAAATCTGTTATTTAAATAACACACACACACATACATATATATATATATATATGAAGAGTTCAGATGCAAAAGCCTCTAAGTGCCATCTGAAATTTTCTTTTAGAATGATAATTTTTATCAAGCTTGTATATTTAAGTTCAACAATTTCACTTAAATGGCAATGAAAATAACCTATTAATTGTCATTTAAGTGAAATTACTTAACTTAAATATACAAGCTTGATAAAAATGATTATTCTAGAAGAAAATTTCAGATGGCACTTAGAGGCTTTTGCATCTGAACTCTTCATATATATACATATATATATATATATATATACACACACACATATATATATTAGTATTGAAGTCAATAGACCATTAAAATATAGGCTATAAATTGAAATTGTATTGAAAAGGAATTAAATTCTTTTCTTTTTTTTAATAGACTTCACAAACAAAAGATGAATGATAAATTTGGCACCAGTGCAAATGCAGTTCCACATCATGTTTCATCATGTTCAACAATTAAAACCAGAAGACTGCAAAACTGAAAATACAACACATATTTAAAGTCACTGTAAAACAGCTGATTATTTGATGTTTGATTTTAAAACCACACCTTTGGATAAATTGTCGCATGAACAATAAAACAGACTGGTGTGTTGACACATTTAAACCATTTGACAATATAAAGCATCATACCACCCAGCCCATAACTGATATAGACGCATAGAGTATCCCAGCAAACATTTCCACTCCGGTGAGTCGACAGAGGCACTGGCTCCAAAAACATTCTCGAATGAGCAACACTCACATCCCAGACGGTCGGACGTCAGCACATTCATTCATCATGAAAAGTTAATCTTCCGTACAAGTAAGAATGAAAGTCTAAAGCTACTGAACACCGAAGGCAAGGTGCTGATGGGCCCCGGGGATGACGGAGCAGGTCTGTGCTGTGTGTCTGATCAACAAATGAAGGACCTTTTAGGAGTCAGTCACTCATGATGAGTCACAAACTTACATCAGCTCGGTGATAAATGGATTACAGGAATTCTTCTTTCTCTATAGGCTACACTTTCTCTAGACTAGCTGTCGAACAAACGATTAGTGCTCAACAAGAGTCACTTTAAAAACAGGTCAACTTCTAAAAAGAGCATCTTGAGACCTGAATGATTTGCTCCGTCACTAAACACCTACTGAAGTGATTCACCCTCAAACTGAAGTTTACTATCAGAACAGCTTCTGCAATCTCACCAAGTCCATGACTAAAACCTAAAGTCACCACATTCATTCACTATGATGCTCTACCATATACACAATCAGAGTGAAACAGACCCACAAGATTTCAGCCTGATCTATATTAATCACAACCTCTTTTCATTGAGAAGGATAGAAATAGACAGAAAGAAACAGGCTTTGTGTGGTGGCATGTGTCACATTAGAAGGATCGAACTTGTCTAATCTCACTTTCCAAGTAATGACTGCGAAATGACTCAGTCAGTCGTGCAGAACTTCAAGGGTAAAACAGGTCCCCATACATCCATTGCTTATGGAAATATTATATCAGGTTTATTGAAGCAAACGTAATAGCAAAAATGTTTACCAGGAGTCATATATTAAAGTATGTTTCACACTTACAAACACAATTACATAGGCAGTATAAAAAAAGATAAAGAAGGCCTGCAGAACTAAACTCATCCACCAGGCAGCCCACATATGGCTCAACATGTGCTGAACACAAAGCGTGTAATCAAACACACAACTCTTTCACTGACATGTTGCCCTACAGTAATTTATAGTAGAAGAACATACACGGACATCAAAAAACACATGATATGATTTTCAACAATAACACACAGAGGAACCAGGTGCAATAGTCAATGCACATTGTAGAAGGTATAGGCTAATGAAAAGCAGAAAGTTAAAGCCTGGAGGATACAAGTGACTAAGAAAGCAATCCAACTGAACACCTCATAAAGTGAGTTTACATGTGAACTAGTCCTCAGCATCTGAGTCACCAGAGCAGCTCATTATACTCATTTACTGCTACCCCAAAGCTGATGAGATAGACACGTTTACACATTGTCCAAATGAAATGTATAAAATATTTTTATTTAAAAAATTAATAACATTGACTATAGACATTTTATAACTTTTTCAGATATTAATTTCTGTAACTTTTCCAGAAAATGAGAGAGAGAGAGAGAGAAAGAGAGAGAGAGAGAGAGAGAGGAATTGATAATTGAGAGATGATAGACAGATCTAGAGAGGGAGAGTTAATGGAGAGATGGATGGAGGTAGAGGGACGAACAGAGATAGTGACATATAGGAGCAAACAGAGTGAAAGATCTATAAAGGAATGAATAGAGAGATGGATGAACAGATAGAGAGACAGAGGAAAATATCCACAGAGGGAAAGATAGATAGAGGACAGAGACAGAATAACAAGAGAAATAGAGCGGGATAGATGGAGTAAAGACAGATAGGGGGACAGAAGGAAAGATCAAAAGAGAGAGAGATTGAGTAACAAACTGATTGATAGAAGGCTACATCTAAAAAGATAAGAGGAGGAAACAGGGATATGGTGTTAGATCTACAGAGATAGATGTGTAAACACTGAGATTGAGTGTTACTACTACTACATCTATAGAGGGAGCGCAGCTGGGCGCCCGGGACTCATCTACTATTGTTTTGCTCCAACTGCTCTGTTTCAAATATCTCAGTTCATAAAGCAGACTGAAGCAGGCAGGCCGGCAGCATGAGTGAGCGGCGAGCGGACTGCGTGTGAGTGTGAATGTGCGTGTGTGCTTAAGAGAAAGAGTTTCTCACCTGGAATAAGAAAGAGCTCCAGCTCTGCTCCATCATCGCGTCTCACTCACAGAAACAAAGCGCTCAACATGGCAGAGCGAGACTTCCGCCACCCCGCGGACCGTACCACTCGCGGGACGGGGGAATACAACAGCAGTCTGAATTGTTTAATCAATAAAACACCGTTCAGTTCTACATTATGGTAATATATGAACATATCTATACATACTTTTCGGTACAAGGCACTCTGTCTATGCTCTCGCGGGCGAATGTCATGAAGTTCTGAATTTAGTGGTTTTCAAAACACCCCTGTTTTTCATCTCCATCTCGATAAACTCTCGGGACGCTCCAAAAAACAGGATTGATGAAGTTGATGAATAGCGCGGAACTGTCGCGAGACTCGTCATAACTCACTGCGCGAGACTGACTGCAGGATTTATCTGCATTTATACGATTGAACATTCTCCATCTGCACATTTAATATACATTTTATACTTTTAATGCAGCGTTATGCATTTTAATGGATTCATCTAAAAGACTTGACTCTTTTGAAACTTTCAGTAAAAAGATTTGTTCATAGTTCCTTTCAGTGTCTGTAGCTGTGTTCGAAATCACCCCCTATACCCTCATTAACTATTATTCCCTACTTGAATGCACTAATAGTCCACTTGAGTGAATGAAAACGTGTGAGTGCTTACAGCTTTACCGCTGAGTGCTTAAGGGCTGCCGCTTTTGCATAGTTTGTGCTGAATTATTTGAAACTTAGAAAACTGTCAGCTCCAGTAGAATTTTTTTTTCTTGTACTCTGTTATGGAAACTAGCATTTATAAACCTTAATTAAACAATTTAATAATCCATTAAAAAGGTATTTATACCTGTATGAATTTTTGCTTTACACAACATTGGACAAGCGATTTGGAAAATGGATGGATGAATGATTCATCTGAGGGCGCCATCTTCTGGCAAGATACAGGAATTCATTCGGCGTGACCCTCACAGTGCATTATGGGTATTCTCTAGCTGTTGAGTGTACGTATATCAGTTGTACACTATTTATTGCAGTTGTACACTATTTATTACACCACTACAAATGTTCCCTCAAATAATTCCCTATGTAAAGGCCGGGACACACTTAGCTGACGGTCGGCCATCGGGCAAAGTTGGATCGTTATTGAGCATCGGTCGACATAGTTTTTCCGATGTGTTCCCTACCGTTGGCTCTAGTCGGATGCCGTCTGGGTTTTTGGGACTGATTCAGCATGTTGAATCGGCGTCGGGCTGTCGGTGAGAGAATGAACTCTGATTGGCTGTTCAGCTTAGCGAACAAGTCAGTGCACGAAAATAAAAGCAAAAGTGAAGCAAAGAAGTCAAGATGGTACAGACTGTTATCATTTTACGTCATCTTACCTGAGCATTCTAATGCAGGAATATTTTTCATAATAACATGGGCTGACTGGATTGAAGAAAGTGATCAGCGTGATTGATTTTCAAAATGGTAGCCTATAGCGCTGCTTTGTTTATGGGTTGTATATCTGCAGTCCTTGTTTCAGACTCATCATTCATTGGTGTGTTCAAGCCTTTTGGTGTGTTCAAGTGCAGCTTTTTCTGGCTGAGACACAGCCGACAAGATGCTTTGATGTCTTTGACGTCGGCTTGGTGTGTCCCTGGCTTAAGGGTATAGGGGGACATTTCTGTATGAGTTAGCGGCAATGAATAAGTGTGTTCGACTGCATGGACCGATCAGTGCATGACATCAAAGTACAGCTAGAACAATTAGAGAGCAGACGGCTCTGAATGCTTTCGAATCACTCTTGCGGTACTTTGATGTCAAACACCGATCGATCTGCACAGCACCGCTTCAAGTCAAATCGACCGAAACAAGACCCCGCAGGATGATGCATGCTATGTGTATTCAGTTCATTTGTGAACGAGATGTCCTGGCTCAGTTTGTTCACAAACAAGATTCGCTGAGATGAGTAACTGCGTAGAAGTTAACAAAAAGGCTCATTCACTTAAACGATTCATTCAAAACACTGAAACAGATATAAGTTGTATCCGCCATTTTACCTGCTAAAGGGGTTGTACAATGAAACTCTGGTCAATGTTGGAGGTTTCACACCATGGATGGGCAACTTTGGTCCTGGAGGGCCACTGTCCTGCAGAGTTTAGCTCCAACCCCAATCAAGCAGACCTGAACCAGCTAATCAAGATCAAGAAAGCTACAGGTAGGTGGTTTTCTTTTCAGGGTTGGAGCTAAACACTGCAGGACAGTGGCCCTCCAGGACTGAAGTTGGGCCCTGTTTCACGCCTTTATATGCGCAATCTGGTGGCCAATCTTCACCGATTTTACATTCTATTCCATCTCACTGGCTCATCTGTGACCAAGACAGCAAGTCTTTGTGGTGTATCGAGAGCTATATCCAGGGTAATGTCGGCATATACCACCATTTAGGATGAACCACATCCAACAGTAATAACTGCCGACGCAAGAGGAAGCTGTCTGAAAGGGATGTCCAGGTACTAACCCAGATTGCATCCAAAAAACATAAAACTACAGCTCCCCAACTCACAGCAGAATTAAAGGTGCCTTTAAGCGATGTCACGCGTTTTTTAGGCCGAAACATTTTGTCACATCATCAAACATCTCCTCACTATCCGCTAGCTGCCTGTCCCCTGAACACACTGTGAAAAATGCGGTCTCTGTAGACAGCCCAGGCTCCACAAACGGCAACAAAAACAAACTGGCCCAGCCTGGACCACGAAACATAACGAACAGTGTTCCAGCCAATAACCGACAAGAATGATTTGGGGGTGGGGGTTGAGGGGTTAGTGCGCGTGCACATGAAGGGGGTGTGGGGAGTGGAGGAGAGAGAAGCATGAAGAGGGAAGTTAGCTAGAGGAGAGATGTTCTAGACAACGACTAACGTTAGAATTCTATTCTCTTGAATTTTGATATGGCCGACACACGACCAAAGAGACGACGTTCCGATGAACAAATAGCAAAGAATAGGGAAAAGGAGAAGGAACGCGCGAAGTCCCGAATTTACATTCGACTCGTTCATGACTGTTTCAGGAAGCATGGAAGGGAGGGGGGTGGGGGGACGGGATGAGGAGGAGGGAGGGTCGAGCTAGCCTCCGTTTTGTTTGACAATACTTCGAACGTCAACAAGAAGTGACGTCACCCAACATCGCTTAGAGCACCATTAAAATGCACACCTTGATTCTCCTGTTTTCACCAAAACAATTTCTCGAGAGCTTCAATAGCTCCAAAGTCAATATTCATTGTTGGGCTGTTATACCCAAACATTTTGTCACTCGTGTCAATGGCAAATGTCAGTTTCATTGGTGCCAACAGGGAAAATCTTGGGCTGTGGACAATGTGAAACATGTATTGTTCTTTGATGAGTCCACCTTCACTGTCTTTCCCACATCCATGGGAGTTACGGTGTGGAGAAGCCCCAAAGAGGCGTAACACTGGACTGTTGCTGCCCAGAGTGAAGCATGGTTGCAGTGATGGTTTTGGCTGCAATATCATGGCCTTCCCTAGGCCCGCTTCTTGTGCTAGATGGGCACGTCACTGCCAAGAACTAACAAACCATTCTGGAGGACTATGTGCACCGAATGGTTTAAATATTGTACCCTGAAGGGGGTTTTGTGTGTCAGATAAGTTGAACGTCTCCCATGGCCTGCACAGTACCAGATCTGTATATTATTGAGTCACTTTGGCGTGTCACATCGTGACCTGGCCGCTGTTCTGGAAGAGGAATGGCTCAAAATCCCTCTGGCTGCTGTGAAGGACTTATACCTGTCATTCCCAAGACAACTTGATACTGTATTAGTTGCCAAAGGAGACCCATCTACACCATACTAATAAATTATTGTGGTCAAAATCCAGTTTCAGTTTCATTGTCCAACCCCTGCATTTCTATAAATCCCCCTGCAGACACACAGGAATGATTAGCTGAAGACACAGAGACAGCTTGGTCTACTTTAGGATCGTTTTATAATGAAGAGCGACATACAGAGCGAGTCCTGAACTGAATTAACCTAATAACCCGATTTATTATCAGCGGGGTTCCCATCTAAGGTCACCGTCACAGAGAGATTAAAAGGTCAGGCTTTATAAGGGTGTTTTTTCCAGAAGTAGTATAACAGTTATTTTTGTGTGACTGTCAAACTTTAAACCCTGATTTCACAGACAAAGCTTAAGCCTAGTCCCAGACTAAAATGCATGTTTGAGCTATGTTAACTGAAAGCAACTTGCTCTGGTATCTTAAACTCCGTCAGTGCCATTGTTTTGTCTCAAGATGCACAGCAGTAATGTTTTTTTTTCTAAGGCACGTTTATAACAGCTACTAAAATGTCCTAATTAAACTAAGGCCTAATCCTGTCTTAATCTAAACCCTGTTTGTGAAATGAGGACTATACAGTATGTTAAAAGATAAAATAAGTTATTTAGGAATTCAGTAAAGATTACAATATATCAACCAATAAATGAATTAAAATAAATTAAATAAACAATATAAATAATTAATTAAATTAAATTAATTATTATTTTGTATTAACTATATTAATTACATGTTTTACTTTTAATAAAGCACAATTTTCTGGTATTTTCTGTTTTGAAGGAAATGACCTATTAGCTGTTTTTCAGAAAGGATCTGTTATATTTTGCCAGCTATGACACTGTGGTTGCATCAGGATCAGATGATTCGTACAGTATGTTCTTGCGGTGAACATGATATGAAATGTGACCTGAACCTCATATAGGCATTTTAGTTGAAAAAAAATCCTCTTCTGCCATGATGATCCTAGTGTATAAGGACCTTTTAAACTGCTTATGTTTGGCACAAAATAGTCTAAAGTACAGTGAGGTCAGGTGTGAAGAAACGGGCAAAGCTTACACACATAAAACAAAAATGGTGGCTATAATTATGATATAATTATCACGTAAGACTTACATTATATATATATTATATATATATATATATTACTGATGCGATGCCAGACTCTTTCCAGGTGTATGTGGGTTTGTCTGTGGGGTTTTCATCACTCTTTTGGCTTTTCTATCAAAACACCACAGTGAAAATCTAGCTTTTGGATATGGTTTGGTTAATGGTTAAACTTATTTTAAATATTTAATATGGATTTGGATTAGTGGACCTTAAAGTGATAGCTCACCCAAAAATGAAAATTTATTTACTCACCCTCAAGTCGTTCCAAACCTGTATATTTTTCTTTCTTATATTGAACACAAAAGACGATGTTTTGAAGAATATTGGTTAACCAGACAGTTGATGGTAGCCATTGACTTTGTAGGGGAAAAAATACTGGAAGTCAGTGGGTGCCGTTCTTCAAAATATCTTCTTTTGAGTTCAACAGAAGAAAGAAACTCATACAGGTTTGGAACAACCTGAGGGTGAGTATGATGACAAAATTGTAATTTTTGGGTGAAATATCCCTTTAAATGCATGGACCCACTATTTTTTTTTTTTTTTTTGTAATTTATGCCACTAAACCCACTAAAGCTTTGTGCTTTATGGATTTATTCAGGCTCCAAGACAAGAACAAGAGACGTTGTATTAATATGAATTTAATATAAAATGCATCACAAATGTGCAACAGATGGAGATTTTGTAGATTATTGCGTAACAGGAGAATCATAAAAACATGAAGGAGGGATTAATGCTGTCAGAGAGTTGGTCCATAGGAGGGCGCTATGGCCATGCAAACGAGTTTGAACCACCATCACTATGCCATGTTCAATAGAATAATGAAATGCAATTTTTTTATAAAAGGACATGATTATATATGTATATATGATATACATATATATATATATATATATATATATATATATATATAGCCTATAAATATATATATATATATATATATATATATATATATATATATATATATATACATACATGTATATATAGGAATAACATTTTAAATATATTTAATACAAATTATTGTCTTTTCAAAACAAACATGCCTTTATATATTTTTCATATATATAAAATAATGATAATTTGTTTGTAAATTTGTAAATGTATTTAATATCATACAGTATTTGTATACAATGTGAATAGTGTGCACTCTACTCTTTTTATATTTATACTATATAGGCCTATTTATACTTTTTTATTATTCTTTTTAGGGCTACTTGATTACTACATATTAATAAATCGTATTCAAATGATCAAATTCAAATAATACAAATTATTATCTTTATCTTTTTATCTACTATTTGTTTAATTTTTATTTAATTTGTTGCATTTTAAAGTGCTATGCTGTGTACATCAGATCAAATTAAACTTTTAACTTATTCTAAGTATCTCTCAAGCTAAAATTCTCTTAGTCATGCAGAAGGGGATCCATTGATTTGTTCAAATCTTCTTGAAGGGATCATATCCAGCAGGGCTCAGTGAGCCGGGAGCGCGCTCAGCTGGTGCGCGCGTCTCACTGACAGTCCAACACTGTTTCCACAGGACCGGTGCAGCAGTTCAGTGCGCACCGGGGATCGCCAGACTATTTCATCAGTTTCAGCGGTAAGTATGTTTATCATTAGCGGTGTTTGTCTTTAGTTCACTGTACAGGTGAACAGACTGTCTGTTTGCTTTTATGCGGAATAAAGAGGCTTAGTGAAGCGCATTACGCGAACCAAAACATTCACCTTAAAGCCATATGATGCGTTTCACTTGTACAAGATCAAATAAATTATATAAATGCAGGCATGAGTATGTGGTGTAAATACTGCATCAAGGGGCAATATATTAAAGTCACAAATATATAAAAATTGTAATAAAAAAAAAAACAGGTTTACTTTCAGAGCTGAATCAATGAGAGTTTCTGCCGGTAGTTTATTTATAGAGCCGAATTCATCATTACATGATAGACACGATTCTGCAGGCGAGGTCAAGTGATTTCGTATCATAAATAATGTGTTAAATAGTTTTGAGATTCCAAAATAGAGTTTAATTTAATTCAAAGAGGAAGCGTTGAGGCGGAGATGAAATGAGGAGTTTCAGGAAGTGGTTCATTCTACTCGTTTTGTTTGGATAATCGGGAAAACTGATCGATTTAAGATCATCACGAATTTGTGGTTCTGTGTTTTATATCACGTTTATGTCATTGTTTTATTAAATGTATAAAATTGTATAAACTGTGGTATAACTGTTGTCGATGATTAGAAGCTATAGGACTCTCTAGCCGAGTTTTTTGTACCTGTCAGGAAAGGTAAGAACAGCCAATGAGAGTGTGTAACGTCACACAGTGGTCTTCCGTCACATGTCCACTTTTTTACTCTTAGTCTTTTGATTAATAAATTATGTGGGTTAGTAAACTGAGTTAACCCATGAATTACTGAAATGACTGACATGAACATTGTTGCTGTCTTGTGCACAATATCATACTTATATATATATATATATATATATATATATATATATATATATATATATATATATATATATATATATAGTATATACTATATGCTTACATTATTAATATTATTCTGGAAGTAAATCTACAATGCTTTTAATATATAGTGTGTACAGTATCTAACAAAAGTGAGTAGGCTACACCCCTCACATCTTAGTATATCTTCTCAAGGGACAATACTATAGAAATTAAACTTGAATATATTTTAGAGTATTTTAGTACTCCGTTTTGTTGCCAGCTATTTTGACAATAATGGCTGTATGTTGAGTTATTTTCAGAGGACAGTAAATATTTACTGCTATAGAAGCAGCACATTGACTACTCTAAAATATATCCAAGTTTCATTTCTATAGTATTGTCCCTTGAGAAGATATACTAAAATGTTTGCTGAAATGTGATGGGGTGTACTACTACACCCTTCTGTGTACTACTAACTGTAGTAACTACTACTACAGGCTACTGCAAAAGGAAGGAAGCCTTAAAAATGTCTTGTGTTTGTCAATCTGTTGTTTTAGAGGAGGGCTTCACCGGTTGCTGAGGTGCCCTTGGTGCTGTGGAACTGCTGCTGGTCATGACTGAACGCTTTTACTGATCTCAATGGTGTGAAGAGAACAACATCTGGTAGATTCTACATTTAGGCCCAACCATGTTCCACTTGATCAAGAAAGATAAAGACAAGGAGAAGGATGGATCAAAAAAGGAGAAAAAGGAGAAGAAGGAGAAAAAAGAGCGAATGTCTCCAGCCGAGCTGAAGAGTCTAGAGGAAATGAGCGTGAGGAGAGGTTTCTTTAATCTTCATCGGAGCAGCTCTAAACGGGAGTTGAAAGGGAAGCTGGAGATATCCAGCCCCATTCCCATCAAAGTGGTCCGAAACACAGAGCTCAGCCTGACGGATGTGGACCTCAGGAAACTCTACACTCAGGGTACCGTAACGCCCTCAAGCTCAAGCGACGACATTAAGGTGGAGCAAGATGTCCGCCGGAATTCCGTCAAAGAACAGGTGGCCAAGTTTGACTCCATGACGAAGCAGAACTCCCAGGTAGAACAAGTCTTAGAGCGGTTTTCTTTCTCACAGAAGAGCAAGGAGGAAAGCCCCTCAGGGTTGACCGCACCATCAGACCAGAACTTCACCGTTCCCTCGCCTCAGTTAGAGGTCAAGGTACTCAATCCATCAGCCCTACATATGCCCCACCAAACCAGCCCTGTAAAGAATGTCCAGGTCCCAGAGATAGTGGACCGAACATTCCCTGCAGACTTGCGCTTGCCTGCTTTGGCGCCTCCTCAGGTTCCTGCGCCAAGGGAATTGGAACTTCAGCGCCGCAACACCGGCGATTTCGGCTTTTCCCTTCGCCGTATCACCATGGTGGACCAGAAGCCCGATGGGTCGCCCTACCGAAAGGTGGTACACTTTGCTGAGCCCGGCGCTGGGAATAAGGATCTGACTTTGGGGCTGGTGCCAGGTGACCGTCTGGTAGAGATCAATGGGAGGAACGTGGAAAGTAAAAACAGGGATGAGATCGTGGAGATGATCAAGCAGTCTGGAGACATGGTGCGTCTGAAGGTGCAGCCCATCGTGGAACTGAGTGAGCTGAGCCGCTGCTGGTTGAGGAACACCAGAGGCCCGTACCATGAGGTGAGATACGCAAGTTTGTCACTTATGTGGAATAGTTGTGATGTGTGAAATCACACAATGAGGACTTGGAGCCAATGTGGAAGGCATGGGTTTGAGTCTGGTTTGCATTATGTGCTTCTACTTCACATCATCTTCTGTTGTCTCCCCACTATCCACTTAGGCCAATAAAACTCAATGAAATTGTGTCAGTATAGTCTGATAAATAAAGTGTTTTTTAACTAAAAGTGCAATTTGGATGGCATGTGTTTGCCGTTTCTCAGGAAAACCGAAGGTACATACTGTTTCAAATGGAAGATCAGTTACAGCCTTGAGGTATTCTGTGAATTCAGAGCAATATGAGTGTTTCTGTTGACGTCTGAAAAGACCGTTGTGCAAAGAGCTGGTGATGATGTCAACAGTTTCAGTGAGACAGCTCGGGGGGTTTAATAACCTGTCTAATGGTGTTTTGTCTTACCCATAATGCATCTGGATTTGTGTAGAGTTCCATCTGAGTGGAACGAATAGCAATCAAGCCTCTGACGTCCATACTGTTGTGATGTTAAATGAAGTTCCAAGAACGAGAGAGTCTTTTATTTATTCACTGCATTTTTTGTGATATTTCCCCTACTTTAGAAAGCACTCCTGCAGCTCAAACAGTAGAGCACGACACTAACATCGCCAAGGTCATGGTTTCTGTTCACAGAGAATGCATGATCTGATAAAGAGCATACCTTGAATGCAATGTAAGCATCTGCCAAATGCAGAAATGTAGAAATGGATTAGACAACATTCCTGTAGATCTCATCTTATCTTCTGTAAAGATCTTTGTTTCACTGTTTGCAGCAGCTTTGTCTGCTCTCTTGGCTTTTCTGTATTCCCCAGTTGCTTTCTGACACATTTTCATCGCTGTATCCTGGCACAGCTGAGAGAACGGCCCCGTTTCAGAATGGGGGCGACTCTGTTGGCCCTACAGCCCTTTTAGTATATTTCAGTCTTATGTCGTAAAGCATTGATGGGTCTTTTGATAACAGAGAGGAAAACAAATGAAGTGAATATTTCTGTCAAGGTCAGGTGCTCCGGGTCAAAGCAGAAGTGGTCAGCAGCGATTGTTTTCTCTTAATCGCCTGTCATCGTGATTCCTCAGATATTTCAAAACATCAGCTGCCATTGTCTCCGACAATAAATGTCACAAGCACAAAGTCACGTAGGAAGTCACAATGATGGTTACATTCCTCCAATTATTACATGCTTGATATTTAAGCACAAAAAAAACAAACCCTTAAGTAATGTAGACTGCATTCAGCTGTCTTAATATAGCATATATATTTATATTCATATATGTATATGATATTTTTTTCTCACATTTTTGTTTTGTTTAACTTATATTTCCATTCACTACAGAAATAAAGCCCTTACATATATTTAAGTGTAAGGCCTTTTTTAGATAACAACATATTTATATATATATTGTGTAAAAAATACTTTTAATAACATTCATTTAAAATAATTATTTGTAAAAGTTAAAATTTAAATGATTTAAAAATATTTTTTTTTTTTATTTTTTTTTGGAATGAAATATAACCTCGAAATATGTTTTAACGTCGTTATTTCCAATGTGACAGCAAATGATTTTGTATCAAATTCATCTTAACAAATTGAGAAAAAAATGGTCAAAAACAAATACTTAGTTTAGGCTGACGTCCAAAATTTGATCTAGCTCAGCACGGAAACCAGAGCTCAGTGAAGAGATTAAAGTGCATTGAGTGATTTATTCGTGATGTAGAATAATGTGGGGGAGGTAAAAATATCGAATATTGTGTTTCTGCACTGTAACGTTTGGCCTTTTAAAC
Source organism: Squalius cephalus (assembly GCF_949319135.1). Lineage (NCBI taxonomy): Eukaryota > Metazoa > Chordata > Actinopteri > Cypriniformes > Leuciscidae > Squalius > Squalius cephalus. Next base: position 9,072,296 of record NC_137145.1, read on the forward strand.
TATAAGAGGTTTATCCTGGTGCAGCTAAGAGCATCTGGCCTGATCCTACAGAGCAGCTCTTCACACAAACAGCATTTCATTTAATGGTGCGAAAATAGGAAGAGACAGGTGTTTAAAGAGAACGTTTCGGTCAAGCTAATCAAATGAGTGTGGCGTGGATCACATGAGTCAGCGATCACTCCTGCTAAACCTGTTGTTCTGTTTGAATAGGAGTGTGTGTGGAGCCCTTTAGATGCTTTCTGCTAATGGTTAACCAGAAAAATCTCAGTGTCAAAGTCTAAATGTGTTATTTTAGAACACCATCAACGTTATAGCCAACCCAGTGAAAAAAGCCACTTTTTATATAAAGTGAAAAAAAAGTTTTAGGGGTAAACCTTTAGAATAACTTTCTTCATGGGTCCTCTTTAAAAATCACTTGTTGATATCCGTGGGCCTAGTTGCCTACATTTATGCAGTCTAGATGCCTCTGGGCAAATTTGCCCCGACAACACTGAAAAATCGGAGCGGATCAGTCAGAGGAGAGGCTGAGAATCTGGGGCATTCAAGTTATCTTGACCAAGTTTTCTCCTAATTCCTGCTACCAAATACCAATAATACTCGATTTAATGATACAAAATGCTTATCCTCGTGCAAGCCGTCTCAAATTATATGTTATCAGATCTTATCAGGTTACCTGCTGTAATGAACCCTTTGTGATAAAGTGGCCACTCACCCACGCTGCGGGGGGTGGGGGGGAGTCCCACCGGGATTTTTACTGGCCCACTTTAAGCCGAGTACAGAAAAAGATATGACACATTTGGGATTGGCCTAGAAGCGATTATTCTATATAAAGATTGTGATACAAAAATCTGGACTATGTCACCGTGGAGAGCTCTGTGTTGAAATGTGTTGCTTGTTGCATCTATTGATGAAAAATATGTTCAAATGTTGACAGTTTTTCAGTATTTCAGTACAAAAAAAAATTATTTTCATTGTAATTCTTGTAATCCAGTTTAACCAGGTGCTAAATGTGCTGAAATAGCGCTGCTGCATTGTCACTCTCATTCTTCACATTGCAAACACTCCTTTCAATGCAAATTAGGATCTAGAATTATCTCTATTTGCCTGGTGCAAACCTTATTCAAAAGCAAAAAAAAAAAAATTAAAACTATTTTTTCCCCATTCATATGATATGCATTTCATTTGAATTGGATGCTAAAATGAATTGGATGCAAATAGACAACACTATCAGCAGTGTTATTTTAGTATTATTTACTATTAAAATATTAATAAATACTATAATAGTAAATAATACTATAATATTATTTACTATTATAGTATTTATTAATATTTTGAATTAGTTTTCCATTTTTATATTTACAGTTTTCATTTTAGTAAATTTGTTTACACATATATATATATATATATATATATATATATATATATATATATATATATATATATATATATATATATATATATTACATATGTTTACATATTGCCTTACTCCCTATTTTTATGGAAAGTAATGCATTTTAGTGTCTTTTGCATTACTTTTTCTCACCTGGGCTGGGCTTGCTTGCTTGTAAAATAAAATAATAACAAAAAAAGTTCTAATGTAAAGAGAAAAGCAACCTTTTGCTGCTATTCTGGATTACAGAAGATAAAGGATACGGGAGAAGAAAGTTCAACCAGAGATGGTTTAATTGGGAGATATGAGGGTCTTGAATCACTTGTGCCTTTATAACCAATCACATTACAGCCTTGACGTCATTAAATTTCATTCAGAATTGTGCGACAGTCAATCACTGTTGACGGATAGTACCACAGAAATGAATGAGAAACTGAATGTAAACTGAGTCCTACCTGTTGCGCAATTGTCTCTGACTTCTCTTATAAAACAGCATTTTTCAGTGTAAAATCTATAAATAGATCAATCCAAAACAAAAGTTTCAGAGCAAACATGTTGAAGATTAGCCAATAGGCAGTAGATTTATTAAATGTTAAGCTGTTTTCCCACAAAAGCAGTTTATTCAACGTAGTGAAGCCTCTCCTCCATTGACATTGACAATGGCCTCTTGTCTCCTTCCCTTTGTATCGCAACGTTACACTATTTTTTGCAAACTTTTGAGGCTTGCCTTAAAGTGGATTTGGTTCAACACTCGTCCTTCAGCAATAAAAACTAAAAATGAAACACAAATGTGATGTTTATCTAAAGTCATTTTTGCTTATTATGCTTGAACTGGATCATTGAAGGTCAGCAGCAAAGACATTGGTTAATAAATTGAGATTAAATTAGTTCATTTGTATTATTTGACAAGTTTAATTATTGCAGGTTTGCATACAATTCTGATAGTCTAAAACAATAACCAGCATGTTTACACAGCACACACAACACCTCTGCACTTACACACAATTTCTCTCAACATGGGGACAAAAGAGGCATTAGTCAATGAATGGGAAAACAAAGTAACTTGCATTACTTATTTAAAAAGGTACCTCAGGTATTTTGTTGTAAATTTAAAAGTAGTGTGTTATTTTTTTAAAGTAATCTGATTACTTGTAATGCGTTACCGTCAACACTGGAGATAACTATATCAACACTGACTATCAGTAGTCAATTCCCTCCATAACTGAAATGCCCAGGGAAGGCAGATACTCTTATGTCATGCAGCATGTGTGCCTTTTTTTTTAACAATAGAATGTTTGGCATTTGTTCAGTCATAGTGTCTGTAAATGTGACAGGAAGTTTTTTGACAGGTATGATTGATTGTGCTGATAGTTTTCCAGATAGACAGGTTTTGGCTGCATTACTGTACTGAGAAGAACAACACTTAAAGACACACTGTCACCTCACACCCTCTCCGGTCCTCTTAACTGAAGGATTGGCATCTGAATGAATGAATAAATCAATCAATCAACATGCTCTTCTTAACCTTTAGTGTGTGTCTGCTGTTGAGAAATCTGAACACACAAATGCTTTCAGGGCTTTTTTGACTGAGAGTTACTACATGCTTCAAAAATGCATATAAAGGCAAAGTTTTTCCTTGCTCTTTTGAAGTAAAAGAGTTAGATGTACAATGTAGACGTTCGCTAACCTAAAACCACCCACGCTTTATATATATCGAAACCTATTCGATATCAGTATTGGCCTGCCCTGATGAACTGTGCTGATACATAAAGGTTAGCCAGTCATAGCTAAGCTGATTTACATTTACATGTAGTCTTAAAGTGTTAAAGGTTTATATTATGCTGGCTAACATTTTTATTTCATTTTTAAGTACTATTATGTATTTTATGGTCAAACCTCTTCAATTATGAAATACACTATTCCAAAACATGGGGTCAGTAAGATTTTTTTTTTTTTTTTTTTTGGAAAGGAAATTAATACTTTTATTCAGCAAGGAAATTATGACTTAATCAAAAGTGAAAGTCATTTACAGTGTTATAAATTATTTCTATTTCATATATATATAATAGGGCTGTCAAACGATTAATCGCGATTAATCGCATCCAAAATAAAAGTTTGTGTTTACATAATATATGTGTGTATGGAGTATAATTATTTTCTATATATAAATACACACACATGCATATATATTTAAGAAAAATGTGTTATTTATATATAAAATATTTATATAGAATATAAATTATATATAATATAAATATATATACACAGTATATACATGCAAATATTTCATAAATATATACATGCATGTGTGTGTATTTATATATAGAAAATAATTATACACTGTACACACACATGTATTATGTAAAAACAAACTTTAATTTTGGATGCGATTAATCGTTTGACAGCCCTAATATATATAATGCTGTTCTTTTGAAAATGTCTATTTGAATCCTAAAAAAAAAAGGAGCAAAAACTTTTTCAACATTGATAATTATAAAAAATCTTTCTTGAGCACCAAATCAGCATATTATTTTATTTCAAAATTGTGCATTAATAACGAACCAACAGTCGATCAGTCTAACAGTTAATTATCCGCATGGCTCTGTCAGTCAATGTTTGCATTCTACTTCAGTTTTGGCAACACTGTCCTGTATTTATATTTATTTATATATTTTTGGGCTCAATGGCTCTCTTTTTTCGTCTGCTCTGATAGGGTTCAACAGCCTGTGGACTATTAATGTCCTCTGACTGCTCTGAAACAATCTGTCTGTGAATGGCTTCATTAACTAGTATCAGATTAGATTATGTAATAGATTAAGTTGGCTGCACATCAGGCACTGAATACAGGAAGTGTCTTTCGTCTGTCATCAGTGTCTGCTGTCCCTCCGTCCTCTCTGTCAAATCTCTCTTTATGTCTCCACTTTGTTTTCTGGCCGATGACCCAGAAGTCTTTCTCGAGCTGTCAGTGTCGCCCCAGTGCTGTCGTGAGATTGAGAGGGCCTTGAGATTGACGCTGGTCATTGGACTGACTTGGCCCTCCACAGGGGTCCAGGAAGTGGCTTTATTCAGGCTGATAATAATTATGGACCGTTGGGTCAGTGTGACGACCAGCTGTGGTTTTTGGGCTGATTTGCACTGGTATTTGGCAGTAGGATTGTGTGAAGCTGTCCAGTATTCAAGCTCTTACTGTGAGCATGTTGGCACAAGGATGATTCCGGCTCTGCCAGTTTACCAGTCCGTTAAATGTGAATTGGTTAATGGGAGCAGCCAGTTAGTCACTTACCTGCCGGATACTCACACCCTCAGAATACGGCACAATGCATAGAAGCAAAACAATGACCTTTTTACAGACACGAAAGTTGCGATTAGTCTTTTCTTCTCCACTGTGACATATCTCCAAGTGAAACGGCTTCTCTAACAAGAGAAAATGTTGTTGGGACTTGATTTTGTCCACCGGTAATTGATTGGATGATCGGATTATTTCTATGATCTCATGACAGGTTGTCCCGCCCCTCCGCCCTTGAGATATCGCTGCAAGAGGGAGAGGAATTTATTTTAACTACTTGGGTATATGAATTTTAGCAAAGAAAAATAATAGTCAATTTTGATTGCATGGTGACTTTAATGCTTTAAATGCATTTTGAATGCCTTTTGGTGTCGTCATAGCATATGCAATTTGATTTGGGCGTGTAGCTTTAGTTTTCATAAAGGTGAAAATTGATTTTTTTTTAATCAAATTTGAAAAACAGGTTTGGGAATGTTTAATCAGAATTTAATCCATCCATAATTATTGTGGTTTTATTGTATAATTTCCTTAAGATTTTGTTTACGTTGAGCATGACACTTATATTCTTACATTTTGTAGGACCTTTTCCCATAGCCAAAAGTTATGTAAATCACTATGCAAAGAGAAGCAGCAAGACCAGACATGCTGCTTTTTTCTGTCCGCAGGGCTCGTGCCTCGTGCCCTCAGGATGTTTCTGAATGAGAGAAACATCTGGGTTTTTTTGTGCATCTTTGCAATATGTTATGAGTTTGTGGAGCAGGTGTTTAAACCAGCCTGTAGTTTGGCCCGTAGAAGAATGTCTCCACCTCCTCTTGTAAAGTTACAACCTGTGTTTTCCAGTTTTTAGAAATTTGTAGAAAGACATATTTTCAATGGCAACTGAATGATACGACATATTGAACATTGTAAATACAGTATGTCATCTTCTTTAACTAAGATCTATGGCTTGGATTCACCTCAGAGATCAAATTATGCTATGCTAATCTTTTCTATGCTAGCTATCCTTTAATCCTTGATTTAATCAAATCATTTATGTACAGCCTATATATTATATATAAAAATACAGCTTATATGTATTTAAAAGTAGATGAAATGCACATTTTTCTGCTCCATTAGCACTTGGTATTAACAAACATAGGATTAGCAAGAAGAGCTAAGAATAACCAGGCTTTGAAGGAAGGAGGTGCTACGTTTTCTAACCATAGCAACGAATAGGCTTCTAGGTGGGGCTTAAAAAGTCTTTAGACCTCCCACCATGTGACATTGTGTTCTTGTTTGGAGACCCTCCTAAACTCCGTATTCATCATAACAATAATGTAAGTTTTGATGTGTGTGTGTGTTAGTGCATATGTGTGATGTATGCCATTTAGTCCTACCCCCTGTTTATGCCTACTCTAATCATTTGCTATAGTTAAGAAATTAAAGAATGTTGGATAAAGTTAACATCAGTCTTTCATTGTGTCCATTTAAAGCATTGAAGTCCTGAATGCAGAAGAGTTGCTTTCAGTGAAAACAGCTGATAAGATGAAGAAATTCACTGATCCATGAGGATTTTGTAGAAAGACCACACAGAGACAAGGGATCCATCTGCGCCGGGGAGCTAATCAGATTAAGGAGCCCACCGCGTCCTCCATAGACAACTCCAGCCTGTTTGTGTCCTGTTTGGGAGTGCTGATATGATACAATATGACAGGCATGGACTGGTCTACAACCCCACCAGAATAAAAGGCCTCATGGTGGGTTTGTAGCGGTGTTGTAGTTAGTCACAATAATATTGTGTTATTTCTTCTGTGAACATTCATGCATGTTGACGCAGAATCATTTAATCAGAATATGTTTTAAATTGATTAATTTAGTTGCAGCACATCCAATCAGAAATCGCCCTGTTCCCAACCTTGGCCAATCACAGAGGCTCATTGCAGTTCTATAAAGTTAATCTGATAAGTTTTATCAGAATGAACAATTACTTTTACTGTTTACTTTTGAGCTGAAGACTTTTTAATCACAGTGAATCAGTTAAGCTTGCTATTTGTTACTGAAAATAGATCTGCACATTTTCTGGAAGCAAAACTAGTCATTACCGCAATGCGAGGATGTTTGAAGTGGTTGCTAGAATGTTTCTTTCAGTTAAAACAGCTCAAACATGCATTTCAGTCTGGGACTAGGCTGAAGCCATGTCTGTATTAACTCTAATTAAGTCAGGCTAACAAAAATGAACTCTTCAAGAAGTGTGCACAACGTCTCTCTCTGGTGGATCTGTGAGGAACAGCAGCATTTTGATTAGTCACATGTTGTTGCCCCCTTGTGGTGGGATTTAAACATTCATCAACAGAGTTGTCTCTTGATGAAGTTTGTGAATTGAGTTTGACTGGATTTTCTGAAAGGACAGTTAAGCTGTTTGAATCCAGTTTGTTATGTGTATGTTTATGTATGTGTGTGTGTGGGGTCAGGGGGTACTGGGGTCTACATGGTTATTAATATCCTCTGTGTCCTGCAACAGCTGCTATCCCCCCTCCCGAGCACGAACTCCGGCTCGACGTCTATGTCGTAATGTCCTGTCCCATGTTGAGCTCCGCTCAAGACGTCTGCCCATGGATGCCTACCTGACTAACTGGTAAACATAACAGAGGGAATCCGATGTGTCTGCTTTGTGTTTGACAGGTATAAGAATCAGGGTTGAAAGCTTGCGGGACAGCCGTGTGTGTGTGTGTGTGCGTGCTTGTCACTTCACATCGTGGCTTCTTCACATGTACTCTATTTATAGTGACTGTGTGTCATGAAAGCTCTGTTGCCTTAAACTGCACTTTCACTTTCAGACCGGTTCTTTTTGCATTACAAATGTGCTCTTCCAGCATGTTTTTTTTTTTTATCCATGGGAAGCTTGATGCTTTATTCTTTATTTAGATCTTTGTTTGTCCATCTGCCATAATTTACTCACCCTCCTGCTCTAAATAACAACTTAAATTTCAATTTTTTAGAAGGCTTGGAATATAGCACGAGTCATATGATTGAGCCGTTTGTCATTTTTGAGACTGACAGCCCCAGTCGTCATTCACATTCATTTATTTCGGAAAGCTGCATCATTGATCTCTAGCCTTGTTGTTTGACTAAGCGAGTGTTATGGTGTAAACCTAAATGATGCTTCTTCTTTACCCTTTAGTCCATCTAATAGATTTGATGTTCATCCTTTTTTCTTCCCTTGTAGCTGTTCATTCTACCCATTTACCGCAGGGTCCTAGTACCCCCAAAACTTCAACCGAGAAGACTGCCTGCTTCTTCCCGATCCTGTATTCTGCCTCTCACCAAAAAAGCCTTTCTTTCCTCCCCTTTCCTTTCCTCTCCTCTCCTCTCTCTGTTTCTCCATGGCCTTCTCATCTCGTTTCTCATTTTGGGAGAAAAAGGGAAGTACAGTTTTATACTGTTTGTTAATTCATTATTTGTTAATTTATTGCCCGCTCAGGACAGGTGAAATAAGAATTAGTTTAGAAGATTCAGTTTAGACGATTTTTCTACAGAGTAAGATATATGATTGTTTGGTCAATATTTTACAGAGCCCCAAAATGGTACTGCAAAAACTATAAAATGGGAGAAAAAAACTATATTTCAGTGCTTTTACATTCCCTGGCAAAATGTTTGTGTTCCTGCAAGAAACTTTGCATTTGCTAAAAAAAAACAAAAAAAAACAAATCCGTCTCAAAAAAAATGAGACGGATAAAATAAAATGCCGCCATAAAATGTATTTTTCAGTTAAGGGCTAGTGGAAAAGGAATTATACATTGTACCTTTTAAGATTTCTTCATTGTCGACATTCAGTGACTTTCTAGTTAGGTGCATGTATGTGATAATTTAGCTGTACCATCCTTTAGTAAAGTAAAGACGGGCATTAGAATTTATTCTTACAGAGGGATAATGAACTGTCTGACCTCATCTCCGCCTCTATGAGAATCCCCATTGCCTAAACTGTAGAACGGGAGAATAGAGAGAAAGCAGGGTCAGAGGTCACAAAAGACATCAAGCACAATGTCTCAGGTCAGAGGGCCTGATCTTTAATACAGTCTCATCTGCCTCCCTTCAGGTGAAAGATGAAAATGTCCCAGGTGCAAAAGTAAGTGTTTGAGCAGCGTCGTATTTCTGCTTGACTCGGATTTCACATGGGTGTCTGTTCTGAGATCAGACGAGATCACATCTCCCAGCACTTTGCATTTGTTATTGTGGCTGTGGTTCACTCTAAAACACATTCTGTGTGTTTACTTCACATATATCATCAGGAGGTGCTAAAGATGGGGTTTGTTTGGAAAATGGTGGACTTTTTCCTTTAGGACAGCTGTTGGCTTCCAGCCTTACACTGTCTATAATTACCGTATGAAAGGAATTCAACTGTTTCTGATGCTCAAATCTGAAAAGAAGCAGTTAAGATAATCATTGCAGTTGGAGGTGAGAGTGATTGTATGTGGATGTTTGTTTGGAACTGTAATGCTGCTGTGCTCCAGTGGGCGGAGTTTACTGACATCACACCCTGCCCTTTTTGTCCTCCAATCACTGTTGTAGTGGGAGGGGCAGCTGGAGGGAGAAAGAGAGGGAAGGAGCATGAGAAGGATGCTGAGCTGAGGATGTGTGTGTGTCTGAAGCAAATGTGTGAGAGGTTTGCAAGTCATCATGGAGGTGCACAGCTGGAAGAGCACCAGTATCATCACCTTCAGGATAGACATGAAGGTCTGTCTCCACATAAGAGCTCATTACTAGTATCTTATAACTAAATGTGCACTTTAAACTGTCATTTTATAGTGTGAGGTGATTGTGAGGTCTTCGCAATACACCGGTTCTGAATTGTGCATAGTGTGCAAAAGAGACTACAAAAAGGCTGTGCGGTTGATCCTGTAGAGTTGTGTTTTAGGGCTGTAAGCCAGCGTTACACTGCAGTGAGCTTAATTACAGGGTTTGTCTGTTAACCTGCCTCACTGTGCTGAGAAAACAACTGCAACGTGCCTGACCATGTGGAAGAGAGCAAATCAAAGTGTGTTTCAGATTAACTTTCAGTACTTCTTGCTTCTGGGCTGGAGAGCGTAATGACCCTCTGATATTCAGAACGGCACCCATTTGTTGGCAAATTCAGGAACCTCCAAAAGATTGTTGCTTGTTTAACTTTACACAATTTAGCTATTGTGAACTTCAAAGTAGTACTGTTGTAGGTTACAAGGGATGTGAACCTTGCTGCTAGCGGGTTATTTCACTGGTGTTTACTTTGTGGTGACCTGTACATGTGTGTTTTGGGTTGTGTGAACAGTCGGACAGTGAGGACAGCATGAGTCAGTCTCAGACGGCGGTAAGTGGCCCAGCTGAGAGACACGGAGGTGAACCGTCAACAGCGGTGAATCCAGAGCGGCCACTGATTGTAGACCAGAGAAGCAGTGGCTCCATAAATGGACGTCATGGCTGCGTGGAGTCGGACACGTCGGCAAGGAGAGGAGTGAATCTGGCGCACAAAGGTAGATCAGAGGAAAAGCCATCGACAGCCACTTCTGTTCCCAAAACAAGCCGTCTCCAGCAAGCCGGCAGCTCAGTGGATGGAGATGCCCTCTCCTTTGGATTGACCAGCCTAATGGGCCGTGCAAGGACTAAAGAGCATCGCTCCCGCTCGAGAGCTGCCGAACGGAAAGACAACCAGGAGGAAAGCAAGGAAAGGATTGGGGAAAGTGAGACGCCCTCAGAGGAACCCCAACCATCCGCCCCTGCAACCAGTCCATCTCCTAAAGCTGACCCTCTTGCCCCTCCTGTTGGCTTTTTACCTTCTAAGCCGAATCCTCTCACCCTTCTTGCTGGATTTATGCCAGCTGCCAAACCCAACCCATTGGCTCCACCTGCTGGTTTCGTCCCAGCTCCTAAACCAAATCCTTCCACTCAACATACACCCAAACCTGATCCTCTGGCACCACCGACGGGATTCATTCCGGCTCCTAAACCAAATCCTTCCACTCAACATACACCTAAACCTGATCCTCTGGCACCACCGACAGGATTCATTCCGGCTCCTAAACCAAATCCTTCCACTCAACATACACCTAAACCTGATCCTCTGGCACCACCGACAGGATTCATTCCGGCTCCTAAACCAAATCCTTCCGCTCAACATACACCCAAACCTGATCCTCTGGCACCACCGACGGGATTCATTCCGGCTCCTAAATCAAACCCTTCCACTCAAACTATGCCCAAACCTGATCCCCTGGCACCTCCAGTGGGATTTGTTCCTATCCCAAAGCGAGACCCGTTTGCCCCGGTGGCAGGATTCATCCCCAAACCCAAAGTTGACCCATTAGCACCCCCCGCAGGCTTTATTCCTGTGCCACGGACTGCTGCTGTGCGAAAGCCAGAGGTACAGATTGCATGTGTTTCTGAATGATTTGCAATGCATGTAATAGCTCAGCAAGCCAATGGTGTGAAACTCCTCAAGGCTCACGGCAGAACTAATATCTCGCCATATCTAACGTCAAATGCTTTTTCTCACCCTTGTGTAAAGACTTTGACTGCTGTCTCACTTTAACACTCTGAAGTGGATTGCAGCTATTACTCTGAAATCAGCTGTCGCCTACAGAATTCAGCATGGCAAATAATGATTGCTGGAAGCAACTTTTTGTGCTTTTTTCCTAAAGCACACCATCTCTTTAAACTCCCCACTGGCTTTAAAAACAAGTTGATGGGTAGAAATCCTATGGAAATATTAGAAACTTTGTTGGCTGTATAATCAGACTAACATTGCATTGGCGCGGATCATGTCAGTCACAGAGTTGTAATTCCTGATTGTGGTGGTTCCCATCTTGCTCGTTTTTGGCATGATTGTAGACCGTCTGCTTGCATACAAGGACACTGATTAGTGCTGTGTCTGTGAAGGTGAAGGGAGTGTCAAAAACTTCTGCGGCTCCTGCTGAAAACCTTCCATCTCAGATTTCTACCGTCGCCAACCAACAGGTGTGTGTGTGTCCCGCAACTGCCAAGATGTTTGTGTAATACAAAGGTGTTCAACAGTGAGAGTTGGGTGTTGAAAGTGGATATGTCATTGTTGCTTGTGTCTCACTGCTGATATTCAGATTTGACCGCTGTTAACAGTTGTTTACAGTTACACTATTGTGTCAGACTTGGTCTTGCAGTGAACTTAGTATGAGCAGGCCTGTAGGTTTCAATGTTAGTATAATTTTATTTAATCTGAAGCAGATGAAAATTACAGGTGGTTTGAAAATAATCACTTTGCTTAGGGCCACTCGGACTCACTGATCCTTTATGATTTCATCTGTAGTGGTCTCCAGTGATGCCCACCCCAGAGATTCTTTCTTTCTTTCTTTCTTGAAGTGTTTTATTAAAGGGTTAGTTCACCCAAAAAAAGAAAATTAAACCATCCTAGGTGTATATGAGTTTCTTCTTTCAGCCAAACACAATCTGAGTTATATTAAAAAATATCCTGGCTCTTCCAAGCTTTAAAATGGGAGTGAATGGTAACTTGGATTTTGAAGCCCCCAAAAAACGCATCCATCCATCATAAAAGTAATCCATACGGCTCCAGGGGGTTAATAAAGGCCTTCAGAAGCGATTTATAACTGTATAAACTATCATCTCTAGCTTCTGGTAATGACCATCCGCGAGTCGAGTTCCGGCAGAAGAGTGACCTCTGACCCGACGTATGACGTAGGATGTAGGAGTAGCGTAAGTTTAGGTGAGAGTAGATGCATCTTGCAGTTCAAACAAATAGTACTGGGCATCGAACTCAAACTCCTCTATCATTTTTCTTTAAAAATTCTCATTTTAGACTTCTAATTTGTGACGGGTGTTTTAGTTTGCTCTATCCGTATTTCGTCAATACGTCATGCGTCAGGTCAGAGGTCAATCTTCAGCCGGAACTAGACTCGCGTACGGACGTTACCGGAAGGCTGTGATTATAGTTTATAAAGCTATAAATATGGATATTTTTCTTACAAAAACGCATCGCTTCGCCCCTTTATTAACCCCCTGGAGTCGTATTGATCACTTTTATGATGGATGGATGCGCTTTTATTGGGTTTCAAAATCCAAGTTACCATTCACACCCATTATAAAGCTTAGAAGAGCCAGGATATTTTTTTAATATAACTGAAAGAAGAAAGTCATATACACCTAGGATGGCTTGAGGGTGAGTAAATCATGGGCTAATTTTCATTTTGGGTGAACTAACCCTAGTGAACTAAAAGTACATAAATATGTAAATGTATTTGTAGTATACTTGGCATAAAATAAATGTATTTCAAATACATTTTAGTATATTTTTCACTAGGGACCCCTTTAAGACCTGTTGATTTCTCTTCAGTTCACAATAATTTGGGGGTTTGACTAATGTTCATGTAAAATATAAATCATATAAGGTGCATTATTACCTGCCTCTTTCCCTGTTGTTTATTTATCTTTTGAGGATTTGTGTTTACGACATTTGATCTCTTGGTTTTCCCGGCCCTTTGCAGGCCAAGGCAGCCGAGGACCCTGTGGCAATCCTGCAGGCTGCACATGAAGCTGCCAGTCTGTCTAAGGTCTGGCCACTGCATTGCCTGTGTGAAATTCTGCTTATGTGTACAGCTTGGTAGAGTCTCATAGTGCCATTAGAGGAGTCAGATCACCTCAGAGCTCCTGGTTGAACTGAAGCATGTTTCCCTTTCACATTTTAATTTGATCTATGTGTGCACATTTGATAATTAAGTTAATTTGCTGTTTCTGTGTGTTATAGATTTATTTGTGGTGTGAAGAGAACTTTTTATAATTTTTCTCTCTTGACGTAATGGGTGGAGTTTGACTTAGTCCAGCGCCACCTCTGTGGACCAAATGGGTGGAGTTATGTTTAGCGTATGTAGGGTTGGGTGTGGTTGAACCATCTAGCTCCACCCATTATGTCCAGCGATTGGGTGCTGGATGTCAAGCTCCACCCATTGGCTCTGCAGTGAGCAGCCTCTCTATAGACTTCAACCTAATGATGTGCATTGCTCTGCTGTTTTCTTTTTTAGGTTAGATGTGTTTGTCTCCCTCTATTATGCACATCTCCAGCAGTTTTTTTGTGTGCAGATGCTTCACTATAATTATATTCAGATGCTTTATTACCAATATATTTAATTTATATTTTATATATATTTCATCTCAGAATTGTGCTAGCAGTGTTCACTTTCTAAAATCACAAGCATAACAGACTGAAAAGCTGAACTGAATCACAATCAATCCACCACAGAGTTACGGGACATCTACATTACTCGCAGTTTGTGTGTGTTCTGACTATCTCTCTCGCTCTCTACTGCAGGTGAAGACGGAGGAGCAGCTTGCTGCAGAGAAGGCCTGGTACAACACTGAGAAAGTCTGGCTTGTCCATAAAGATGGCTTTTCTTTGGGTTAGTGAAGTCATAGTGTTCATTAAACACTCCTATTATGATCTGGATCCTCCAATGTCCAGTAACAAGTGTTCATTTTGTCTATATAGCTACACAGCTCAAGACAGAGATGGGCTCTCTCCCAGAGGGGAAAGTGAAGGTCAGACTGGAGCATGATGGGACATTACTGGAAGTGGACGAAGATGATGTGGAGAAGGTGGGCGGAGTCACTAACCACATGGATGATGGTGACCCATGTAAAACCCAAGCAACCTGTTTAAATACTCTCATCTATCGTTTTATCTATCGTTCTGTCTGTCTCTCATCAGGCGAATCCTCTTTCATATGATCGAGTGGAGGATCTCTCGTCTCTTCTGTACCTCAATGAGTCCAGCATCCTTCACACATTGCGTCAGCGCTATGGTGGAAACCTCATTCACAGCTATGCTGGGTCAAATCTGCTGCTGATCAATCCTCTCAGCACCCCTGCCATGTACTCAGAGAAGGTATGAACTTCACAAAAAGTTATAGTCACCTCAGAGTTATGTTCAAAAGAGATGGAGTGACATGGTCTCTTTATATCAGGTGATGCAGATGTTTAAGGGCTGCCGGAGGGAGGAAACAGCCCCTCACATCTTCGCTGTTGCTCAGTCGGCATATCATCAGCTGCTGACAACACGTCAGGATCAAACCATCGCGCTACTGGGCAGGAGCGGCAGCGGAAAGACCACCAGCTGCCAGCATCTGCTGCAGTACCTGGTCACCATCGCAGCCGGCAGTGGAAAGGTGTACTCAGGTGAGGAACAAAATGAGGACCTCAAAAAACATTGTTGCCTTGTTGTACACTGCTACTGTGAAGATGAAGCAGCATGGCCTGCTTTTTTCTGTTTGTGCTTCTTGTACTTTAAAACCTTAAACTTTGGAAGCTTGTTTCCGCCACAGAATAAAAATATTTGTAATAAAAAAATAAAAATAAATTAGTTTTAGTAATTTTTGTACTTCAATTAAACATTTATTTCAGTTAGTGACCAACATTTCTAATTTCTATATTTTTTTTTTTTAATGTAAGTTATTCTTGTAATATTATTCGTCCATGTGGACGTCCATGACATGTGGAGTCCCTCAAGGCTCAATTCTTACGCCACTCCTGTTCAACCTGTACATGCTCCCACTGAGCCAAATAATGAGAAAGAACCAAATCTCTTACCACAGCTATGCAGACGACACACAGCTCTACTTAGCCCTATCGCCTAACGACTACAGCCCCATTGACTCCCTGTGCCAATGCATTGATGAAGTCAACAGTTGGATGTGCCAAAACTTTCTTCACTTAAACAAAGACAAAACTGAAGTCTTTGCGTTTGGAAACAAAGATGTTCTCAAGGTGAACGCATACCTTGACGCAAGGCGTCAAACAACTAAAAATCAATTTAGGATTCTGAGCAGAACCAGAAAATATGAACATATCACACCAGTCCTCAGGTCTTTACACTGGCTACCAGTTACATTTAGGATTGATTTTAAAGTATTATTACTGGTATATAAATCATTCAATGGCCTAGGACCTCAATACATTGCAGATATGCTCACTGAATATAAACCCAACAGATCATTAGGATCACATCAGCTAGAAATACCAAGGGTTCACTCTAAGCATGGCGAGTCTGCTTTTAGCTATTATGCCAGCCGCAGCTGGAACCAGCTTCCAGAGGAGATCAGATGTGCTCCTATAGTAGTCACATTCAAATCCAGACTCAAAACACATCTGTTTAGGTGTGCATTTACTGAATGAGCACTGTGCCGCTGTTCGTCCGACTGTTTGTACTGTAGTTTATTTCCTTTTTATTCTAAACTGTTCTTATTTCTTTTGATTATTTTTATTACTTCTATGTAAAGCACTTTGAATTACCATTGTTTATGAAATGTGCTATATAAATAAACTTGCCTTGCCTTGCCTTGCCTTGAAATTAATCAAGATAAATTCTATGATTTTTATCGAGCATCATGAACTGTTCCCTCCCCACAGCTGAGAAATGGCAGGCGGTCTATTCGGTTCTAGAGGCGTTTGGAAACTGCAGTACAGCAATGAATGGGAACGCCAGTCGCTTCTCACACATAGTCTCTCTTGACTTCGACCAGGCAGGACAGGTGGCCTCTGCATCCGTTCAGGTAGTGTACAGCGAGGGCGATTATTCATCATTTCACTGGGGGATTTATCTTTGATTTGCTTTACTGTATGTCTCCCATACAGACCATGTTGCTGGAAAGGTTCAGAGTGACCAGGCGACCAGAAGCAGAATCCAGCTTCAATGTGTTTTACTATCTGATGGCCGGAGCAGATGCATCTCTAAAGTGAGTGAGAGACTATTATTAAAAAACAAAAAGCATGCAAACTAAGTGCATACTTACGGCATAAATCAATCAAGCCATCTTTTGTCACAATAAATAGTAAGAATAGTGTGCAAACTGAGATTCATCCATAGCAGGAACATATGTAGATTAAAGCTGATCGTTGTGCCTTTCAGGACAGAACTTCATTTCAATCACTTTGCTGAGAACAACACTTTTGGGCTCCTCCCTCACTCGAAGGTAAGAAATGCCACACATGCAATGATAAGGCAGCGCTAGACACATTTTATCTCTTTTATCTGTACACATTGTATCATATCATCTTTTCTGTAGCCCGAGGACAAGCAGAAAGCCACTCAGCAGTTCACTAAGCTGCAGGCTGCCATGAAAGTCCTGGGCATCTCTGCTGAAGAGCAGAAAACAGTGTGGCTGATTTTAGGGGCCATATACCATCTCGGTGCCGCTGGGGCCACCAAAGGTAAAGCTACCAGCTTCTCCAGTGCCTAAACCAACACTAATATCTGAATGCATGAGAACACTGTAGAATACAGAATGCCTGATTGCACAGAGTGTATTTTAACATCTGTCCACTAAGAGTCAGTAGAGTCTTTTCACTCATGTGACTGAGAAGTGTGCGTATGTGCTTGATGTCTAAAAAACATTTGTCAGTTATCATCAGTGTTTAATACTGTTTGTACAACAGTTGTTGTGTTTGTGTTTTATTTGTTGTAATCATGTGTTTTTATTGCATATTGCTGTTGCATGCTGTCCCCATCATAACACAGAAACAGATGCAGGTAAATGCAAGTCTCTCTCTCTCCCTGTTTCTGTTTTTGACTGAAGGCAGGTGCTTTTATTATTTTTATTTGATTTATTTAGCTTATTAATAGAACTCTGCCCATCTTTCATCTGCCTGTGTGCTTGTTTCTGCTCTCTGATGTCGAACGCCAGAATGAAAATGTTTGTTCTCTTTGATCATCAATCCAGGAGATGAAAGTGTCTCCTTGTTCTTTGGACATTTGACCAAAGAGCCTTCACAGTAGCTGGAAAATCTATTCTAGCTCAGCATAATGTGACGGATGTTTTGTGGTAACACTGTTTTTCTTTTGCGAATGCGGCTTTCTGACCCTTCAGCGGGCCGAAAGCAGTTTGCCAGACACGAGTGGGCACAAAAAGCAGCGTATCTCCTGGGCTGCACGCTGGAAGAGTTGTCCTCCGCCATCTTTAAACAGCAGGGAAAGAGCACCCTGCCCCGCTCAGTAAGCGTCCGGCAGAGTACGGATGATACGGACAGCTCGGGTATCTTTTTTGTTTGTTAATATTCTTAAATATGTCATAAATGCTTTCCTATTTTATGTTTAACCCTCATCCTTCCATTTGGTGATTTTGACCTGAAACTCATTTAGAAAAAAAAAGTTAAAAATTAAGTGTTCATCAGAGGGGTCCAAGACCCTGGGACTTTTGTCGCACTTGAACCACGAATACACACACACAAATTTGAATGGATTCAAGGAGTTTTGTGGTTGAAATTTAAACAAGTAAGAAATCCTTCCCTCTCGGGTCAATTTGACCCCCTTAGGAATGAATGGAATGCGAGGAAAGCTTCAGTATGCATCGAAAAACCTAAAAATGCTCAAAATTCAAACTAAAATTGCTAAAACTTCACCAAAAAAATATAGTTATAATGTCTACATTTGTATCTGAATGCATACTGAAGAGAAACTGACTTTAGGACCCACCGGAACAGCTCATTTGCTATAAGTGCTATAAGACCATCTAGTGGCAAGAGTCATGAAATATCATGTTAAATTATTATTTTTCCACAAGAGGACAGCAAAGACACCCAATGTATGATATTTTGAGCTGAATTAAAAGGGTTATGCATGAAATTGTGAGTTTTTTTTTTATTTAAGTTGAAGGAATGTGATGAATGTGCTTAAATATATTTATTTAATTTAAAGGTAAATAAAATAAAAAATAACAAAAAATCTCCCAAAAAAATGCATTAAAAATAGAAAAAATATTATCAAAATGAAATAAAATAAGCTTTCTTGACAAAAAATAAATAAATTTGTAAGTATAATTTTAGGGCTTCAGGTCATTATGACCCGCGAGGGAAGGATGAGGGTTAAAAAGAGTTTTTGTGTGCGTTCCAGTGTCTAAAGCAACAGCAGCAGAGTGTTTGGAGTCCATGGCATCTGGTTTATACTCTGAGCTTTTCACGCTCATCATCTCTCTTATTAACAGGTAATCAGTGATTACCTAGTGCAGCATGAACTTATTTAGTAGGGTAAGAGATACATTACGCAGCACATGTATCTTTCATAGCACATGTGTTTTTCTCCTTTCAGAGCACTGAAGTCCAGTCAGCATTCTCTCTGTTCTCTGCTGATTGTGGACACACCAGGGTTCCAGAACCCTCGCCAGGTGAAGAACCAGCGCGGTGCCACGTTTGAGGAGCTTTGCCATAATTACGCTCAGGAACGTCTACAGTTGCTTTTTCAGGAGCGGACGTTCGTAAGGGAACTGGAGCGTTACAAAGAGGTGCGGAAAAAACACACATCCTGAGCCAATGACAAGTCAAAATCTCATGACACTCCACTTCTTATAAAAGCTCTAGATTTATATGGCTGTTAATATACTACAACTTTTATTTATTTTATTCATTTGCCATTTGCCTGTATTAGATGGGTCAGTGGAGCAATGCACTACTACTCAGTTTAATAAAATATTTATAAAAAATAATGCAATCAAATTTTGAGTGGTTCCAATTGAGTGCCTTTTTAAAAACTTTAAACTACTATTAACTTGACATAGCATCTTAAAAACAAAGCTCATGACACACAATTACCAAGATGTCTACGATGCATTTGTACATAGACAAACAATTAATCACAATCGATTAACAATCCTATATGAATGGCCTTCAAGTCTATCTCGGATAGGAAATACAACAAACAATATACAACTGTTCAAAAGTTTGGGTCAGTAAGATATTTTAATGTTTTTTGAAAAAAACTGTAAAATTGTGAAAAATTATTAGAATTTAAAAGAACTGTTTTCTATTTTAATATAATGTAATTTATTCCTCTGATGCAAAGCTGAATTTTCAGCATCATTACTCCAGTCTTCAGCGTCACATGATCCTTCAGAAATCATTCTAATATTCTGATTTGCTGCTCAAGAAAAAAATTGTTTTCTTCTTCTAATTATTATCAGTGTTGAATACAGCTGTGCTGCGTAATATTTTTGTTGAAGGATTTTTATTCAGAATTCTTTGATGCATTGAAAGTTGAAAAGAACAGCATTTATTTGAAATATATTTTTTTAACATTATGAATGTCTATACTGTCACCTTTGATCAGTTTAATGTATCCTTGATGTGAAATGGGCAAAGCATGAATTTCTTTAACAAAAATTTTTACTGATTCAAAACTTTTGAACAGTAGTGTATATTGATTTCTCAGGCCACTTTTTGTCATTTCTATTTCAATGTTTTATTCATCTTCCACAGTAATATAATGTCTTATTATTTTCATTTTTCACGACAAACATTGGCATATGCAATTATTTGCAGTTTAATTAGTTTCATTAATTTGCAATCTAATTGAAGCAATGCATTATGAGTCAATGTCCATCCAAACAAAACTGTTGTGTTTCCATAGGAAAACATTGAGATCACACTGGATGACCTGGAGCCCAGCCCTTCTCGCTCATTGGCTGTGATTGATCAGTCCTCCAGTCAAGCCCTGGTGAGACACACTTCCTGAACTGCTGTGGCCAATAATTCAGCTAATGTTTAAAGTTTGTGTGATTTCTATCAAAAAGAGCTCTCTGGATAATAATTATTTAATGTAACTCCCATCTCTGCATTTGTGTTTAATCAAAAACACTTAGATGTTGAAGATTGAAACTGGAAATGACAGACTGTCAATACAGGGCAAATTTAATCCTATATTAAAAGTCATTGTTTGGCCAGTCATGGTGATACACTTTTTAACCGTGTTTTTAAGTACAAGTCAAGAACAGAAGAGCTCAATGTGAGAGATCTGAAGGAAAAGTGTGTGTATTATTTCTACGATTGTGATTATTTGACAGTGGATATTCATGTTTGTGTTTCAGGTACGTACTCTGTCCCGTACAGATGAGGCCAGAGGTCTGTTTTGGCTGATGGAGGAGGAGGTTTTACAGCCGGGAGGGTCAGAGGAAACACTCCTGCAACGACTCTTCAGTTACTACGGCCCTGCGGAGGGAGAAAGCACAGGTCACACACACAAACATGCACGAACACAAACTCACACACTTACATTCTGCCCAGGACCAATTTATGTATTGTTTTTCTGCAGGTCGCACAGTGGTGCTTAAAAGTGAAAATGCACATCACTTCCTGCTCGGCCACAGTTATGGGACAGATTGGGTGGAATATGACACACGTGGTTGGCTGAACCTAGCCAGGCAAAATCCCAACCCCCAGAACGCTGCCAATCTGCTGCAGAACTCCCAGAAGTAAGACCTGCCTTCAACCATTTGCACTTGTCACTTTAGTAAATTAGTCAAAAACATAATATACCTATTATGCTTTTTTTATTGTGTAATATAGTTGTTTGTGCATGTAAACAGTCTACAAAGTTACAAAGCACAAATTCCACGACAAAAGGGACTCCACGACTCCAAGAGAAAACACCTGCCTTAAAGGCCTTGTTTGTATTCCTGCCATTATTTCCGTGTCATACCTATGCCACCATGTAGCACATTTGCATAATCCCCGCCTGCTGGCTATTTTGTATCTTATACAAGGGTAGTTATAAGGCCAGGAAGAGGTTATCACTCTTCTATTTGAAAGAAAAAACATGATTACATGGACTTCCAAAGGCAGTGGAACTGAAGAACCAGTGATTTTTAACACTATTCCTCAGCAGCACAACTACAACCTTTAGTATAGTAGTGTACGTTTTGGTGTAAAAAAACAAACACTTTCAGGATTTACTAAAGACATGCAGTGAAAAATTAGCACTGAAAAGGTGTTATTTTTGCAGATGACCTTATTGAATATGCATTTGTAGGAGTTTCCCTTTCAGATGCAAAATTTATAGGAGGAGAGTGTTTAAATGAATAATGCAAGGTGATTTACTGAGGTTTGCTCTAGTCAATTTACTGGTATTTGTGCCATTATTTACCACCCAAAAAAGCATGTCTTAATTTGTGCTGCTCTTGGTAGATTGCGTTGGTCATTTTAGAAATGATCCGGCTGTGTTTGTGTTCTTTAATTTGCGCGGCGTCGTAAGTAGATCAAGCGCAGAACTTTCTTGCCCTGTTTAGTAATTCTGGCCTTAAATCATGTAAACTTGTTGTAGTAGACCTCCTAAACAAAATTATGAACCTGTAAATGCGGATAAAAGGGGCGTTTTTCATTCAAGAACAAACTGTCTTTCCTACAGAAAGAGCATCAGCGGGATGTTTGTGGGCCGCTCCAGCAGTGCTGCGGTTCTGACCGGCTCAATCGCCGGACTGGAGGGCGTCTCTCAGCTCGCCCTGCGCCGGGCCACCGGCATGAGGAAGACCTTCACCACAGGCATGGCAGCGGTCAAGAAGAAATCTCTCTGCCTTCAGATTAAACTCCAAGTGGTGAGTTTTCAAGAGGATCCTACACTGAATGGTAGTTGTTAAAATTCCCCATTAATTTGAAGAAATGGCTAATACTACTCATTATATATTACCTCTTTCGATCAGGATGCACTGTTGGACACCGTTCGCAGATCCAGGGTTCACTTTGTCCACTGTCTGTTACCCCGAGCAGAAGTTCTGAGGGCCGCAGGATCCTCAGAGGAGAGTTGCGACCCTGGACTCATGCAAATGGATGTGGCTTTGCTCAGGGCCCAGATCCGTGGCTTCAAATTGCTGGACAGTTTGAGGATTTACAGACAAGGTGAGAAAAGAGATTGAAAGATCTAATCAAATAGATACAGTGAAGTCCTCTCTGTTATTACCTGCTGAATATCCGCTTGCTTTGTGCAGGTTACCCTGACCACATGGTCTTCTCTGTGTTCAGAAGACGCTTTGACATTTTGGCCCCTCACTTGACCAAGAAATTGGGCCGAAACTATATTGTGAAGGATGAGAAACGAGTGAGTAGCTATTTAAGAGAATAATGAGCATGGAAATAGTACAAAAGCTTTACAAATTACCGAAATTAAGTTTTGGGCTCCTCTTGCTCTTGTGTTTTGTGAGTCCGAGACAGAAATGAACTCTGGGTAATCAGGGTTATTGTGACAGCTTAATCAAGAAACCCCAGCTGGGTCGCTGACTTGAATCAATACGCAGAGCAGACAGGAAAAATGTAGTAATTGCTCTGGGCTTTAGTGCTTACTTAATGCCCAAATGTACTGTAATTATCAGCTAGGAAAATGTCTCCATCCAGGGGCCTCCTAATCTCTTTTTGGTCCTGTGATTAGCCGGGTGGAAAGGAGAGTTTTATACAAAACATTTGCACTGTGGTCCTGGGCATGTAAATGGCAGACAGGGTCCAAAGTTAACATTTGCCAAGTGCCAAATGCAAGTACAAATGGGCTTTGTAGAGTAAAAAAATATTCATGAGTTGAATTCATGAGAATAATGCATAGTTTAAAAATGACAACGTGAATCTCACTGATACAAATAACATGAATATTCAACTATTGAAACATATTCTAACAACTTTTCCTAAGTGGAAACATTGTAACATAGAAAGTTGCAATTACAATAAAGTCGTACAATAAATGACAAAAAATATACATACATCAAATGGGATATAACATCAAAGTTCCTCTCTTCTGCTGAGACTTTTTGCAAGCGTTGTGACAGAATTGTGCACTGTTGTGAGAAATGAAGCTGCAATTGTGAGATACAGTATAACATTGTATATTAAAGGGATATTTCACCGCTGGAAAGATGAATGTGTATTTAAATTGGGTCATTTATGGAGTAGAAATGTGAAATTATTTTAGAAGTTGGTGCATTCTAGACTGAGAAAAGCCAGAAAATGTATTTTTGGCTCATGTGAATGTAAGACAACAACTCCCAGAATGCACTTGCTTTGCTGCCCTACAAGGCCACTCCCAAGCCACGCCTACCAGTTACAGAGGGCAGTATCGGAAGAAATTATACAACTAGGCTACTAGTCGACTCGAAACTGAAAAGACGCCGTTTTATCGTGAGATCCCCCTATGGGCGGGTTTAAAACATGCGGAACAAGCTCCTCCTACTGGCTGTAGTCTCTCGCCTCTGGCCAAATAAGCCTCCGATATCGGAGGTTTTTTTCCAGACACACAATACAGAAATCTCTCATCTCAGGGGGACATGAGGGAGGGAAGCACGGTCATTCGAAAATACTACCGGGTTTCTACAGATACAAAGCTTAATGCTAATCGGTGAAGTATCCCTTTAAGATAAACGCAATTGTGAGATAGTCATATTGCGAAATATAAAGTCATACTGTGAGATTTAAAGTTTAGTTTTTTTTGCTCTGAGGCTGAAATAAGCATGTGTTCTTGACTTGTACAAACCTGTGCTGTAAAGAATGAACAGCTAAATAATCACATTGTCAATGGGACTAAATATATTTTTTTTGGCAAAATACAGTTAATGCCCCATCTAAAACATGAATTGCTGGTAAATTGACAGGTATAGCTAAAAGTACATTTTAGACACCTAACACCTTCTTTTAGAGTAAAAAGGGTACAGAAAGATGCCCAACCTCTTTTTGTAACACAACAGAGAAGGTCAGTGGTGTTTCAAGTCCCAGAGAAAGTAGAAACGATGCAAAATTGGAGATCTAGAGAGACACAACGAGAAAGAAAAAGACAGAGGGAGGTAGAACCGTGTCTCAGAGGAGAGTTTTTTGTGAACCAATTCAAACAATGGCCCTTTAGTTGTCAGGGGCCAGAGCCCCCTTTACTGCTGTAATCTAGATGAGCCTTTTCAGATAGATCGAGTTCTCAAGACCTTTCCGCATGAGAGAGACAGTGTCAGTGTCACGGTGAGGGCTGATGGTCGCCTGGACAGTTTGGGGACTGTATAACCAGTGAGAGTGTGTCCTGTAGGCCTACACAGGGGTCAGCAGTTTTTTTTTGTAATGTACACTGTGTGAACTAGACATGACAGTGTGTGTGTCGTTGCAGGCAGTAGAGGAGCTTTTGGAGTCATTGGAATTGGAGAAGAGCAGCTATCACATGGGTCTTAGCAGGGTGAGTACACAGAAACACACATTTCTGTTCAATCTATCACTTTAGAAGCATTAAAGGATGCAGGTGAGTCAAATGTTGAATCTTAAGCGGCGGGTGATATTACGACTGTGTGCATTTTTCATCATCTACTGCGTGGTCCTTTGGCTGGACGCAAGACACTCTCTTCTCAGCATGAGCTGCTTTGTTTGTTTGTTTCCTTCCTAGTTCTTCATGCCGTCCTAATCAATGCGAACAGACGCTGGCGCTCAACAGTTTAATCCCATCAGCTGGAAAATCATTGCAAGCCAAAAAGACCCCTGAAAAAAATGGTGGCATGTGTAAACAAGCCCCGCCTGGTGCGTTCCCAGAAGAATGGAGATTTATTGGACCGGATTATAAATTGGAATAGTTAGTCATTATTTTGTGGCAGCTGCAATCGGCGTAAAGGTTTACGAAGGCTGAACTGCGCTCAGAAATAGATTACAATGTCAGAGGCCCTTCATGAAGGATTCGAGCAACAAAACAAACTGATTTACAACTCTACCAGCATCTCCTGTCAGTTCTGCTCGACTTGTGCTCTTACGATTACTGGCAATGAAAAATAAACCAAATAGGCGTTAAATGGACATTGATTTACTTGGTTTGTTCAGATTGTTGTGGTCAGATGTTGACACTAGATAAAATAGTTGCATGAGTGTAATTAGCATTCGATTTTTTTATTTGAATTGAAGTAAAAGAAAACTGATACTGAAATGTATAGAAAAGCCACCTCTCTCTTGCTGTTAAAGAAATATATCCATATTATTTTTCATATTAAATTGATTGAAGACATAATTCGTTACAAAAAAACATCAATGTGCTTCTGAATCTTCATTACAGATAAAAGCTGCATCTCTTTTAAAGTATGACTCCATATGAGTTTATTCACATCTCTTTTACTACTATGAAATTTTAGGACCATCATAATATGCACTTTTAACATGCTCCCTTTGCTGTTCTCACAATTGTGTTGGTGTGTGTGTTAGGTGTTCTTCAGGGCTGGAACAGTGGCTAAACTAGAGGGACAGAGGGATGAACACACCAGACAGAACATCACGCTGTTCCAGGCTGCCTGCAGGGGCTTTCTGTCTCGACAGGCCTTCAAAAAGAGGAAGGTAAAGTCAATTTTCTGTTTTGCTTCAGTCCTGTGCTGGAATTGCAATGTCAATCATACAGAATCTCAACATCTAATTCAAAAGTTTGGTGCGAGTAAGATTTTTAAAATGTTTTCGAACAAGAAATCTCTTGTGCTCACCAAGGCTGCATTTATTAGATCAAAAATTCAGTAAAACAGTAATATTGTGAAATATTATTACAATTTAAAAATTACTGTTGTTTTCTTTTCTAATATACTCCTGTGGTGGCAAAGCTGAATTTTCAACAGCCATTACTTAGAACAGATTTTTACTTGTTGATGTTGAAAATATAATGTTCTGTTCATTGACATAAATTACTACCAGATAGTATTGAGTAGGTGATCATTTATGGAGTTGATTAGATTTAATTTAAGGTAAAACATGTCTTTTCTGCACCACCATTATCACAGTGCAGATTTGCAGACAAAAACACTCCCCCGTCTCCCATTGGTCAGCCAAACAGATAGTCCCACCCCCCCATTGGTCAGCCAAACAGATAGACCCACCCCCAATTCGCACCAGTGGTAGAGCCAATATTGTTGTTGGGCAGCTCAAAAAAAGCTAAATAATGTTTTGAAAGCACCACAAAATCACAGTTTTTACACTTTTTGAGAATTAATCTACAAATCACTCGTTTGTAGAAAATATTTTAACACTGAAAATATTACACTTCAGCTTTAAATGCTTTCCTGTTTAGTTTCTCTAGAAGTATTATAATTATTATCACGCCGTCTCTGTATCATTATAGTCGAATCACTTTGAGATCATGACATGCAATCAGGCCTCTGAACAAAATCCTCTAAGTGCATTTTATTCTTTCCAATCAAATTTACAGTTTTGGTTGGCAAGTCTTTCAGTACTTTTTCAAAAATGACACATCAAAGTCATTCTGTGGCTTTTATGTCTGTGTTTACAAAGGAACATTAATCATTTCATGCCACGCTGTTAATGCGACTGTCATGTCATTCACAGATGGAGATCTGTATCATCAGCCTGTTTGTTCTGAACGCACATATTGCAGAAATTAAGGAATAGTTCAGTCAAAATGAATATTCTGTCATCATTTACTCATCCACGTGTCATTCACACGTCTTTCACACTCATGTCAGTAAATGGGCCAGCAAAAAAACAGCACAAAAGATTTGACTTATGTGCTATAATATAAACAACATTAGGGTGAGTAAATGAAGACAGAATTAAAATTGTTGTGTTCCTTTAGATAAATAAAAACCCCTCTCTATCTCTCAGATCCAGGATTTGGCCATCCGTTGCGTCCAGAAGAACATTAAGAAGAATCATGGCGTGAAGGACTGGCCTTGGTGGAAGCTCTTCACCACCGTACGGCCTCTAGTAGAGGTTCAGCTCACCGAAGAACAGATTCGAGGAAAAGACGTGAGTCTTTCCATATTACTCTCAATTGCATGTCCCAGTTTGCTCACTATGTAAAGCTTCTTTCAACTCACAGTAGACTGCAAAGGTTTATCTATGTGTGTGGGTGCATTTGCCTTAAAGATGACATGGTCTGAGAGCTTTTGTTGCATCAGCGTCAGAGCTGAGAAATCTCTTTGATTCCTGAAGCCGTCATCTCAATCCGAGCTCAAAGCATTCGCAACATTGCTGTTTGGCCCCTTCCTGAACTCACCTGAAGGCAGATAGATCTTGCCTGATCAAAAAAACATCAGATCATACAATATTAGCCCAACTCAGGCCAAAGATTGTTTTTTTCTTATCTAAATATTCAATATTGTTTTGTGCTTGAGATTTTGCTGGTATTTTGAATCGTAGGAGGAGATCATGCATCTGAAGTTGAAGCTGGAGAAGGTGGAAAAGGAAAGAAACGAGCTTCGGCTAACCTCGGATCGAATGGAGAGCAGAGTAAGACGTGCAAGCCTCTTATTTGACTTATTTGAAAACCATTTTGATAGACAATAAATGTAGTAAGTGATGTCTTAAAGAAAATGTAAAAATCCAGGAAGGTTTCTGTGACTATTAGGTTTAAGTTGAGGAGTTGATAAAATATGAGTAGAAGTCAATTAAAACCCTCGACCATATTAGAAAAACCAATGCATATGTGTGTTTATGTAGATTACGGAATTGACGGCAGAGCTTTCAGATGAGAGGAATTCTGCAGAGTCTACATCCCAGCTGCTGGAGACGGAGACAAGCGAGAGATTGCGTCTGGAGAAGGACATGAAGGATATGCAGGTACATGTCCTCCATGCTTCAGGAGGACAGATGTTACTAAGTTAACTGTAAATTCAGTAAAATAGTGTAGTTTTTCCCAATAATGAGTTTTTTCCAGTGGTATAGTTTACAAAAACAATGCATCACTATATTTTCTCACATTATATTGCATGTGCAGTTGTACTTCCAAGCATACTGAGTTGATAATTAAACACATTCATCTAAAATGTCTCTTACATGTAGTGTTGGAAATGGATTCATATTAGTAAATTGGTTTATTCAGACCAATATGAATTTGGATTTAAATCATAGAAATTGTAAAGATTTTTATTTAACCAAAAAAAATAATAATTATACAAGTACAACCTTTTATGGATTTTTTGTAAAATATTTAAAGTGCCCCTATTAAAGGTTATAAAGACACTTTTAAAGTTGTCTAATTTTGTTTTGGAGGTCTTCTACAATAGATTTACATGTGTCAATGGTAAAAAAAACACATCATCTCATTTCTCGAAGAGTCTAAAAACGGTTTGTTCGACGATTTAGTCTGTCTAAACCCCCTTCTTTCCGCGAGCCTACTCTGCTCTGATTGGTCAGATGGCCCAGTCTGTTGTGATTGGTCTACTGTTAACAATGAAACACCCATTACCATATCTGATTTTCAGCTCTGGAGGCTTCCTTAGTGCTTGTATACACAATGAAACGAACAGTAACAATGGCGTCGTTTTTTTTAACGTATCAATTCCAGCGCGAATCCTCATCCTTTGGAAGTGCATGCAAAGTGGATTTGCAGCACTGAAAACAGCATCTTCTCGACATGTCGACAACACGAACTAAACTCTTCCAGACCTCAGCTACAACTGCAGTGTTTGAGGACAGGTCAAAGTAGACGTTGTTCATGGGCAGCCAATGAAGACCATTGGCTGGCATTATGCAAATGTGTTACATTGTTACGCATATATGTAAAAGGAAGTGAGGAAGGAATTAAGACTTTGCACTTTGATCTTTGAAACTTTGCTGACCTTTTACATCCACAAACAGCTATATTGCACACTGCATTAAAGGTAATATTCGAAAAAGTGTTTATCACTATGTTGTCAATATGGCAAACGAACAATATGGCATCTAAGTACACTTACAAAAAAGTACACTTTTTTATAAGTGTAGCTTTACTGTAGTTGAACTGGTTTAAATTTTGAGTAGTTTATGTCATGTATGGACTGGAGGTTGTGGTAAAAGACTGTTGGAGAGATCTTATAGTTAAAAAACTTTCTTTTATAATCTGAGGAGGTTGTGGTAGGAGTGTATTTTGTGAGTGGGCTGCTGGAGAACACACCTTTTTCTTGTCTTTTTCTGAAACTCAGGTGAAGTTTGACTCTGTGAAGAAACAGATGGAGTCCATGGAGATGGAGATCATGGAGGCCAGACTTCTCCGTGCATCAGAACTCAACGGCGAGATGGACAACGATGGCGATGATGATTCTGGTAAAAAAACAAAACAACAAGCTAGATGACCAATCAGATGAAGCCGATGTTTAATTTTAATAAGAACATATCAGTTTTTTAGAGAAGTAGGAATGGTTTCCCTGGCTGCTGGGACAGAAAGAGTGCTAGTTTGGTAAAAAACTGCTCAAAACACACACACACACACACACAAAAATCTTTCTGTCTCTGTGTGTTTGTTCACGTCAGGAGGTGAATGGAGGTTAAAATATGAACGTGCCATCAGGGATATGGATTTCACAAAGAAAAAACTCCACCAGGAGATGGATGACAAGCTGGAGACAGAACAACAGAACAAGAGACACCTGGAGAGAAAAGTTAGTATAACACGGCAAATACACACACGCACAATGCACACACACACTAGGCTTGCCAAACAGACTATACACACAATGTGAAATGTATCTGAATTCAAACTCTGCTACAATACAGTAAATAACTCTCTGACGATGGAAACCAGTAACACTTCAGAATCTTTAGACTTTTATAAACTTCACTTTCCTGTCTCTCTCTGTGTGTAGTTTGCAGAGTTACAGGCTGACCAGGAGGAGTCCCAACGATCTGTCCAGCAGCTGAAGAAAAAATGCCAGCGGCTGGCGGCTGAACTGCAAGACACCAAACTGCACCTGGAAAATCAAGAGGGGCGAAACCATGAGCTGGAGAGAAAACAGAGGAAGTAAGAGCCAATCACACACACACACACACAAAACCAAAAGAATCAATCAGCAAATGAACAGCCCAAACAATCAGAAAGTAAACAAACAGCTTATACAACTAAATGACAAAACCAAAAACAAACAGTAAACAAACAATCATGCAGTAAAGAGATGGGTCAAACAATAAACTGTTTTCAATAAAGTCATTACTCTATGAGTAAACAAATTGTATGATTGAACAAACGTTTGATCAAACTATGAAATCTTGTCCTGTATATGAACAAGGAACTGTATTCAAATAAATGGGGACTTTCCATAGATATCATGATTTCAATATTGTACAAACTGTATATTCTATCACCTGAACCTACTCCTAAACACAACCCTCACAGAAAACTTTCTGCATTTTTACATTTTCAAAAAACAGAATTTAGTATGATTGATTTATAAGCTGTTTTCCTCTTGAGGACCAAAAAATGTCCCCCCAAAGTATGGTTTACCAGGATCTCACACATACACACACACACACACACACACACACACACACACACACACACACACACACACACACACACCAGTCTCTGTTTTCAGTCTCCTGCCTGATCACCTGCTGATCTATAGAGATTTCTGTTTGATTTACTCTGTGGTTGTTTTGGCCATTTTTTACTGTTTGTTTGTATGGGCTGTTTGTGTCTAATTTGAAAGGTTGAGCTGTCTGTTTAGGTTTTGTTTCTTTGTTTACTGTTTGTTTGATTAAGCAGTTTCTTTACTTTCTGATTAGTTGGGCTGTTAATTTATTGTTTGGGCTGTTTGTTTACTTATCCTTTAATCACACATTTGTTTAATCATACAGTAAGCAATTTATGTTAAACAATTGATTGTTTAAGATGTTTGATTACTGTATAATTGTTTGGGCTCTTGTATGATTATTTGTTTACTGTCTGATTAGTGTATTTTTTGTTTGTCGTTTAGTTAAGCAGTTTTTTACTGTCTTAATTACGTTTGTCGTCTAGTTGTTTAAGCTGTTTTTCAGATTTTTTTGTTCAGTTAAAGCATTTAATTTACTGTCTGATTTCTGCCTTTTGTTTGTTGTTTAGTTGTTTAAGCAGTTTGTTTAATGTGTGATCACTCTTTTGTTTGTTGCTTTGTTTAAATCTGTTATTTTCTGTCTGATCGCAGTCTTTTGTTTGTTGTTTAGTTGTTTAAGCTGTTTGCTTACTGTCTGATTGCTGTTTTTTGTTTGTGTATTGCTAGACTGCTTGTTTTTTTTTTCATGTGGCTGAATTGTGTTTAGTATTTGGCTGATGTTGCTCATAACTAAAGCTTAGCAGATCAGACTTAGAGCTGGAACTAAACCTTAAAATGCATGACATTTTATGAGCAACCTTGGTGCATTGACCTTATTCTGCTCAGATTTTTTCAGCATCTGTAGAATTGGAGATGGAAAAAGATCAGATTACTCAAATCAAAAAAATCCACAAGATCAGTAGCAGAAGAGGAAATGTTTGCTCTGGTGCCTACTGACTGAATCTCTGTTTGATAGTTTATGCCCATTGTAGATATGAGCAGACTATCATGTTTTTTTCCCGTCATACTGTGGTTGAAATTACTTTGCTCAATGCTTGTTTATCTTCTGAATTTTCTGGCAGGTTTGATCTGGAGAAGAACCAGGCTCAAGAAGAACTACAGAAGGAGAGGAACCAGCGGGAGAAACTGGCCCGAGACCGAGATATGCTGGCGGGCGAGATGTTTACACTCAGACAACAGCTACAGGTGAGAACTAAGATCGAAAAGTGTGTGTCACTCTCTCTTGTGTCCTTAAGCAAGACACTTAACTTCAGATTTCTGTAATAATTCTATGGTATGTTGCTCTGGATAAAAGCATCAGCTAATGTGTATAATTTTAAATAATAGGAGAAGGACACAGAGCTGTGTACGGTCAGTGTGAAGGTAGAGCAGCTGGAATCCGAGGTCCAGGATCTCTCCTCTCAGGAATCCAAAGAGGAGGCTTCACTTGCAAAGTTTAAGAAGCAACTACGTGACCTGGAAGCAAAGGTCAAAGATCAAGAGGAGGAGCTTGATGAACAGGCTGGAACCATTCAGATGCTGGAGCAGGTACAAGCTAAAAACTAAATTAAAAGGCGGATAGCGACTCTGAATAGCAGTCTGTTCTTGGAAGCAGTTTTGCAGAGGATAAAATCTGTGTGTGTGATTTAGGCTAAACTTCGTTTGGAAATGGAGATGGAGAGATTGAAACAAACACACTCTAAAGAGCTTGACAGTAAAGATGAGGAGGTGGAGGAGATCAGACTCTCCTGCAGTAAGAAGGTGAACACACAGGATCTGAACACTATCATAGGTCTCTCACAATTTGAGACCTCCATGTTTCCTAATGGCTCTTTTGCTATGTGTGTGTAGCTGAAGCAGATGGAAGTGCAGTTAGAGGAGGAATATGATGATAAACAGAGAGTTCTGAGAGAAAAGAGAGACCTGGAATCCAAACTGATGACTGCACAGGAACAGGTACTGACACAACACAAATATTGCAGACAGCATACAATACACTCAACAAAACATAACACATTATTGCACCATATAACAGGTTGGCCAGAAGGATGTAGAGACAGAGAAACGTCTCAGGAAGGACCTGAAGCGCACAAAAGTTCTTCTAACTGATGCTCAGATTATGCTGGACCACCTGAAGACTAACGTGCCTAGTAAGAGAGAGATCGCCGCACTCAAAAATAAGGTAGAATCACAATCACAAGCTGCAGAAATTACAATTTATAGATTTGATAGATCAAATAGGACTTATTTCTTCATGTGAGCGAATGAGTGTTTATGTTGTATCTGGTTTAGTTGGAGGAGTCCGAGTTTGCCTGCGCAGCCGCAGTTAAAGCACGCAAGTCCATGGAGCTGGAAATTGAAGACCTTCATATCCAGATGGATGACATCACCAAAGCCAAGATGTCTGTGAGTTGAATTCTGTTTTACTTGGAAACAGTTCCTTGCTCATAAACAGGACAAGATTTCATCTTTTAATCATACATTTGTTTAATCATGCAGTAAAGAATGTTTTGACATGTCTATTTACTGCATGTTTGTTTGTTTGTTTACTGTTTGATTTTGGTATTGTCATTTAGTTGTATAAGGCTTTTTAAAAACGTTCTTATTGTTAAGGCTGTTCGTTTGGTGATTGATTCTTTTGGTTATTTGTTTACTGATTGATTTTGTTAGTTATTTTTGTTCATTTTGTTTGAACAGTTCATTGTTCATAAACGGTACAAGATCTTCATATACACCATTTATCACCTTTTCAACCACATTTTCAGATGTTTCACTAGTTTCTTTTAGTTCCTCCAGTTATTGAGCAGTTAAAGGGGCTATATGTAGAATTCAGAAACCTGTGTTATTAGTGACACCAGTGGCCGTTAAGTGAACTGCAGCCAGCAACTTACCGCTCGTGCTCGCACTCGTGCACATGTAACGTACTAGAGACTAAACAAGATTCAAACTTTGGCGAAGTTCTTTTTCCTTCTTTCCTTAGAAATAAAAAGAAGTTAGAAATACTTTTGCAGCGATATACTGTTAACGAACATCTAGACGCCGTCCACGCTGCTGAGAGCGATAATTAGATGATTATTTAAATATGTTCTACGCACTTTTATCAATAACAAAATAAACGCTCAAGAAAAATGAAGAGAAAACAGCAGTTAAGAAAGCATCTAATCATAGTGATGTGGGTATGTTTGCACAAGCTCTACAACAATGATGTCGACAGATGAGGTAATTAAAATGACACTGTTATGATAGTTTAATTATAAAGTATGTTTGAGACTATAGACTATAGTTCGTTCTGGCTGTGTGAATGAATCCATTTTCTTTGCATGACAAATTGACATTACACTACAGAATAGCCCTTTCTGCATTATCCTGAACATTAAGCATTAATTTAATGTGTCATTGAACTGAAGAGAGGCTCTCGGGAGCGTGTGTAAACGTCAAATCCTTTTGATTTTCCCCATCGAAACCGGCTTGAGTCCTTAACATAAAAATCAGTCTACAGGCTTTCATAGACAACCTAGGAAGTCAGGGAAGGTCTAGTTTTTTAAGTTTCATTACAAGCTGTTTGGCAATACAAAAAGCAATTAATACCTGAAAATTCTTACATATATCCCCTTTAACTACGAGATATTGATTGATTAGTCATTATATGCAACAAATTCATCACCGTTCCTTTTAGAAATTTATAGATGAGAGATTGTGAAAATATGAAGAAAATATGTTTTCCTATGTAAGAAAGCAAAAATTTTGTACAACAGATCTGTCAGAGCTTTTGTCAGGCAATATATTTGTTTTGAGTAATATGTGAATAGAGCAAAATAAATGTATCAAAGTGCTGGGTAGAGAGAAATAACAAGCATGTAGTCATTTTCCTGCTCAGGCTGATGGAAAAACCATTTAGAGTTTAAACTTTAAACCTCTGGTAAAGAATCATGGTGTCCTAGCCAAGCACAACATGATAAAGCATTAAATCCTGTCTCCTCCATGTTAATCTGAGTTTTTGCCCTAACAGACTGTGACTGGCAACAAGACATTTTTACAGTTGCTTGGTTTTCATTCCTGCAGTGTCTTGCTCTCTGGCCCCGCCCACTGTAAAATCTCATTGATCCAAATCCTGCTCCACATGGAATTTTAAACATCAAATATGTTCTGATTGGCTGTGATTTTGTCACTTCACATTTCACTTCGCTGAGGACAGAAAAAAGGGTGGAGATGAAATGAAAATCAGTGCAGCTTTACTCTTCTCTGATTACTCTTTCTGAATCTTTCTTCATTTTAAAAGCACTCCCTTTCTCTCTCATCACTCTACAGGCTCTTTCAAGAACCCAGAAACATGTTACTCAGTCAGAATTAAATGGCTCAGTTGTGGTGTGCATTTGATTTATTTCTTATGAAGAAGAGGAGATGATGTCAAATAGGAGAGTTTAAGGGTATAATCTCCTCGTCACTGCCTCCTCGTCAAATATGCAATTACTGCGTGTAATGACAGTGTTTTAGTCCCACTCTCGTTCTTACTCTAAAATGGCAGAAGCATAGTTGTTAAAACGTTGCAGTGCTGCTGTGACAGTATTTCGAGAAGTGTTCTGTTATTAAAAGTAATGGTTTTTTTTTTTGGTCAAAAAGATCATTCTGCTCTAAAAGGGTCACAGAGAGCAGGGAAAAACAAATAATAAAATGCTACATAAATAAGATTTGTAACTTTTAAAAGGAATGAAAAGACATAATTTGTTGTTGATGTCAAAAGCTGTGCGTCTAGTCAAACTGTATTTCGGTGCAGTATTTATCTGTCACATGGTAGAAGCTGTCAATTCAGACAGTTGCCAACATTGACAGGATGTGTTTCCTCATCCTTGAAAACCTGTGAATAAACTATTTAAGGGACTCACCCACCCCTGTCTGTTCTGACTATCTCAGTTGGAGGAGCAGATAAGTCGTTTGCAGAGAGAGAAGAATGACCTGCAGTCTCGCTTTGAGGAGGATCAGGAGGACATGAACGAACTCATGAAGAAACACAAAGCAGCAGTGGCTCAGGTGACCTCACATCCTGTTCATACATACATACATACATACATATACACTCACCTAAAGGATTATTAGGAACACCTGTTCAATTTCTCATTAATGCAATTATCTAATCAACCAATCACATGGCAGTTGCTTCAATGCATTTAGGGGTGTGGTCCTGGTCAAGACAATCTCCTGAACTCCAAACTGAATGTCAGAATGGGAAAGAAAGGTGATTTAAGCAATTTTGAGTGTGGCATGGTTGTTGGTGCCAGACGGGCCGGTCTGAGTATTTCACAATCTGCTCAGTTACTGGGATTTTCACACACAACCATTTCTAGGGTTTACAAAGAATGGTGTGAAAAGGGAAAAACATCCAGTATGCGGCAGTCCTGTGGGCGAACATGCCTTGTTGATGCTAGAGGTCAGAGGAGAATGGGCCGACTGATTTAAGCTGATAGAAGAGCAACTTTGACTGAAATAACCACTCGTTACAACCGAGGTATGCAGCAAAGCATTTGTGAAGCCACAACACGCACAACCTTGAGGCGGATGGGCTACAACAGCAGAAGACCCCACCGGGTACCACTCATCTCGACTACAAATAGGAAAAAGAGGCTACAATTTGTACAAGCTCACCAAAATTGGACAGTTGAAGACTGGAAAAATGTTGCCTGGTCTGATGAGTCTCGATTTCTGTTGAGACATTCAGATGGTAGAGTCAGAATTTGGTGTAAACAGAATGAGAACATGGATCCATCATGCCTTGTTACCACTGTGCAGGCTGGTGGTGGTGGTGTAATGGTGTGGTTTTCTTGGCACACTTTAGGCCCCTTAGTGCCAATTGGGCATCGTTTAAATGCCACGGCCAACCTGAGCATTGTTTCTGACCATGTCCATCCCTTTATGACCACCATGTACCCATCCTCTGATGGCTACTTCCAGCAGGATAATGCACCATGTCACAAAGCTCGAATCATTTCAAATTGGTTTCTTGAACATGACAATGAGTTCACTGTACTAAAATGGTCCCCACAGTCACCAGATCTCAACCCAATAGAGCATCTTTGGGATGTGGTGGAACGGGAGCTTCATGCCCTGGATGTGCATCCCACAAATCTCCATCAACTGCAAGATGCTATCCTATCAATATGGGCCAACATTTCTAAAGAATGCTTTCAGCACCTTGTTGAATCAATGCCACGTAGAATTAAGGCAGTTCTGAAGGCGAAAGGGGGTCAAACACAGTATTAGTATGGTGTTCCTAATAATCCTTTAGGTGAGTGTATATATACATATACATATATATATATATATATATATATATATATATATATACATATATATATATATATATATATACATATATATATATATATATATATATATATATATATACATATATATATATATATATATATATATATATATATAGTTAATACTTTTATTCAGCAAGGATGCATTAAATTGGTCAAACATGACAGTAAATCAATGCTGTTCTTTTGAACTTTCTATCATTAAAGAATACTGAAAAAATATAAATCATGGTTTCCACAAAAATCCACATCAAATCAGTATATAAGAATGATTTCTGAAGGATGTCTCATACTCTAATTTGATGCTCAAGAAACACTGAAGACTGAATGGAGTAATGATGCTGAAAATTCACAGGAATAAATTACGATATTCAAATATAGAAAACAGTTATTTTAAATTGTAGTCATATTTCAGAATATTACTGTTTTTACAGTATTTTTGATCAAATAAATGCAACATTGGAGAATGCGACAGACAGAGATATATATCGACATTATATCAGCCATTAAAAACATTTAAGATACTATAGCACAGATTAAGAATGAAAATGAACTCTTTGTGTTACATATGTGTGTGTGTTTAGTCTACAAGAGATCTGGCACAAATCAGTGACCTGCAAACCCAGGTGGAGGAGGCCATGAAGGAAAAACAAGAGATCCAGGATAAGGTACCAAAAAAACAAAAAATTCCTCAAATACACTAAAAAAGCAGACGCTCTCTTCCTTTTTTGGATGACACAGTTGACACAGCCCGAAATCGACCCCTATCCCCTCATTTACCATTTCCTTCACTATATAGTGGATATTGATTAGTGGCCAAAGCAGTGAGAGAGCTGCGGTGGGTCGGTCGCTTGTGGTCTTGAATGTGACCAGTGTGTGTTTTTATTCTTTTCGGCAGCTTCACTCCCTGCAGTCACAACTTGAATTTCAGGAACAGTCTATGGTGGAGAAATCTCTGGTCAGCCGTCAGGAAGCCAAAATCCGCGAACTGGAGACCAAACTAGAATATGAGAGGACCCAGACCAAACGTCTGGAGGTGAGTCATGTGTGCGACTCATTTTGTATGACAAATTCAATTAATTCATAGCAAGACAATGAACCAGGGCTATAGTTCTAGTTTTTTAAAAAAAATGTTTTTGTGTTGTAAATTTCCTTTAGTTTTAGTTCTCTTACGAGAGGTTCTCTCGTATTGCGTAGTTACTACGCTACGGGAAAGCCTTTCTTTCTCGAGATACTGAAGCCAAAAATTATCCTTAATTTTTATAATCTTGTCAACGCAGTGCGGCAGCCTGCAGACCTAGGGCAGGCTTACTAGCGTGCCCATTGGCTGCCCTGCGGCAACTGCAGCAGCCTACCGCTGAGCCCTTGGCGTGACGTCACGACCAATGAGCGCGCTTGGCGCGCTTAATGCGTCACAGCCCGCGAAAAGGGGTGTGGCTTAGCGTATAAAAGCGGGGCTCGGAGGCTGCTTCTCTGATTTCTGTCTTTTCAGCGAAGCTCTACGCATCGCTGCTCTCTGAGGAAGCCGCCGTCGAAACAAGCGACCAGCACGCCGAGGATCTCAGCCTGAGGACGCCGGCCGCCTTCGCCGCCTTCAGCTTTCCCTGCCTGCTTCGCTATCCGGCGAATATATCCTTTTACTGCTCTGTGTTGTATGTGTTTGTGTGTTCGCCCCGCGACACACTTTGCATCTAAAAGAGCGCGAGGCGTTGTTGCAAATGCCTCGCTCGTGCAGAGCCGCGCTCAGCGACGGAGACCGCCACGTGATCTGCGCTCTCTGCCTGGGTTTCGACCACGCAGCCCGCGCCCTTCACGGGCGGCTGCGAACAGTGTGAGGACTTGCCGATGTCGACCCTGCGGGCTCGACTCGCCATGTTTCACGATCCTCCACCTTCTCCGGCTGCCTCTTCCGGGCCGCGTAAGAAAAAACGCCGCTCTCAAAGGCCTTCCGAGCCGGTGGTTATAGCTGAGCGCTCGCCGGAGCCCCTCCCGCGAGCCTCGCTCTCTCCTTCTCCCCCGCCCTTCACCGACGCGCAGCGGCCGGCCTCTGCCCGCACTGCCGTCGCATCAGGGGGTGAAGCAGACCAGCTGGTTACTCCCCTCTGTCAAGCCGCGCAAACGGCGCCGCTCACAAGGGATGTCAGAACGGACGGTCACGGGCTATAGCTTCCTTTACGTTACAAGGAAGCTACCCCCCCCCCCCCCCCCGGATGACGCACGCCCTCTCCCCCTCTGTTCGAGCCGCGCAAGGCGCCGCTCACAAGGGATGTCAGAAGTAGACGGTCACGGGCTGGCTTCCTTTACGTTATAAGAAAGCTACCCCGCGTCTCGGTCGCGCGCGTCACTCTCCGGCCACCTCCGTTTCTCACACATTTCTCAGTCCCCTCCTAGCTCAGGCGACTAGAAATATCTATATTGCAGTAAACGAGCCTGTTGTTATACACGCACGCCTGCAAACAAACGATGTCACAGCACATAATGACATCTTCCCGCTCTCTCTCCCTTTGTTCGAGCCGCGCAACTGCGCCGTTCTCAAGGGATATCAGAGCGGACGTCACGAGCACCGGCGAAAGGAGGAAGAGAGAGTGATTTCGTCCCGCTTAGGCCGGACTTCCTCCAATCCTCGCATATTTCTCAGTCCCCTCTAAGTTCAGGCGGCTGGAAATACTAATACTGCAACATGGTCCCCATGGTAACGCGCATAGAGCGCTCTCTCATAAAGCGGACACAAGCCGCTCGAGTACTAAGTGTAGTAAATGTGCCCACAACTTTGTGCTCACACCTACCCGCTGCTCGCTCTGCCATTCAGTTACCTCGGGTCGCACACCCTCTAAGCTCCCAAACACTGGCCGTGTCATAAGTGTAAACTCTGCGCCCGCTCACGTGCACGCGCACTCACTTTTAGACATTACAATCCCCACGCCGCTTTCGCGCCAGGGGTGTTTGTCAGCAAATCGCACTCCATCCTCTGGGACCGAGCTACCGAACGCTGTACAGCCGGCCAATACTGTTTACCAGCCCCCGTGTTCGAGCACCAGCGGCGCGCACGCCGCTCCATCCTCTCTGATACAGGTTCCCCAATCCCGCGCAGCGCGGCGATCTGAACCCAGAGACCATTCGACCCCTAGCTATGCATGCGGAAGCATGGGAAGCTATTCAGGGCGCGTCAGAATGGGTGCTGAGTACTATAAAACACGGCTATTCGCTTCAATTCGCTCGTCGCCCTCCGCGCTTTCAAGCACAGACGGAGACGAAAGTGAGTTCAGAAGCTGCGCACCTGCTTCAAGCTGAAATAGCGAAGCTGCTGCGCAAAAGGGCTATAGAACAGGTTCATCCTTCTCTGAGCGAGTCGAGCTTTTACAGCCGCTACTTCCTCGTACCCAAGAAGGACGGAGCGTTAAGACCTATTTTAGATCTGAGACATCTGAACAAAGCCCTCATGAGACGGCCGTTCAAAATGATCACAACCAGAAAAATCCTCGCGCAGATTCGCCCAGGAGACTGGTTTATCTCTCTCGATCTAAAAGACGCATATTTTCAGATCCAGATAACTCCCCGTCACAGGCCATTCTTGAGATTCGCCTTCAACGGTCGAGTATAT
Source organism: Squalius cephalus (assembly GCF_949319135.1). Lineage (NCBI taxonomy): Eukaryota > Metazoa > Chordata > Actinopteri > Cypriniformes > Leuciscidae > Squalius > Squalius cephalus. The sequence goes on from NC_137145.1 coordinate 9,112,896, forward strand.
CAGTACACAATCCTGCCCTTCGGCCTGTCTTTGGCACCCCGTACATTACGAAATGCATGGACACGGCTCTCGCTCCCCTGAGAAAACAGGGAATGCGAATACTGAATTATCTGGATGATTGGCTTATTCTAGCGCTGTCAGAGACGGAACTTGTGTCTCACAGAACAGCGCTTCTCAGCCATCTGGAGGATCTGGGTCTCTCGGTCACTGGACCAAGAGCTCGCTATCGCCCCGTCAGTCAATTTCCTTCTTGGAATAGAACTGGACTCGGTGGCTATGACGGCCAGACTGTCGGAGCAGCGCGCGCGCCGCATCCGCCTCCTCGCCGCATCCCTCCAAATAGGCAGCCGGGTTCCGCTGAGGACATTCCAGCGTATCCTGGGGCATATTGCCTCAGCTGCAGCAGCGCTCCAGCTGGGCTTACTGCGCATGCGCCCGCTTCAACGCTGGCTGAAAGCGCGCGTGCCCCACCGAGCCTGGGCGGCCGGCGGCTTGCGAGTCAAAGTGAATCAGAGCTGCATTTCAGCCCTGCAGCCCTGGCTGGCAGCCGAATGGTATCACACAGGAGTGTCTATGGGAGTGATTTCACACCGGAAAGTTGTCTCGACAGACGCTTCCAACCTAGGTTGGGGAGCGCTCTTCGAAGGCAGACCGGTCTATGGCCGCTGGTCAGACCAGGAGAATCTCCTACACATAAACTGTCTAGAGATGCTCGCGGTCGAGAAAGCGCTCAAACACTTCCTCCCATTCCTCCACGGTCACCATGTTCTAGTCCGCACGGACAATACATCGGTAGTGGCCTATGTGAATCGCCAGGGCGGTGTCAGATCAAAGACGCTCTGCACCCTGGCGGAACGCCTCCTCGTGTGGGCTCAGCACTCTGCGCTCGCTGAGAGCCGCGCATGTGCCTGGCCACCTGAACGAGGGCCCCGACAGACTGTCCAGGGACAACGTTCCCCCTGGGGAGTGGTCTCTACACCCCCAAACAGTCCAGTCACTGTGGCACCGTTTCGGCAAAGCGAAAGTCGACCTTTTTGCGTCAAAAGACAACGCTCATTGCCCAGAGTTCTTCTCGAAGAACGAGGACGCGCTGGCCCAGACCTGGCCCAGCGGCCCGCTGTATGCTTTTCCCCCGGTCTCTCTGCTGCCTCAGGTCATCAAGAGAATCAGGGAAGCGCGCCACACAGTGCTCCTCTTAGCCCCATACTGGGAGAACCAAGCTTGGTTCCCGGATCTAATACAGCTGGCAGACTCAGCCCCCTGGCCGATACCGGTGAAGAGAGACCTTCTCTCTCAAGCCCGCGGCTCGATATGGCATCCCCATCCAGAGCGCTGTCTCTGCATGCGTGGAGCCTCAACGATTACACGCTGATCTGCCAGACGGGGTCATGAACACGATCATACAATCTAGAGCCCCCTCTACGAGGCGGCTCTACATGTCGAAATGGTCAGTGTTTAACAGATGGTGCACTGCTAAGGGGCTCGATCCACAGACATGTGGGGTATCGCGAGTACTGTGTTTCCTTCAAGAGTTACTGGACGCGGGCAGGTCCCCCTCCACGCTCAAAGTCTATGTCACGGCCATTTCAGCGCTCTCTGTTCAGAGCTGGGCCGCGCATTAGGAAGGAACGAGTTCGTCATCCGCTTCCTTAGAGGAGCCAGGAGGATGAACCCCCCGCGACCCCCCTCGGTTCCTATGTGGGATCTTTCACTGGTCTTGGAGGCCCTGAAAGCGCATCCCTTCGAACCCTTGGAAACTGTGGATATGAAATACCTCACGCTCAAAAACGTTTTTCTGATAGCACTGTCTTCAGTCAAACGAGTGGTGGAACAGCTCTTTGTTTCGTTTGGCGGGCGCACCAAGGGTCTCGCCGCCTCGAAACACAGCCTGTCCAGATGGATAGTGGACGCTATTGCTGCTGCTTATGCGTCTAAAGACCTGCAGTGCCCATTGGGCATTCAAGCTCACTCCACCAGAGGCATGGCCTCGTCGTGGGCGTGGTCCAGCGGGATTCCCATTCATGACATTTGTGCAGCGGCAGGCTGGGCCTCCCCCTCCACATTTGTTAGGTTTTACAACCTGGATGTTCCCGCCTTGCAGGCGAAAGTGTTATCAGTCTAAGTCTCGCGTATGCCAGCCCACTATCTGTGCGCGGGCTACGTTGTGTGATTTAGCTCTACTGGTTGAGCTGCACTATACAGGGAATTGTCAGTTCGGACCGGCCGTGCCGCTCCTAACCCCCTAGTGTGTGCTTATGTACGGCGCTAGCCCTCTGTGGGCCGCCCGGCTCTCTGCTATCACGTTCCCCGGGCTCTCCCTGGGACTCATTCAGTGGATGCTGGGCGCGCACGGCGTTGACAAGGGTGTTCCCGTAGCGTAGTAACTACGCAATACGAGAGAACCTCTCGTAAGAGAACGTTTCGGTTACTAACGTAACCTCTGTTCTCTCTAGAAGAGGGAACGAGTATTGCGTAGCCCGCCGTGCTCGCGCCACGAGCTCATTCGCTTCATGCGACAGAAACCAGAGAAGCAGCCTCCGAGCCCCGCTTTTATACGCTAAGCCACACCCCTTTTCGCGGGCTGTGACGCATTAAGCGCGCCAAGCGCGCTCATTGGTCGTGACGTCACGCCAAGGGCTCAGCGGTAGGCTGCTGCAGTTGCCGCAGGGCAGCCAATGGGCACGCTAGTAAGCCTGCCCTAGGTCTGCAGGCTGCCGCACTGCGTTGACAAGATTATAAAAATTAAGGATAATTTTTGGCTTCAGTATCTCGAGAAAGAAAGGCTTTCCCGTAGCGTAGTAACTACGCAATACTCGTTCCCTCTTCTAGAGAGAACAGAGGTTACGTTAGTAACCGAAACGTTTTCATTCAATGACCGAGCACAACAAATTATTCCATGCATAATTTTCTTAGTGGATTGGGAGCCAAAACAACGTCCACGGCATCAATGGCCACAATTCATTTACACTTTTAATGAGCTCTTATCTTTGGCTTCTCCATCTGTCCATGTTCGACCTCCAGTCTCTTGTAACTCGGCTGAAGGAGAATCTGGAGAAGATGACTGAGGAACGAGACCAGCGTGTTACCAGCGAAAACCGGGAGAAGGATCAGAACAAGCGCATGCAGCGGCAGATCCGGGACATAAAGGAGGAGATGACTGAACTGTCTAAGAAAGAAACCGAAGCCAGCCGCAAAAAACATGAGCTGGTGAGTTCCAGAGCAGGATGGAGATTGCCTTAGTATCACTATAGCAACTATAATGAAGAGAAGCTGCCACAATGCCACCTTTTATGAAAATTGACATAGTTATTGCATAGTAACCATATAGCTTAACTGTGGCATTTGTTGTAAGGACACAGGTAAAACCCATGGATGGCTCCTCGATACTATAAAATGGTTTCTATAAAACACACTATGGTTACAGTATGAAAACCGCAGTCATTTTTCATAACTTTGATTGGTTGGACCTTTAACAGGAAATGGATATTGAAAGTCTGGAAGCAGCCAATCAGAGCTTACAAGCAGATCTGAAGTTGGCCTTTAAGCGGATTGGGGACCTGCAGGCCGCTATGGAAGATGAAATGGAGACGGATGAAGATGACGACCTCATCAACAGGTATGAGGATTAGTCTCCTGTCATGTTCCCATGGCAACATTTCTCTGAAGTTGATCAGGATGACCACCACTGCATGTTACTTTCGTTGACATGCACTTTATTCAGTTCTTTTGCTTTTCTTTTTCTTCTTTTGTTTCCTGTCTCCAATTTTATTTTAATGGATCAACAATTTACTCATTTTCCATTTTCTCCTTTATTTTCCTCTTTTTCCCCCCTTTTTTTTGGAAGTTTACAAGACATGGTGACAAAGTATCAGAAAAGAAAGAACAAAACGTGAGGATACTAAATGGTCTTTGTTTCTCATCTGTTGTTGGTTTGAGTTTGTAATTATATTCATTGTAAAAGCATGTGTAAAATGTTGTTGTATTAATCTGCGGTACAACAAACCATATGAAGTCTTACATGGATTCATTAGTCCAATAAGTCATTTGAAAATACAGCAGCATTTTCCTGTCTTCATGAGCATGTGCTGTACATGTTTAACACTATCATTATTGCTCATCTGATTTTACTCATAACACCAGCCATCTTTTCATCAGAGCCCTCAGAGTCATGGAAAACCAATGGAAATATCAATTTATATTTAAAAATTGGTATTTCTGGACTTATTTAGAATTTCTACTTTTTATGAAAAAAATATAGATTTTTTATAGTGAATAGGATTTTTTTTTTTCAGCTCTGACATATTTAATCAGCTACAAATCGCTCTTTGTGAGTGCAATCTAAAATAAAAAAATAAAAAAATTATCCAATTGGGAAAGTCATGGAAATGCCATTAAAAAGTCAAGGAAATTGGTAATTTGTCAATAGATGTGGAAATCTATATATACTGAAAAACACAAAGAAACTAAATGAATACCAAATGAATGCATTTAGAAGTTTCCACTCCCTGAGCTAATTATGATTCAGCATAAAGTTTCCCAGGTGGTCTATGAATTCCTAGTGCATCTTGCTACTTAACTGTGTTTAGCACATTGTGACGTGTTTATGTGTGTTGGTGTGCAAGTGCAACTGCTTGGATTTGGGAAGGGGGGAATCCACAGCATTCGGTTGATTTGCTGTAATTGGGTGGAACTGCAATGTGCAACCAAAAAAAGCAGATTGTCACAGTCGATTAGCATCAGAATGTGAGCTGTGTGTGTGCTTAAGCTTTAAATTGTGCGTGACGGTAAGTTGAAATTCTCCACAAACAGCTGCAGCCTAAATCCAATGCACTCATGACGTCCCTGATTGTGCATTTGTGCAATTTTTAAACATTTATGCTTGAATAAGCTTTAGTGTATATTCTTAAAAGTAGAGTCTGGTATAAACAGTAATATTTACTGCAAAGGCTCATGGTAGTGATATGACATGTGCCACTGCATTCACAGATCTCCACAGAGAGAATGCAGTAAGAGATCTGACTTTGAAGTATGATGTGAATGGTTTCTCTTTCTCTCCCTATCTTCTAAAATAGAGGCAGTTATTGTGGGATGGATTGAAATCCTCTTCTCCCAGATTTTTTTTTATTTTTTTTATTGAATCCACTTGTTGTGGCACTAACAACTAACTGAAGTATCATAACCTTGTCTTGACCAGCCGAAATGACCTTTATGTCAGCTGCTATGTGATTGAGCTTCTCTTGTTATCAGTGGAGATGAATCAGATATGGACTCTGAGGTGGAGGACCGAGTGGATGGGGTGAAGTCATTGCTCTCCAAAAGCAAAGGATCCACTAAGACGCTCACGGATGAGGGCACCCAGAAAACCACCAGGTCAGTATGGAAACCCCTTTAGTTGCATATTAGAGTTTCATTTCAAGGCTTTAGATCATTTTACCAGGCCTCAAAGTTGGATAAATTAAACCACATTTAATGATGTTGGGGAACTAGTGACAAGTTTGTTAGCCTTCATTAAATGTAGTGTTCCTACTTTGGAAGTACAGGTGAATATTTAATTGATCATTTGAAAGCTTTAAACACTTAAGCCCCTTTCACACAGTGCGTTGATCCCGGGAAATTGCCGTAAAATTGAGTGCCTTCTATGTGAACGCAAACACATCCCGGGATTGATGCCGGGATGGGGACCTAGTAACATTGCCAGGATCAGTCTCGGAACGCGCCCTGTGTGAACAAAACCCAGGACCAATGCCATAAGGGGTGTGTCGTAGTGATGATGCACGTGCCATCGCAATGATGTAGTTATCGTGCGACTCTGTTGTTCTTAGAAGAAAGTTTGTGTTCGTCATCAACAACGAAAGAACGAAAAAATGTTTGAAAACTGGAATGAAGCAGAGACCAGGGAGCTCATTACTATCCGCACTGAAGCTGAGATGCAAACACTTCCGCTGTTGTACCACAACATGTTTTCGACGCGTACGTTACACGTCACATCCTGACGTCACGTGTCTTTACGGGATCTTTACGGGATGTGTGTGAACGTACTCACAGATTCCGGAAAAACACTGGCAGTGTGAATGAACCAAAATCAAACGATCCCGGGACAAATCCCGGGACACATTATCCGTGTATTTTCCGGAATCTCTGTGTGAAAGGGGCTTAAGTGACAAAAAAATGTGTTTAGTGAATTTTAGTGTGCTAAAGGTTATCTATATGCTAGTGAACCCCTGTCAAGTTATACAAAATATTTTTTTTAGCAGATATATGCATTTAATTTACAGACTACAGACGTGTAGTGAGAAATTCTCCATATGTGCATGTAAAGTGTCTTCATTGGTGTAAAAGTGTAAAAGCGGTCCGTTTTTGCTTGGCGCTAACTAATGTAAAAACTGGCTATATTAAGAACAAGCTTTTTAATACAGTATATCCCACAGTATATGGATATAATACAGTAAATAATACAGTATATGTTTCAAAAGGAACTGTCAACACAGAAAACCTTTTGTCAAACCATTCATGTGTTCTTTAAGACTTGTTTATGATATAAATATTATAACACATTTCCATAACTTCAGTCAGGAGTGAGCAATAATCATCTAAACTTTCATGCAGTTTTCACGTTCCTAGAGTATTTAGTCCAAAATGTGCAAACAGAGAATTATTGATGTGTTTTCATCACTTTTCTTGTCTATTCTTTAATGAACTCTAAATGAAAATATACTATATTATCATGGGTTACACTTTATTTTAAGGTGTCTTTTTTACAGTGTAATTATACAATTAAGTACTAAGTAATAGTAATTAACTATGTGTACTTACTATATAATTAGGGTTAGGGTTAAGGTTTGGTTTAGGGTTAGTTGCATGTAAGTATGCATAATTTACTGTTATTACTATAGTAAGTACAATGTGTAACAGGGACTGTGTAATAAAGTGTTACCTTATCATGTTTGTTAGTTTTATGACCAGAATAATCCCTGCCTCAAAGTTTTCTGTGCAGAGCTGATTGAACATTCGTTCAAAGAGAACAGGCGGCTGTTTTACAGGATAAGAACATTGGGGGGGCTACTGATGTGGTTTACCAAAGAACCAGCCAAGACTTGCATATGACCTCTCCATCTGTGAGAAGTGCTAATAAGTTCAAGACAGTCTTGGATTAATGACTGTCTCACCAGGAGCTGCTGTTACTGTTCTGTTCCTCAGTAGTATTAGTAGGGAACTGTTACGTAACTGCCATTAGGAGTTTAATCCTTTTAAGTTTTCCTTGGGTTAGTGTAAAATATGCTCCTAAATTACCTCTCAAATCTCTTTCATTCTTTGAATTCATGTTTATCTCTTTCACGGGTATCATCCTGTTTCATTCATTGATCATCTGCAATTCTACCGCTTTTAATGTGTTTTCTGTTCATCTCAGACACCCCAATGCCGCTAATGCTGATGTGAAAGATATAAAAGAAGTGAAAGAGGGAAAAGAGGGGAAGGAGGAAGTAAGAAAAGAGTCAGACGAGAGCCGTTCAGTGTCTGTGATGAGCTCGCTCAGCTACAGGAAACGCTCCCATCAGAAGGATGAGAGTTCCCTCTTCAGCGCCCTTCGGGAGCAACCGGACATGCCTGACCGATTGTCGTTACGCAAAGCTAAAAGCAAATCCGTCGACAGGCCTCAGACTGGTGATGACCTGGATGACCGGGGTTCAGTGATCTCCCAGGCTTACTCAGAGGCTACCAGCAGGGCCAGGAAAGGCCTAGACCGTCGATGGACCAAGAGCAGTCCAGAATTTGACAAGGAGTCCATGGTGTCCTCGGTGGCCCCCAGCCGAGCTTCCACCCGCCGCGGGGTGGACCAAGATGATGATGCTCGGTCTGGTGTGAGCAGCTTCAGTTTAAGACGTAGTACTTCTTGGGTGGATGACAGCCGCAGCGATTACGGGTCAACGAGTGCCAGTCTGAGGCAACGATCTAGAAGTCGTAGTCCTGGGAGCACTAGCGTCGGGTCTCGAATCTCCCTGGCTCACAGCACTCGACTTAGTGAGTTCGGAGTTCGTTTGAATAATGATGATGTTGATGAGGATGATGATATTGACTCTGTGAGTGTGGCCGCATACAGTCCACGCTCAGTGGGCCGTAGTCTGTCTACTCCTGCCCAACTACGCTCCTCTGAGAACCCACTGGACACCTCTGATGTTAAACCTGTGAGCCACCGCAACTACCTGGACCCCGAGCTAGAAAAAGCTATTAATGAAGTCCTGAGCTTCAAGCCAATCAAATTCAAACGTCGTAGCTTAGAAGACTCAGATGAAGATGAAGAGGAGAAAGGTGGTGGTGCTGGAGAGGAAGAAGAAAGGAAGAACATCAAGAGTTTGCTGCAAGACAAGGACGATGAAGGTCTGGGCCACAGCGGGTCGAGTTTGAGACGCTCCGCTTCAGGTTCTGCTGTAGATTCTGGACGTTCTGGAAGCTCGTTAAGTTCTTTTAGCTCCAAGAGCAGCAGGAAAAAGAACAAGAAGAAGAGCAGGCGTTCTGAGTCCGACAGCTCCTCCAATGAGGGTCACACTCGGCGGCGTTCCAGAAAGAAAGAAAAGAGAGGTTCCAGAAGCTCCAGGAAGAAAGAATCTGGATCTTCCAAATCAGAATCGGAGTCTGAATCATCATCTTCAGGCTCTGCATCAACCGTTTCATATCGCAGCTCGAACAGCGTTAAAAGAACCCCGGGTAAGAAAACTTCTGATGGGGGTCCGGAAAGTGATGATGAACGACCCTCCAGCAAAAAAGAAGTGAAGAAACAGAAGAAGAAGATGGACAGCCTGGTTATGAAGTATCTCTACAAGCCTGACAGTGAATAAGGATCATTATTAGGTGACTCTGGATGGGCCAGTCAAAGAGTTGATGTTCTCAAGAAGCTCCAAACGCATGATGTGTTCTGCAGTGTGTTAAACTCTAAACTAGAGCCCGACCGATTATCAGTCTGCCGACATTAACGACAAAGTCATTAGTGAAGATTATGCAAAAGTATTTAGAATATAATATAGAATAGAACATGCAATGCAAACTAGTTTGGTTACAGCTCAAATGTATCATTCTCATTCTATCATTCACCCTGCCTCCATTACATATTTTTGTCACACAAGTGTTTGATCACTACATTTGAGTGATCATTGCAAAAAATGTGTGTTTATGTATACTGTATTCTATATACAGTACCAGTCAAAAGTTTGAACACACGAATGGGAAAGTGTGTCCAAACTTTTGACTGGTTCTGTACTATAATATACACATACATACTATTGCTCCTGTATTATAATATACAGGTGCTGGTCATAAAATTAGAATATCATCAAAAAGTTGATTTATTTCAAGAATTCAACTTAACAGGTGAAGCTAATATATTATATAGACTCATTACATGCAAAGTGAGATATTTCAAGCCTTTATTTGTTATAATTTTGATGATTATGGCTTACAGCTTATGAAACCCACAAAATCAAAATCCCAGAAAATTAGAATATTACATGAAATCACACAGTAATTACATAGTGATACCATGGTCATTGAACCAGGTTTTGGTTCTTTTGGCAGTGTGGGCAGGTGCAAATCCTGCTGGAGAATGAAGGAAGCATGAAGTGCTCTGGAAATGTCCTGGTAGACGGCTGCGTTGACTCTGCATTTAATAAAGCACAGTGGACCAAAGTCCTCTTTTCTGATGAGAGCAAATTTTGCATCTCATTTGGAAACCAAGGTCCCAGAGTCTGGAGGAATAATGGAGAGGCACACAATCCAAGATGCTTGAAGTCCAGTGTGAAGTTTCCACAGTCTGTGTTGGTTTGGGGAGCCATGTCATCGGCTGGTGTTGGTCCACTGTGCTGTCCACTCAACGCAGTCGTCTACCAGGACATTTCCAGAGCACGTCATGCTTCCTTCAGCAGACAAGCTTTATGGAGATGCTGACTTCATTTTCCAGCAGGATTTGCACCGGCCCACACTGCCAAAATAACCAAAACCTGGTTCAATGACCATGGTATCACTGTGTAATTACTGTGTGATTTCATGTAATATTCTAATTTTCTGAGATTTTGATTTTGTGGTTTTCACAAGCTGTAAGCCATAATCATCAAAATTATAACAAATAAAGGCTTGAAATATCTCACTTTGCATGCAATGAGTCTATATAATATATTAGTTTCACCTGTTAAGTTGAATTCTGGAAATAAATCAACTTTTTGATGATATTCTAATTTTATGACCAGCACCTGCACACATAAATAATATCGGCCGATATATCGATATCAGGCTTTTTTTACTCCCTAATATCAGCATCGGCCCCAAAAAAATCCATATCGGTCGGGCTCTACTCTAAACAGTGTTACAGTTTTAATAAGCTCTGTCAATAAATGAAATCTAATGATCTCGTTTGTGCCGCTGGATGGAGAAGCATGCCCTGTCATTGAAGCTTAAGCATGGTTTGGGATTAGAACAATGTCACAGCCAGATTCAAATTGTGCCCACATACAGTAGAGTACTACTAACACAAGAATGCTTGTCTTGAATTCACCAAGTAGGACACGTTCCTTGTTGGTTATGGAACAACATGCTATCAATCAGATCTTTGCGGTAAGTTAGACTTAGAAATTGATTTTGGAGCTTGCAGAACCTTATGAACCTTATCATTATCAACCATTTCATTTCAGGGGTAACAGTTAGGAATATGTTGGGTACTTAGGAAAGGATAAGTAAAGGGATAGGGTTAGGACTTTTTGTTCCAGAACCAACAAAAGATGTTCCAGGAAAACGTAGCAAGCCACAATTAAAGTACACAAAGTTTTAGAGATATTGCAAGAGTTTAAACTGATAATTCAGCAGGACCTTATTAAAAACAGAGTGATATTTTGGGCACTAATGTGCAATTGTGAGCAGTCTGGGACATTCACTCATGACCTTTGTCCTGCTATCGATCTGTGCATGGCATTGAGCACATTTGACCTCTCGCAAGGAACAGGTCTGCACTGAGTGTGTGGCTGTAACCTTCTCTTTATCTTCTGCTAATTTCCAGTTTCTAAAAAATCCTTTGTCTTTTTTTCCTCCAGCCCCCCTCTCTACAGACTGCACTCAGTGCAACATGATGAAGACAACACTGGACCAGAGAAAGACACTACACAAACTGGAAGAACTAACCTTAAAGACAGCAATGGTGACAGCCAACCTTCAGAAAGCGCTGCGTAGATCTGATCTGCTCCTCACATGCACTGAAAAATGCCTCTGTTTACCTCTCATCTACCCTAGTACGAACTCACTTCGGACAGTTCATCACCGCTGGTCTCCATATACCATGTGTTTTACAGTATTTTCTCTGCAGCTGTGTGGCACATGTATTTATTTAGATCTCACAACTCTGTCAACAACCACTCAAAGAAAATGAAGTAATATATTGTGAAAAGGAATGAGAATCTTTATCCAATGTGTAATGTTATTTTGAATGGTTAGAGCAGTGGTTCTCCACCCTGGTTCTGGCACCCCCCAACACTGCACATTTTGTATGTCTCCCTTATCAAATATACCTGATTCAGGTCATCAGCTCATTAGTAGAGACTTCAAGACCTGAAATGAGTGTCTCAGACAAAGGAGATCCTCAAAATGTGCAGTGTTGGGGGCCGGGGTTGAGAACCACTGGGTTAAGAGTGACTGCTTCATGACATATTTTGCCTTGAGTTTGCTTGAGTGAACTGTATAGCAGAGCTTTACTGTAGTTTGCAGTTAATGAAATAGGGTGTTTATCTTTCTCTCCTTTGTTTCTTTATGAGCTGATGAGCTTCTGTTAACCAGAGTAAGTTAAGTTAGCACTGGTTTTCTTAATGGCAGCGTTTGAGTTTATTTTCATATGGGGGTGCATCATGTTTGGGCCTTAAATGATATTTATACCCCTTAAGTTAATATAATAATTTAGTACTATATAATTTAATTCAGCCAAAATGTATTATTAATGGGAGTTTAATAATTTCTGATGTTTTGTCTGTGGGTATGTGTGGTGTGTGCATGTGTAGTGTGTGTGTGTTTGTGTCCTCTTGTTTTTCTATGCATTAAATAAGACTTTTATTATGAAAATTCACACAAACAAGAGACTTTTTGTCTATGCAGTGGCTTATGCAGTAAAATAAAAATGATATATAAGAGCAATATATATGCAAGAAAGAGTTTTGCATTCATTTTATTGTAAATAAAAGATGTTGATCCATTTTCATGGCTGTGAACTTGATTTCTGACAGATAAGGCTAAAGAGTGTCAGTAGGGTACAGATTCAGCCGTATACCTGGAAGTACAATAGAGATGGATGATTCAGCCAGTTTTCACCCAAAATTCTTATGCAAGCTAATAAAATAGCATAGGGCATCATAACTCTCCTTTTATCACAAACTGCCTGAAACATTTACGTCTTTTAAACATTTAGAATCCTGGCATATACAGAAAGTATAATGGGTCTTATTGACTAATAATTGTGTGAACGTGTTGTTTTCATTATATATGTGTGTGTGGCCTAATGTCCTCATTTTTATAGTGAAATACTATAACAACCGACTATTGAGGACAATTCACTGGTCCTCACTAATTAAAAAGGCTTGTAAATCAGCCAAAACATGTTTTTATTTAAATCTAGTGTTTTGCACATGTTATCTCTGAGGGTTGTGTTTAGGGATAGGGGTAAGGGTTGGGTTAGGTGATATAAAATATCATTAACCTGGTATAAAATTAGTGGAAGTTTATTTTAATTCATATAAAGTTATCCTCAATCACCATTATGATAACAGAAGGGTTACTATTTTGTATTAAGAAAATGTAGCTTATTTTCCAAGGTTTAAAAGAACATCTGTCTAGCAGAGTAGAATGAACACAGTGTGCAAACACAAGAATAGTATTTAATCCCTGGAGTCTCCAGGGGGCCCTTAGATAAACGGCGCTGTGGGAACGCACAGCAGAGGCATGCAGGGATTTCCCACTGCTTTGTGTTTGGGCTCATTCACAGTATATGTCTTCTCTGTTCTGATCCCTGTTCACTGATATGATACTCTTCAGTGGAAAAGTTAAACCTGCAGGACACTACGTTTTAAAGCCTCCCCTGCTTTGTCTCTTGATGAGTATTAAAGAAATTGTATAGCTGGAAGAAGCTTATGGAGCATTGATTTCATCTGTCAGAGGAAGTTCTAGATGTATACTGCTCTAGAAGAGTGCTGTTGTCACTCTGTGTAGGCCTACTGATGTGTGATGCATGATTTGTTTTGCATGCTTTATTCTGGTGAAATGTTGGCCAACGGGTTGGTTTGATTTTGCTAGGTTTTTAAATTCTTCCTATACTTTTTTTTTAGTAATTGTAAAATAATGCATATTTCAAATTCCAATTTAACGAATAATAGTCAGACATTCGTTTCTTAATTTGACAAGTGAATCGCATCAGAGATGCCATTCTACAAAGGCCAATCTGTGATGATTTTATTGATTTCTTTTACAGGTGATGAACGCTAAAAACAGCCAATCATAATCCACCTGATTTAAAGCGTGCTGCTGTTATCTTAAAGTCTGCATGAAACGGAAGTTACGAATTCTTCCCGTATTGTGACTTATCGGAGTGAAACTGCTCCTGCTGCTGCCTGCGTTTTTCGCTTGATATTTGCTTGAAGTTTAGAACTGCCCAAACTTTTGATGCTCTCGACCGCTTTCAGTTTCTTTCTTCTGCTGAACAAAAAAAATATATTTTGATGAATTGTCCATACTATGGAAGTCAAAGGGGCCCATCAACTGTTTGGTTACGACATTCTTCAAAATATCTTCTTTTGTGTTGAGCAGAAGAAAGAAATTCATACAGGTTTGGAACAACATCAGGGTGAGTAAATTATGACAGAATTTTAATTTTTGGGTGAACTATCCCTTTAACTGTTATATAATATTATGTTATTATTCTGGCAGATGTTGGATTGTTTCATCTTTTAATATCACATATAAAATCCCCAAGTCTCAGCGAGTTTAAACTTCTACTAGAATCCCGTGATTTAACACCTCTCTGTTGCTCTGCTGATCACTGCAATCCCGAAGCTAATTAACATAGCCCTCTCTGGGTTGAGGATGGATTTCTTCCACTTTAGATAATGGTCTTTTAATGTGTCCATTGTCAGACAAAGTCAATATAAATTTACTTTATTATTCCCCCAATAAATACGCGCTTATCTTCTTGCTGTGTAGTTCCCGTTTGGATCCCCATTTGAAGTGCAGGGAATGTGTGTCGTCTGTTGACTGATGTTACCGTTGAGAGGAACGTGGGAACATCAGGAATCATGATAAAAAGAGGCTAATCGTTTTTTAACAGCTTTCTTTGTTTACAACCGAAGGGATGGGAGACAAACTATTTGCAATATGTGAAAGAATTATTCTTAACTAAAAATACTCCATTTGTATTATTCATGTATTAATGGTCTCTACAGTGTTGAGATCATAGATTCCCCCAAAGACATATGTTTCAGAACTTGAAACTGCTTAAAAGCACAAATTAATTAGCCATTTAATTCCAGAGTTCATTAGCAGAGCAGATGGAATGAATACTGCAGGGTATATAGACAAATGATCCTTCCATAGATTACCAGACTATTTCAGCACCAGTCTTCAGAAATTCTCCACTAAATTCAAACACTGTATCCACAGGAAGATTTAAGTGAGTCAGTGAGAATTTTGTTAGTCGCCCTTGGCAATGCTATATATCAGTGTGCTCACCTGGTATGACGCTTCTTTCATATTTCATGTTCAGATTGAAAAACAAGATTTAATGTGTATATTTATTATTTATTTACAAATGTCCATGAACCCAATAGCACTATATACTTAGTGTTATATCACACTGGCATTGACAGGAACACAGAAACATTGATGTGATCTTTGCGTCTGTCTCAGTGTTATTGTAGATCTACCGTGTAGAACGCAGAGACAATAAACCTTGACTCTCTGAAACCTGTTCAAACTGCTGACAAAATGCATCAGCCAGGTCCAGTCCAACCCTGCAGGCCAGCTGCCAACCCTTTCCCATAAAGATCAGCTAATGAAAAAGCTGCTAAGATGGTTCCTATAGACATATTCTTAAATAATAAAACCTGAGGCTTAAGTGAAACATTTATAGCCCTTTTCAACAGAATTTCCTCCAGTCCAGCGATCCTGCAGTGTAATACTGTGGGTGTGAGATTTCTGAAGGTGTGAAGGTCAGTGATGGTTTAATAGAGCATGATTCTCTTGGTAAGTGAATTATCAGTGCTGTGCCATAAATCACTGGAATAAATCAGTCAGGGACCCCACAGAGACTCATTTCACTAATGCACGTCTACACAGTCAGAATGACCTCTAACCTTTATAAGGCCTGGTACTTGTTTGAGGGAAGGTCATATATTCTACTTCCAGGTGGTCATTTGGCAGCCGAGCGACTGCCATTAGCTTTCTAGCTTCAGGTTTTATAGACCTCCAAGGTTTTAGGCAATATGGGGTGCAACAATAACCAACCACTTTTTTCTAGTGGTCTTCTTGATTCAAATGTTCCACAGTCATTTGTCTACATAAACATTTATAAATGATGCCATTGAATCAGTATTATGAAACTATTGACTATTAATCATGATATAAAATACCATTTTATCTGAGGTTTATTGCAAAATATTCAAGTATCTTAAGTTGACTGAATGGGAGTTTGAATCAATTACATAATTCGCAATGCTTTATAGAGTAGGCACTAACTACTAAGCTCTTGTACCACAATGCAGAATTAGAATCAAAGAACATTGTGTAACAACCTTGGAAATCTGTCATTTTCTATGTTATCTCTAACAGTCAATGAGAAAATGAATGTGATTTTATTTTCCCAACTTTATTGTTGCACTAGCTTCTTAAAGTTTGAGTTCAGTGTAGGGACTGATTAAAAAAAGGTTTGTTGTGTTTGATCAGATATCTGAGCGCTCTACATGTTTGTGTGTCAGTCTCTGTACAACCAGGATGAAAACAGAAAATGAGTAATGCTGGATCAAACAGCAGACAGCAATATAATCAGTGAGCCCGGGGACTCTGTTACCGCTGTGATATTTGCTTGTTTGGCTGTGCCTTGTGCAACATTTCAACCTTCCACACTGTCACAGAAGATCTTGAGAAACTCATTTTCATGCACTTGAGAGTTGTGATGTGAGCCGATGTTTATGTAGTCTTAGCCCCGGTTTCACAGACAAGGCGTAAGCCTAGCCCCAGGCTAAAATGCATGTTTGAGCTGTTTTAATTGAAAGCAACTTGCTCTGGAATATCTTAAAATATGTCAGTGCTATTGTTTTGTCTCAAGATGCACATCAGTAATGTTTTTTCTGACTAAGCCAATTCTATAAAAGCTACTTGTATGTCTGAATTGAATTAAGGCCTAATCCTGGCTTAATCTAAACCCTGTGTTTGGAGAAGTTATGTGAACTTTTGTTTGGTAATCTATTACCTGCTCCCTGCATTAATGAATGTCAAGTCACCTTTATTTATATAGCGCTTTATACAATACAGATTGTTTCAAAACAGCTTTACAGTGATAACAGGAAAATGATGGATTTCAGCTGTTGTTCATCTGAAGTCATTGCAGTGTTGATTCAGTTCCGTAGTAAAGATAATCAATTATTAAATTTGTTCATTTCATCTACAGTGAGGAAAATAAGTATTTGAACACCCTGCTATTTTGCAAGTTCTCCCACTTAGAAATCATGGAGGGGTCTGAAATTGTCATCGTAGGTGCATGTCCACTGTGAGAGACATAATCTAAAAAAAAAAAAAAAACAGAAATCACAATGTATGATTTTTTAACTATTTATTTGTATGATACAGCTGCAAATAAGTATTTGAACACCTGAGAAAATCAAAGTTAATATTTGGTACAGTAGCCTTTGTTTGCAATTACAGAGGTCAAACGTTTCCTGTAGTTTTTCACCAGGTTTGCACACACTGCAGGAGGGATTTTGGCCCACTCCTCCACACAGATCTTCTCTAGATCAGTCAGGTTTTTGGGCTGTCGCTGAGAAACACGGAGTTTGAGCTCCCTCCAAAGATTCTCTATTGGGTTTAGGTCTGGAGACTGGCTAGGCCACGCCAGAACCTTGATATGCTTCTTACAGAGCCACTCCTTGGTTATCCTGGCTGTGTGCTTCGGGTCATTGTCATGTTGGAAGACTCAGCCTCGACCCATCTTCAATGCTCTAACTGAGGGAAGGAGGTTGTTCCCCAAAATCTCGCAATACATGGCCCCGGTCATCCTCTCCTTAATATGTCCCATGTGCAGAAAAACACCCCCAAAGCATGATGCTACCACCCCCATGCTTCACAGTAGGGATGGTGTTCTTGGGATGGTACTCATCATTCTTCTTCCTCCAAACACGTTTAGTGGAATTATGACCAAAAAGTTCTATTTTGGTCTCATCTGACCACATGACTTTCTCCCATGACTCCTCTGGATCATCCAAATGGTCATTGGCAAACTTAAGACGGGCCTTGACATGTGCTGGTTTAAGCAGGGGAACCTTCCGTGCCATGCATGATTTCAAACCATGACGTCTTAGTGTATTACCAACAGTAACCTTGGAAACGGTGGTCCCAGCTCTTTTCAGGTCATTGACCAGCTCCTCCCGTGTAGTTCTGGGCTGATTTCTCACCTTTCTTAGGATCATTGAGACCCCACGAGGTGAGATCTTGCATGGAGCCCCAGTCCGAGGGAGATTGACAGTCATGTTTAGCTTCTTCCATTTTCTAATGATTGCTCCAACAGTGGACCTTTTTTCACCAAGCTGCTTGGCAATTTCCCCGTAGCCCTTTCCAGCCTTGTGGAGGTGTACAATTTTGTCTCTAGTGTCTTTGGACAGCTCTTTGGTCTTGGCCATGTTAGTAGTTGGATTCTTACTGATTGTATGGGGTGGACAGGTGTCTTTATGCAGCTAACGACCTCAAACAGGTGCATCTAATTTAGGATAATAAATGGAGTGGAGGTGGACATTTTAAAGGCAGACTAACAGGTCTTTGAGGGTCAGAATTCTAGCTGATAGACAGGTGTTCAAATACTTATTTGCAGCAGTATCATTCAAATAAATAGTTAAAAAAATCATATATTGTGATTTCTGGATTTTTTTTTTTAGATTATGTCTCTCACAGTGGACATGCACCTACGATGACAATTTCAGACCCCTCCATGATTTCCAAGTGGGAGAACTTACAAAATAGCAGGGTGTTCAAATACTTATTTTCCTCACTGTATAAAACAGTTCTGCAAAAAAATTGTCACCGTCCAGCTCAGTTCAGTTCTCATTTAACAGTGTCAGTACAGTCAGATCAATAATATTGTTGAATATTAAGTGTTCCCAACTAAGCAAGCCAGAAGTGACTGGCAAGGAACCCAAACTCCATTAGGTGACAGAATGGAGAGAAAAAAAACTTGGGGAGAAATCAGGCTTAGTCGGGGGCCAGTTCTCCTCTGGCCTACGAATGAACATAGTGTGATTATGATTCAGGCTGCATCACAAGTCATAATTGAAGTTGAACTTTATTTCTTGTTAATTTAGCCACTGTATCAAATAAATACCTAGGGTTGTGTTTGTTCTCTTCTAAGATAATTTTTTTAGGCCTTTCTGTATGCAATAACACTTTCCTTCCACGAAATGTGAAATAGCTCTAGTTTTGTTTTCTTCCAGCTACGCTTCATTTTTCTGGCTGCTCTCTTGAGGGACCGAGTGTGCTCGTTGTTATACCAAGGTGTCGGACTATTTTCCTTAATCTTCTTTATGTGCAAAGGAGCAACCATGTCTAAAGTGCTGGAAAAGAGAGAGTCAATAGTTTCTGTTGTAACATCGAATTCTTCTATGACGAGATATAGAAACTGATCAGGAAGATTATTTATAAAGCAATCTTTAGTGTTAGAAGTGATAGTTCTACCATATTTGTAACGGGGAGTTTGTTTTGCAGCCTTGGCTAAATGGAGCATTCACGAGACTAGATATTGATCTGAGATGTCATTTATTTATATCACTTACACTAGATGACGTTACATAAAGCACCATCACTTCTAACGAATTATACTTGAAACTAGATCTCTGAGTAATACTGGATAATTACTAAATTACAGCAACACCTCCCCTTTTCCTTTCAGACGAGGCTCATGTTCATAACAGATGTGAGAACCGGTCATCCTTATCTCTATAGATATTAATCATTCTAATATAAGACATAAATCATTTTAATATGCTGATTTGCTGCTCAGGAATTATGTCTTTTATTATCAATGTTGAAAACTGTTCTTCTGCTTAATGTTTTTGTAGTTACCGTAATACATTTTTGGGATTTTTAGTTAACAAATAGGAAGTTCAAAAGAACAGCATTTATTTGATAATAGAAATATTTTTTTAACATTATAATTGACCTTACTGTCACTTTTGATCAATTTAAAGCATCCTTGCTGAATAAAAGTAGTAATTTCTTACAAATTACAAATTTCTTACAAATCTTACATTACCCAATTAATACGGTGTGTGGTAATAAAATGCATTAAAATTGTGTTTAAAAAAGTTATAGATGTAGTATAGCCTCAGGACACTGCTGTCACTGCTTGAAATGTCATTTCAACTACCCATTTTCTGTTAAAATGACTTATTAGCAGTCTGAGCTTCGGTCCCGGCCTCATGAATATTAATATTACCACCCCAACATGCAAACAGAGTAATGTTTGTTCTTGCCTGATGAATAATTTACTTGGTCTTAGAAGTGGTCACAGGTGTGGAATGTGTTCTCAAATCACAGTTTAAACCTGAGGGTCAGACTGTACCAGTTTCCTCCTGAGGTGAAATCCTTTGTGTAAAAGCATAAAACTCTGTTATATAATCTCATGCTGATACAATCTCAGCAGCCATTCTACAACCCCCCCAAGGCTCAGAACATGAAATACAATGTCATGAAAGTATAGGAGGAGAGTTCAAATATGCTTAATCTCAGATGTGTGGCTTTCTTGACGATTTGTTTTGGCTCACACGAGTGATTTCATACCTTGAAAGAAAAGGAATAAGACTGCATGGATTGTGTGGGTCACATTTCATATTGTGGAGTCCGAATGTGGAAGGCTTTCTATGGTCTGTGATACTGTACACTGGGTCTCAGTCATCTCCGTCATCATTCACATGGAGATATGAAGGTCACAGGAATTGTGGGGTGGCTGTGAGTAGGTGGTTGTAACCAGGTTGTACTGTACGTGATATTGGAGAAACCTTGGAAAGATTTCTTTTCATTCTTTCAAATCATATTACCTCATTCATGTTGTTATTGCAGCTATTATGAGAAAAGCAATTTCAGAAACATCAGCTGCTATTGAGATGAATGGAAATGCTAAGAGATACCACTCATGTTTTATAGACATCCTCACTGCATAGTCAACGCAGGGTGCTTGGGTACGAAAGACATTGTTTCTGCTCATGTTGACAGAATGACTTCATCAGTACAGGCAGAGCTGTCCAGTCCTGAGTGGAAATGTTTTCAGGGAGAAAGGCTCATTTAGCAGAACAGAGGGAGGCCGTGACATCAGCAGACTGAGACAAAAATATCTGGCAGCTGTGAAAGGCTTGGTGCCTGAATCACACTTTTCACAGCAGTCTTCAAACCCTCAGGCAGATACACGTAGGTCTACATTTAGGATGTGAATTTCACCTTTCATAACCGTATAATACTAATCTTTGAAAGTGACACTTTCGAAATGATATATTACAGGTATCATTAAGAGATGCCTCAATCTCACAAATTAAACAAGAAAAACAAAAAGTATATATATATAAGCAATTGTAAAAATGTATATTTTTGTATATATATGTAATGATTACACTTAAAAATGCTGGGTTGTTTCAACCCATGTTTGGGTCAAAGACCTTGAAACAACCCAGCATTTTTTTTTTGCATGATTAATTATATGTTTGTTTATATATTGAAAATAATTGTAATAATAACCTATTTTTATGTTTCTTTGTTAAAATTGGTTCATTCAAATTCTTTCCTAATTACTAACGCAGTTTGATTATGGCCAGGCCCTATACTGTCATTGATAAGGGCAAAGTACATCTTTCTACTGATAGTGGAGGCTATAGATTAACTTCTCAATAATAATATCTAAATGGCTGTTTAGTCAGCAACCCATCCGAAATGAATTTAGAGCCCGTGAAGATGATGATGATCGCTTCATTACCTCAACACATTGGTCAGTCTATTTCACGGCCGTGATTTTCATTAGCTAAGCAGACAGAAGTGCTGTGCAGCTGAAATCTCTGGCTGAGGTTGTAAGCAATGAGATACAAGCATTAAAAAAATAACTGTCTGGCCAAATATACAGTACAGGATGTATATAAAAAAAGAGCCTGGGGCCAGTTGCATAAACTGCTAAGACTAGTCTTACAAGTTAGTCATCAAATTTATTTTCTTTAAGACTGCTCATAACTTTTGTTTATTAAAGTCAGTTACATAAAAAATGTAGATTGGTCTAATTTGATACCGAAAAGATACCCCTGCTAGTTGTTCATATACATAATAGCTATGTTTATGCGACTGGCCCCTGATGTTGCTGCTTCAGTTTTTATTGCTGTTTTTGTTATAGGAGATATACAGTAGCTCTAGAACTATTTGGACATTTAACCCCCACTTAAAATGTAACAAAATATTCAACCAAGTGGCATCTGCAAATAAATGATTTTCTCAGAATTAAGTCAGAACTAACTTCAGAACATTTGTCTACACTTATACATTTTTCTATTTTAATCTGACTAAAACATTCCCTAGACATTGACTGAAAGTTCTGATTCTTTATTATTGTTCTTTATAGTTCTTTTGCACTTTAGTCTGAAAAAATTTTTTACTTTATAAAATTGTGTTTGTATTGTTTTAATGTTCAGAGGTGTAAGAAAAAGTTATTAAACCTGTTAGGAGGATGACATTTACGTTTTGTAACTTAATTCAATACTGTGATCAAATCTTAAGGACTTATTGTGATAATTGTGAACATCATCCTCTTATGTTTTATGTGTTCTGAAATGTAAAACCCAATTAAGTTTTTCTTTTAATGTTGCAATTATTTTACCCACTAAAACCCATATACTCACTGTTCCCCCACCCCCACACACATTTTAAATGTCTGTATTCCCCAGGGATAAGTTTATATTAGCACTTGTTCTCATTGCATTTGGATGATATGTCCATCCTCATTCATCTGATGTAATTTTCCTCTGCCTCTCCTCTCACATACAAAAGCTGCTGCTCTAAATAAACCCAATGCTACTGGATGAGCGCCAGGCTGCTGTCCAAAGTGTCCAGGCGCGCTGAGGTTGATTGGAGCTGTCCGCGGTCCTGAACCTCCACCGCGCAATCCGCTTATAACAGCCCGTGAGTCGAGCTCTCTCTCTCTGCGCGAGTCACCGGGAAACACGAGTGTAGACCATATGCTTACTAGACCTTACGGACATTTTATTTGACAATCGAGTCATTCTCGCTGGATTGTTTAACACAAGGACAAATTATAGTGTGTTCTGCGGAGTCGTTTCAGAATGTGCGTAAGGATCGAGCTCCAAACGAACTGGCTCTTTCTGCTGCTCTTTCTGAGTCTTTCAGTGATTCACACGCGTTGTCAAGGTGAGTATTTATTTTTAAGTAGACTACCTAAATCTACTAATACTGCTGTATGTAGTAGAGTTAGATATTCATCTCGGGCACACGATTGACTGGGATTGTACCTGCTATCTGGGGCTTTACTGGCAAAGGATTTCTTAGTTAGCGCCCCACGATTGCCATTTACCTACAAAAGCATATAAACTGAGACGATATTAAGAGGTTCATTGATCACGTGTTATACTTTGACAGAAATATCGCAGGACTGCACGAAGCTGTCACGCAAAAACTTAATCTGTAGAGTGTTGAAAGAGCAATCAGGGGCCGTTCACATTGAGGCGAAAATGCATTATTAAAAAAAAAAAACTAAAAAAAAAAACTAAAAAAAACGCAGGAATCGGGTCTCGAGACGCCTAACTTTAAACTCTGAACGCCCAGAGCGTTCGTCTGCGAATAACTTGAAAAAGTCAAAACAAAATGTTGGGC
This sequence comes from Squalius cephalus, assembly GCF_949319135.1. Lineage (NCBI taxonomy): Eukaryota > Metazoa > Chordata > Actinopteri > Cypriniformes > Leuciscidae > Squalius > Squalius cephalus. The sequence continues at coordinate 9,136,023 of NC_137145.1, forward strand.
TTAATATTTTTTGAGTTTCAGCAACCACAAAAGTTATATTAAACGTTGGTTTTAGCGCGTATTTTTCACTTTTTTTCAATACACACAAATAGACGTTAGCGAACAGAAATCGCGTGGCAGTGACCATAGAAACAGTAGCCTACGCAGCTCGAGCACTTAGTTTCAGACTGAATGTTAACGAGTACTTTCATTATCGCGTCATAATATATATATATATATATATATATATATATATATATATATATATATATATATATATATATATATATATATATATATGTGTGTGTGTATGTATATATATATACTTGTTTAAAAAAGTATTTTAGATATTTGATGCCCGTAGCAAATTGCGTTGCTCGAGAGAGACGAACCGTAACATATTGCGATATTATTGCGAGATATTATATCGAATCAGTAGCCTCAATTTGCACCATTTCACAAGTCAAATTTCGGCGCAGTGTTACAACGGGACAGAGTGATTGTGCTGTGGGTCTCTGCAGAAGAAGATAATGACACTATAATCCTGAAGATCAGATTACCACCGTCCCGAACAGACCTGTTTATGAAGCCAGCAGAGTTGTGTTGTTTCTTCGAGTCTAATAACAGACTCGATCTCAGCTTATTCAGGTCATTTTAACAGATACGGATAGACTGCAGATGGCACTTTTCATAATAAAGCTGCTTCATAAGTCAGTACGTATTGTTGCTGTTTATATTTAAGTTAGTGACACAGCATGTTTGTCAGCCATATGTTGTGTTGTGATAATGAGATGCATATCTCCTGTACTATCCTGTGGGCTCGTGTTTGATTTAGAAGTACAAATTCTGCAATGAGATTTTAATGAGACAGTTGGAATTGCACAAATGAACTTTATAATTTTATTAATGTTAATTTATGCAAGCTTTAAAGAAATCATTGAATGAAAGCACAAATATATAGTATTTCAAAATAAACAAAAAAACTGAGGTGGTCAATAGTCTAAATACTAAAATAAATAAATAAATGGAAATAAAATATCATTGCCTTTCTATAGTGCTGCTTTGCTCTTTGTTGTAAAGTGCAGAAACATCTACTGTACACTAAACATCACTAAGAAACTGACGCTTCTGTTTACAAATGTAGCATTAAAATGAAACTTCCGGTGACTTTTGTGTATCTCTCTGACTTGCAGGCAAGCACATTACATACTGTAATTTTCTGATTGGTCTTCAAGATTTTTGTGTTTTTTAATCATGGGGAATTTAATCAAAATGTTTAATCACATTTTGATATTTATCACATTTATTTGGCTAGAAGACATATGATAAAAGATTAACAAAGAATGTAGCCTACTGTTGATTAAAATGCAAAATTTGGTATTGCAATGGGGTGTAAATGAATAGGCTTGGAGTTGGTGCTGGTAACCCAATGCACAGGACAATGGTGACACCAGAATAAAAATATTCATGATTCTGAAGCTGAAAATACAGAATTGTTTTAGACGAATATGCTTGCACTCTGTAGGCCACTTTCTACTGAGACATTTGGCATTATCAGGACCCACAAATATTCCCCCATTGCATTATTACACATTATATTCAACATTATAGTTTAATGCAGTACCGACACTAAAAATCTGTCATTTTTATTTTGGATGAACTATACACAATACAGATTGTCACTATCCACGATACATATTGTTGCATTTTTGTATTGCGATATATTGTGACACCCCTAATGGTTTTATGATTTGAAAATACGTTTTAGGTGGTAAATAGTTAATGTCATTGTGACTTTTTGAGCTATGAATGAAATTTTGAAGTATTTGAGAGTGAATGAGTCATTTAGGCAGCTGAAGGAAAATGTGTTTCTATGCAGGCAGAAGTAAATGAAGTCATTTTGAAGTGTGCACTAGGTCTATTCAAATGTCTATTTCTGAATTCATTTTTGTTGCAGCTTTCTAATCAGATACTTTCATAATTCTGTGGAAGATTCATGGTTTTGTATTCTGGCTATTCAAAAACAGAAGCATGGGAACAGTCTGAGGGCTTCAATTTCTGTCTTTCATACCTCTGATTTCAGGGGAGGGTTTAAAAATGTTCAACACCTGTTTTTTGGATTGCCGGTGATGAGCTTGATCAAGGGCTATTCAGAAGCTGCTAGTTGACATAATTAGCCTGGTGCTTTGTTGGTTTATGGCTTGTAAATGAGTCATTATGGCAGAATGCTCTCTAATACCTGCAGACTAAGGTTTCAGCAATCCTATAAGATCATTACAAAGCACACTGTACGACATGGATCTAATAAACATGGGTACGATATGTACTGTATGTAGACTGTGCGATGATGACACCTATTGAATCGTAGGCTACGACGCAAGTTACAATAGAAGAATAGAACATCATCAGTATACGCTAGTGGTAAACAAATAGAGCAAGATGAATCGCACTTTCCCAGAGCACCCGCCACAGGATGCCGCGAGAGACACGGTCGAATGCCTTCTCTAAATCCACAAAGCACATGTGGATTGGTTGGGCAAACTCCCATGAACCCTCCAGCACACTGTAGAGGGTATAGAGCTGGTCCAATGTTCCACAACCGGGATGGAAACTGCACTGTTCCTCCTGAATCCGAGGTTCTACTATCGGCCGTATTCTCCTCTCCAGTACCCTGGCATAGACTTTCCCGGAGAGGCTGAGAAGTGTGATCCCCCTGTAGTTGGAACACACCCTCCGGTCCCCCTTCTTAAAAAGAGGGACCACCACCCCGGTCTGCCAGCCCAAAGGTACTGTCCCCGACCTCCACGCGATGTTGCAGAGGCGTGTCAGCCAAGACAGCCCCACAACATCCAGAGACTTGAGGTACTCAGGGCGGATCTCATCCACCCCCGGTGCCTTGCCACCGAGGGGCTTCTTAACTAGAAGACGCCACAAATGAGAATCAGCACCTCCAAATCCGAGGCCATGGTTCTCAGTCGGAAAAGGGTGGTGGAGAGTTCCTGCCTCAAGTGGAGGAGTTCAAGTATCTTGGGGTCTTGTTCACGAGTGAGGGAAGGATGGAACGGGAGATTGACAGACGGATCGGTGCAGCTTCTGCAGTAATGCGGTCGATGTACCGGTCTGTCGTGGTGAAGAAAGAGCTGAGCCGCAAGGCGAAGCTCTCGATTTACCGGTCAATCTACGTTCCTACTCTCACCTATGGTCATGAGCTGTGGGTCATGCCCGAAAGGACAAGATCCCGGATACAGGCGGCCGAAATGAGCTTTCTCCGCAGGGTGGCTGGGCGATCCCTTAGAGATAGGGTGAGAAGCTCGGTCACTCGGGAGGAGCTCAGAGTAGAGCCGCTGCTCCTCCACATCGAGAGGGGTCAGCTGAGGTGGCTCGGGCATCTGTTCCGGATGCCTCCTGGACGCCTTCCCGGGAAGGTGTTCCGGGCGCGTCCCTCCGGGAGGAGGCCCCGGGGAAGACCTAGGACACGCTGGAGGGACTATGTCTCCCAGCTGGCCTGGGAACGCCTCGGTGTCCCCCCGGAAGATCTGGAGGAAGTGTCAAGGGAGAGGGAAGTCTGGGCATCTCTGCTTAGACTGCTGCCCCTGCGACCCGGCCCCGGATACGCGGAAGATGTATGTATGTATGTATGAATCGCACTTTGGCGATTGTGGATTTTATGTGCGTTGAAAAAAAGGAGTAAGCGAAAGAGGAGAATATGTATGCGGTCACTGCTATAGGGAAAAAGGACATTTGTAAATGGAGCTTGGTGAAAGTAGCGCCATGCAATGTTGATCAATACGGCATTTCATGCAGCATTTTTATTCGGAAGTCAGTAAACGTATTGTAGCAGCAAACACACAATTGAGATGATCATGCTAAACTTCTGACACTGTCAGAAAATTATCGCAGGCTATCTTTGGTCGCAAGATCGTCACAATGGACGTCTTTGAACCTCTCACAATGTATGACGTAGACCACCGTTAGGAGCCACGAACAGCCCAAAATCGAACAATGTTTACCGGGCATAATATCCTCATGTTGTCTGAACTCTGCAGGTGGGGCCGAGATGAGTCTTTTGGGTTCTTCTGTGAGAACTTTTTCTCTGATGATGGTTTATGTACTTCATGTTTCTAATTTACACAGAAAAGAGCAGAAATCTACCAGCAGATAGCCATCCTAACCAAAATCATGGCTGATGTTACTTCCCTTTCATCCATCAAATAGAAATGGGAGGTTAAGTTGGTTGCATTGCTTCGTGGCGTACAGTTTTGAACCATAAGCAATGGCAGGCCGATCTGAGATGGCCATTTCTCATAAAGAAAAGCAGCAGATTATAAAGGAAAGACAGTATAATGTGTAAACTTTTAACTGTGTGACCATACAAAACCCTTCAAGTATGCCACACACATTTCCTTTTGTGTCAAAAAGGCATTTATTCAATCAGCACACTGTGATGGTTCTTGTATTGATTTCAAGTGTTTTTATTTCAGCCTAAAGGGCGGTGACATCGACTTCTAAGGCATCAATACTTGCTGATCCTCTTGAAAGCGCAAGGCTGATGCTCTTTACATGCAAGGCACCTGCAGCCACACAACCATAAAATTGGTATATTTAAGAGGAAGATTACAAGTTGACTTTTTGACTTTTAAAATGCCAAAAAGTCCATTGGCCTCCTAATCCCTCTCTTATTATGTGTGACATTTCATTATTTAGTATCCTGATGGTTTCCTCGGCCTCTGATTCAGAATGCAGAACAGGGTACATCTTAACCTAACACTAAGGATATTTGGTTACACTTTATTTTAAGGTGTCATTGTTACATTGTAATTATATATTTAAGTACTGAGTAATATTTAGCAACTACATGTACTTACAATAGGGTTAGGGTAGGATTAGGTTTTGGTTGAGGGTTAGTTGCATGTATATTAAGGGGCAATATTTTTTATAATATGTTTTATTTATTATTTATACAGACAATTTTTAATGAATAAATTATTATTTATATTTACAATTTTGTATTATTTTATTTTTTTTGGACCGTGAAATTACTTATTTTAGTTATTTTAAGTAGGCTACTTAAGGGTAACCGCAGTAAACTTTGAGTACACAACTAGTTTAGTTCATTTGTACTGCAAATATAGTTGAACCTAAATACTTGTTAAATACTTGTAGCACATTTTTTAGTTTATGAAAGTACACTTTGAATTATACTCTCAGTAAACTACTAATTTAGTAGTTTTATACTGCAAGTACTTGTAAGTTTTCTTTAAGTGAACATAACATCACACTTAGTTTACTATTTATATTATTTTTGCACTTTAAGTATACTACTACGTTCCAATTTAGATATTAATTTTTATACTTATTATATACACTAATATACATTTAAAAGTTCTTTAACTCTTTCCCTGCCAGAGTTTTTTTTAAGTTGCCAGCCAGCATCAGCATTTTTGATAATTTTCACAAAACTTTCAGGGCCCCCAGAATATTTTATTGTATGAATATCTGAACATACGTACATCAAAATAAAGAGCCTCTGCTTTTAACCAAAAATCCATTTTATTCTAGCTTCATGCATTCTTTTTTTTTAATCAACACTTGAATGTGGCTAAGTTTCATAAAAAAGCAATATTTCAAACAAAAGGCTGGAAAAATTGTGTTTTTGTCAAAGACTATTTTAGGATCAGATTCAGAACGATGATCAGAACATAGATGCAGTAGATCGAGTCCATCAACACCCCCAAAGCTTCACACTCTTATACCTCGTCCTGGGTCGACATTTCATTCAGTAACGTTAGGCTTTCGATTTATATGCTGTTTAATGTCTGATTATCACGTTAAATTACACGCATGCTTCAATCGCTTGTGTGTTTCAGTTTCTTCTTCGGCTGTGTTTTGAACCAGAGATTCTGTACTATTTCAGAAGATGCATAATAGCTCCCCCTATAACAGTGAAAACATGGATTGCCGGACATTTCCATATATATATATTACAAATTGTGTGAAAGGTAATATTTAAAAAAAAAAACATAATGGGGCCCTTTAAGTGATTTAAAATTGGGGGTCAAGTGTCTGGAGTTTGTGTAATTATTTGAAAATGTAATTGCATTTATGCTGATATTTGCATATTTGATATATGCTGAGAGATGTCAGGTATAACACCACTGCCCAGTGTCTTTAAATAAGTGACAGGGAAAGATGTCTGTAGATCCTTGAGCACATTTATTAAATAAGAGGCTCTGTGTTTTGTCAGGATCAGAGCAGAGGACACTGGCTCTCAAAGGCTCCAGGACAAACGGAGGTTTCATGGCATCTCTCTGTTGCAGCGTTCAGATGCCACTGTATTTGAAACGGCTGCTGAGATCGAATCCCAGAGTATTTGAATTCTGCATCAGAGACTGCATCTGTCATGCTGTAATAAATGCACTGTTGCACTTCGGTTTTGAGACTTTTCTCCCTGCGTTCCTCCTTCAGAGGCAGAAACGCAGATAACTGATTGCATTTTTTCTTGTTATCAGTTTAAGCGCATCAAACTTGAATTACTTTCAGATCTGAGGAATATGTAAAGTTGAACTGATAAAAACCAATAGACCCTCCACTCCTGGAGACTGCTTTAGCCAGCCAATCAGGGCAGAGCTTGCTTTTTTGAGAAAACACTTGGCCTTTTTGTATGCAATATGCGTCAGATAGTCAACAGACTGTTGGTTATACTATGTAGATATCTAGATAAAGGTGTGTGAGTCTTTATGATCATACTAGTGACTTTGTCTAGCCCTTAGGTTTGACACCCTCCTTTTGGCTCTGAAATTCTGACACCAGATACAATAAAAGAGGACTTACCAATCAAAATCTCAAGGGGCGTATAAGATGTTAAGAGATATCTGTGCTAAAAGTAATTACGCCCATTTAATTGCAGTAATTACTCCAGTTGAGGAACTGTGATTTAGCCGTGGCTGCTGTTTGTGAGGTTGTTTAGGTGTTGTGCTGTTTACTTTGCGGTGATTTGACAAGGTGACAAAGCCACAGTTGGACTTTAAAGCTCTTCCGTTGCTACGGGAGACGTATCTTCGGATCTGCCATGCCGACAGAACTGTTCGCACCACCCCGTCCTCTCTCTTCCTAAACAGAAAAGAAAAATCAGTGTTTTTAAAGGAGAATAGTGAGCTCAGTACAAACACATACACACTACTTAAACAGACAGACACACAAACAATCATTCATTTGCAACACATGCTGTCAATAATGGGTGTCTTACAACTAAACATGAAATATGAAATCACTTCCATGGTGAGGTTTAGACATTATAAAGGAAAGTTTTTTTAAATAGATTTTTTTTGTTATTATAGCGTTTGATGCATTTGACATGAATGAGAATTTTTTTAATAAAATTTAATTTATGAAACTTAATTTGTTCAATTTAAAGTAGTGCTTTGCAGGAATTTGAAATCTCAACTTCCACTAAACATTGAAAAAAATCTGAAAGATGCATTATACCGACATGGGTTTGACCCTTTGTGTGAATAGCTTTTTGCTTTGCTATTCACTGTGCGTTTTCATTTAGCTCTTGATGTGAGCAAACCTTAAATCCAGTAAACCCACAAGAAACATGGCCTGTGTGGTTGACAATTCTATTAGTGTTCCCACAGTTCATTCATCTTGCATAACAGCTCTAACACAAATGAGATCAAATAGTTAAAGTGGTGCCTGGTCTGCTCTGTCAGAGTGTGAATTGGTCATTAGAGGTGTAAGGTTAATACATCAGGACTCCTACAGGGAACTGCTATCCTGGATCTGTTCACAGTTCTCCTAGGCTTGACTGATTATACACACAAGAGAAGCTGATTAGAGAACAGGTCGGAGCCACAGTCAGTGCTGCCAATCATAGCTGGGGTTATCACACTAAAGTCTCACGTAGCCAGACCTGCAAACTGACTCCATAGCAGCTCAATGGCTGCCTGACTGACATGTAAAGCAGCCAATCACAGTTCGTTTTGTCACTCTTGGACATTTTAAAGAGACTATGCTGCGAAGTTTACATACTTCACATACTTTTGAAAAAAACAGTGTTTAGTTGATCATCATTGTCACAGTTGTAAACAACAGCTTGCTTCTTCCATAAGGGGGTTTGGCATCACGGCATCTGTTTCCAGGTGGACGGTTAAAGAACGTGACACACGTCTCCTGGAAATCCTGTAGAAATACATAAGACTACATAAGATGATGAAAGAAGATTTCTTAGAAGGCAGGATAATTATGCTACCTACCTTTTTAGGACAGTTTTAAAATGCTTTGTAGACATCTAACTTTGAAACCATGCTAGAGTGTGATTTTTGTTTGTATCTGTATTTTATGTACTGCACAGTATTTAGCAAAAAGTAAAAAAAAAAAAAAAAGTGCTAATAGCTTCCATTTGTTTTCAGAGGAAAGTGCAAGAATATCTTAAACAACAAGGCCAAATCAACTTGCTTGCTTCTGTTTTTCATGGCACTCATGAGCTGAAAAAGAGTTTTTCATGCTTGAAAGCATCTTTATTCCACTTCGAATACATCTGACCTGGAAACAAACAAAGTATTCTCGATTCTCCAAGTTCAGGGAGTGTTATGAAATGTACTGCTACACTCAGATTAAGTCTAGACATTCCGAGAGATCTTCAGAGGTCTGTTGTTGCTTGTGAAACAATCCATGGTGTTAAGAAGTCAGTTTCATACAGCGCACGTCTCGCTGCTCTGTTGCCCCGTGTCTGTGTGTTTTTCCAGTCAGAGCAGAGCAATATCTCTCACCCTGTTACATATTCATACACTTAAAAAGTCCTCTGTGTTGACCTAGAGTAGACAGACAGCCAGGGAAAAACCTGTATATTCATTACTCATCATTCATTGCATAAATTGAAAATATCCAGTGGGACGAATCTAAAAGTTGTTTCCATGGTAATTTGCTGGAGAAGCGGCACCCAGCGGAAGCTTCGAAATAAACAGTGCAAAACTTGAGAAGTTAACAAGACACAAGGGGAATCCAGTCTATACCATTAGCATCACGCATTTCTCTCTCTTCCTTTCTTTCTGTCAGTCCATGACTTGCTGTCTCAGATGTTTCTCGTAAAATTCCTTAGGATAAATAAATTAAATTGTTTGCATGGAGAATATAAAATGTATACGAATCACTCAGATCACTTGGTTTAAACGTTCAGATTTTTGATCGCAGCACATTTTGAGATTCTGTAACACATGAAGTTTTTAGGGTCTTTTCTCAGGAGAAAAAAACATTTTGCTCTCTATTTTATTGCATTGTTTTCTAGAACCAGTTGATACATTAAGGAGGTATAATCTTTGTATTTTTCTTTCCTATATCCATAACCCTAATGTACCCGAAAATTATGGTGCGGGGACTCTATTTACTTCTATTGTTTTTATACTAATCTAATAATATTTAATATTCCCTAATATTTTATATTCCCTTGCTTACAGAAACCATATTGCATTTTAACATTTTCATTAGCATATTATTTTATATGTATATTTATTAAGCTATTTTCCCATCTAAGCAAAACCTGACCCAGAATGTGCAGAACATTCGTTAATTCAAGAGAAATAAACAAAATGAAATAGTGATATAATTATGTATAAAATATAATTATGAGATAATTAATTACAAATATAATTAAGTTCAAATGTATTTGTATAGCACATTTAAAAACAACCACAGTTGACCAAAATGCTTAACAATGTCAGGATACACAAACAAAAACATACAAACACAGTAAAGAATGTCACAGTATCAAAACTCAACTCAGTTGAGCCTATACCTAATATTAGCCTATACCTAATATAGGCTTGTATTTATATAAGGTATTAACTTCACACATTTTTGCTTGATTTTACGCTCTAGGTTGATGGGAGACGGGCAGATATTGTGCAAAGGCTTCTGGGTGACTTCTGAGCTCATCACAGAGCATCTAATCAGCCCCTCTCTCTAAGTTTTTAGCAACCTTGACCTTTCCTTTGCAATAAAACCTGCCTGTCAATCACAGATGTCTATCAGGACTGTCTTCTCAGAAGAGAGAAGCAGACAGAATAAAAAAAGAGCAGAATACCAGGGTTTAACTCAGGCTTTTCTTCTCAATAGAAGATATTTTAAAGAATGTCAGTAACCAGAGAGTTGACACAGTAGCCATTGACTTCCATAGTATTTTTTTTCTTACTATGGAAGTCATCAACTCTCTGGTTATCAACATTCTTCAAAATATCTTTTGTGTTCAGCAGAAGAACAAAACTCATACAGGTTTGGAACAACTTGAGAGTGAGTAAGTGATGATACAATTTCTCCCATCTCCATATGTGATCATGGAACTCAACCAGAATGACCATCAGCTTCTTGGTCACCATTGTAACCAGGGCCCTTCTCCATCTGTTGCTCAGTTTGGCCAGAAGACCAGCTCTAGGAAGAGACCTGGTTGTTCCAAAGTTCTTCCATGAAGGATTATGAAGGCTACATGCTTCTGTGAACATTCACTGCAGAAGAATTATTTTTGTAGTCTTCCCTAGATCTGGGTCCTCTACAGGCAGTTCCTTTGACCTCATGACTTGGTTTTTGCTCTTATTTGCACTTTCAGCTGTTAGACATGTTATTGAGAGGTGTGTCTTTCCAATTCATGTCCTTTCAATTGGATTTTCCACTGGTTAACTCCAATTAAAGTGTAGAAACATCCCAAAGATAATCCAGTGTAACTGGAATGCTCTTGAGATAAATTTCAAGTGTCCCAAAAAGGGTATGAATACTTATGCAATGTAATCCTATATATATATAATAATATAAACACGGTTAATAATCACTGTACACATCCATCTCTCCATACTGAAAGCCCATAGACTGCATGATAATTTACTCCAAGAAATGTAAGAAATAAAAAAGGCATATGTGAGCGCACAGATAAACCAAAGTCTGTTTACTTTACCTCTGTTTGTTTGCTTTTATGCCTCGTGTTGTTGTCTCTTCTCTACCGTGGCTTTATTTTTTTCTGACAAGCTGTCATTTCCTCGCAGGCCTTTGTTCTTTCAAATAGCATGAATTATGCTTTCTCTTTTTCTCTCTCTCTCCTGTCACTTTGATCAAGTGTTTTCTGAAGAGTTTGGTGCAGAATGAAAGTGTCTTACTGTGAGGCTGCCTGTGAGATTTTATTTCACAATCCTCTGAGTATATTCGCACATCCGTCTCTGTGTTAGAAAGATAAATAAAGATCTTCTGTGTAACTCTTCTTTCCACTTGTAGAGACACTACTGATCACAAGAAACCTAGAATTTATTTTAATTTATGGATAAATGAGTAAATGTTGATTCAGATATTGTGTTTGTATAAGGAAAGTCCCTTTAAAGGGGTGCTGAGCATACAGAATTCACAGCAATGGACAAGATATGTCCTTTTTTTAAAAAACATAAATTCAACATTATAACAAATAATAATAAATGCAAAGATATACAATCTACTCCACTTTCCTGCAATGCTGCAAACATGCAGCTTTAAAGTTTGTAGTCTTGGAATTCTTACTCAGTTAACCTGAGATGTAATGATCTTCTATTGGTCATGAATATGTAATATATATAATATATAACTTTGTACCACAGCAAAATTGGCATGAATTAGCATTTCCGGTCTCCCACTTTTGAATGAGTACGAATGTATAATGCTGTATAATAACATATTTCAAATATAATTTAAATATAATAAATTAATATAATAAATTAATATAATACATATATATATATATATATATATATATATATATATATATATATATATATATATATATATATAAATAAATGATGTATTATATTAATATATATATATATATATATATATAAAAATTATGTATTATATTAATTTATATTATATATTTTAATACTGTTTCATAAAATGTATAATCTTTGCTATAATATCGCTGGTGATCATCTTTTGTTTTATTACCCACAATGCTTTGCTGTTTAATCTCACTGTAAAAACAGTGGGAAAGTGATGTTTTACATCATAAGAGGACAAAAAGAGAGAAAGGTAAATGGGGAGAGAGATACAGAAAGGGAGAGGTGAATAAAAAACCTATCCATTATTTAGAGTGTGCAGACTATTTCTGATCTTATAACGACGTTCCTCTGGATTAACAGCATTCCTCAGGAGGTGGATAATATCATTATTATTTTCTTGGGCATGTTCCCTCCTTCTGAGCAAACTGTCATGGGATAGCCTCCTAAAGAATCAGCCTCACTAAACCTACAGGAGCCTGGTGCAGTTTGAAAACACAGAGCTTTTCATCTTGGTGAATTTTCTTTTGATATCGTACATGCAGTGATGCTGTACTAATCATAGAACTAGATTTGATTTGAACGGATGCACCGCTTAATTCAAACTCTGTTTGATGAAATCCAGAGAGAGCAGATATGCCTTAAAAGAGAGGAAAGGGTTTTGTTGTTTATCTCTTTGATGAAATAAGTTGTTTGTTGTCAATAAGCCCTAGAAGTTTGTCTGCAGCTCTGTGTTCCACTCCTCAGGGTCCATATGTAGTGTTCGTTCAGTGCTCCCTATACACAATCAGCCAGGGATATTTGTAGAAGTTCAGTTACAACTTTTGTAATTTGGAATGGTCTGTAATGTCTTCAAACACTTGAGATAACATAATATACCAACATAAAATATATACACAGTTGTAATCAAAATTATTCACAAATCAGGTGTATTGGCAAAATGTACAGACTTTCAGCTGTTTGCAATGAACAAATCAAACAGCTCAACACAACAACTGTTTCAAGTGGTTTCTCCAAATTCCACTGAAAATTTAACTTTCAATGACTTCTGTTGTCTAAAAATTATTCAACTCCCTGAATAGAATCCCTCACAACAGCACAAATCTGCAAAACAGGTGTTGTCTCAAGCACACCTGATGCAACTAATCAAGGGCTTCATTAGTTGCACCAGGTGTGCCTGACCTAGAACACATGAAATATATGAACTAGCTAGGTTTGTTGAGTGTCTCGTTTGACTGCATGTTAGAAATATGGCTAAGTCAACAGAATGGTCCAAAAAGTATAGAGAAGATATTATCACCCTTCACAAACAGGGAACAGGATACAAAAAGGCACAAAATGTTCCTTGAGACACCGTTGGAAGCATAGTTTGCAAGTTTAAAGTTAAAGGAACAGTGGTTACACTACCCGGACGGACTTGGTGGCAACAGTGACTGAGGTTTCAGTTCGCACAGTAAGGCGTGTACTAAACGCATGCGGTTTCCATGCCAGAACTCCAAGACGTACACCACTACTGACCCAAAAGCACATGAAAAGTGCTAAAAAATCATATAAATAAGCCACAGAAGTTTTGGGATTCTGTTCTGTGAAGCAATGAAGCAAAACTGAAACTTTTCAGCCCTATGGATCAGTGGTATGTCTGGAGGAAGAAGAATGAAGCATTTGCTGAAAATAACACACTGTCTACAGTTCAGCATGGTGGGGCTCGGTGATGCTCTGGGGCTGCTTTGCATCCTCTGGCACTGGAAACCTGCAGCGTTTGGAAGGCAAGATGGATTCATTTTTACTATCAGGAAATCCTAGGAGGAATTCTTGAAGGCGGCGGTTGAAGCACACAAACCAAAGAATATTGCTGAACAGGAGGCACATGCCTCATGAGGAATGGGCTAAGATTCCTCAGAAACGCTGCCAGAAGCTGGTGTCTGGTTATATATCTAATTTGCAGCAGATCATAACAGCAAAAGGGTGTTCTACTAAGTACTAAAGATGTTTGCCATGAAGGGGTTGAAAAATTGAGACTGCAGAATTCATTAAAAGTTGCATTTTCAGTTGAATTTGGGGAAACTACATGAAACATTTATTGTGTTGAGCTATTTCAATTACTTGTGTTTGATTTGTTCATTGCAAACAGCTGAAAGTATGTAAATGTTGCCAATAAACCTGATTTGCAATGGGGGTTGAATCATTTTACAATTCATATATATGAATGATAGTATTACCATATTGTGATTTGGTTAATTTCATATGTACAGTAAGTTCATACCCTGTATCTTAATTCAGTTTCCTTTGACAAGTGTCATTCATCCTAAGACATAGTACAGATTACAGACAATATTATATATTGTCTGTTATTATATATTGTCCATATATATTAATATTATTAACAAACATGATGTATCAGCCTTCATTTTCAGGTCCAGAAAACAGCCCATTTTTAACAGGTTTCAGCAAGACAGAAATGCAGTGACCTCTCCTCCATGTGGGAGGAAAGCTGTCTGAACGTCCACGCTTTAATACATTCCACAAGCTGCCAACAATTAAATCATGAGCGTTCAGGTATAACGACACTTTTTCCGCCCAGCTAAGCTGTGTGTCAGAGAAGAGCTGCTAATGTATGAGCTCAATAAATGATACATGCTGTTCACTAACACCTACACAAGTACGCTTTACTTTGTTTGTCGCTGAGCACAGTAAGTCAACTTTCCCTCTCTATCGCTGATGCCCAAAAGTGGTTTATTATAGAATTTAAACTTGAAAAGTTCTCCGCCCAATTTAATGAAGTTGTTTGTATGTATGTAAATGTGTATGTGTGTCTTTTTAATAGTATGTGAAACTGTATGCAGTAAGCAGCAATTAATGTTTTAAACAGTATTATGCTACATTGCCGCATGTCTCATTAAATTGCATACTTAATTCAGCAAGTTAAATACATATTTTAATTTATTAATTTATTAAAAATAATATATAGCTTTACTTCATTCAAGGATTATATAAAAATGTAAAATGTCTTAACATTTTGATAAGACTTCCAAAAATTAAAAAGTGCATTCGATATTACTCCCAACAGTAAATGGAAGGTCAATGGTGCTGGTGAGCTTGTGCGATTGATTTGATATTGTCATTTTAGTAGTTCGTTCACTGTCCACTACAGAAATAATTGCATCAATTACAGTCATTTTACACAAATTAGTACATTCAACAGAATGAATTCAGAAACTGCTACGGCTGAGATAGTTTAGTTAAAGGTGCACTAAGGTTTGATGAAAGTTAAAGGTGCACTAAGGTTTGATGAATGAGTGGAGATAGGAATAACTGCATGATTTCTCATCTGTAAAGGTCCATTTCAAATCTCAGGGTCACTGTCTTCTGTATCCTGGGACTAAAACAAATTACAAACATTCTCTATCTTTTAAGAACCGAGAGTTTCATCCATCAGTGTCAGCTCTAATATTGCGTTTGTCCGTCGGGCAGGTATAGGGCACCTTTTGTTTTGCCCGTTTATGTTTTTAGACATGTTGACTCGCAGCATGCTGCACTCTGACACTTGCCTGCCAAAGCGAATAAAAGCAATTTCAGACTATTTAAACACCTCACCGCTCTCTATGTCTCAGTGCGGGATTCTCACAGGCAGGAAAAAACATGCTGGATACTTCAGAGAGTATAGCATAGCCTGACTTTAGGCTTGTGGCAAAACAGGAAGAAACCGCCTGATTGACATGTAAAGCGGTTTTTTGAAGTGCCATTAGGGGAGGGGGTCATCTAAAATAGATCTTAGTGCATGTATCATATTGAGGAGTAGGTCGATAGGGTGTATTGTGCCTTTAAAGGTAGTTTTATTTGCAGAAATGCACTGGGATTAGTCTTCCCATGCCACAGTCTATAAAGCACGGTTGAATTACCTCTTTAAGAGATTAATGTCTGTCTACAGCCTCTGGTTTAATCTGACTGGATGGTCTGATATTGTGTGGCTTTGCAAAACAGCTGTTTATTGCCACTGGAATGATCTGATCACACTTCCATTACAGAAAGTGTCATCTTGATAAATGGGATTCACTCTGGATTGACATGTGCTCTGCGTGTTCTTAATAGGAGAGAGATTGTGCGGTCAGTGCTTGATTTACAGCTATTTTAAGGTGATTTGAGGATTAAATGATGCATTTGGCTTCAAAACAGTTTATGCACCCAGATTTATTGTGGGATTTATGTTCTCGGAGAACACAATGTTTTTATGTTTACATTTAAATTTTAGTTTTGTTGTGCTTTTATATCATTTTTATAGTTCAGTTTTTATTGGTTTAAATATTTCTATATAGCTTTAATTTAAATAACTTATTTTATTTCAGTTAGTTGTGAAGGCACTTTTTTTTTCATCTAATCTTTACATTTTATTTTATTATAAAATATAAACTATTTTTAATTTTATTTTTAGTTAAAGATAACACCACTTGTTATATTTCATAACTTTAATGGCTGTCAGTGAAGAATGGCAGATGGTGCAGTTACAATATTTACTAAATGGCTCATGCTATATCCTTCTGAATAAACCTGGTTAAGCCTAAGCTGGTTTACTAGTCGTAGTTACTTTAAACCGGTCTCCCAGCTGGGCCAAGCTGGTTTTCAGCTGGACTTGGTTTGTGATAATGGACCAATAAGACAAAGAAACATCCCCAGATGCGCCCAATGGAGATTACAGCTTTCTGGCCTCTAACAACATTTTCCACCAACAAAACTATTACAATCCACAACTGATTATCTTCATTCAGCCTTCCACCGATGTTCACTGGCAACTCACTATACAGGCTGATTACATCCAATAATAAAGCAGAGCTGTAGCTCCTGCTGAGAGTTTAACAGTGAGCTGGTCTTCAGAAGCCGTCTACAAATCCTGTGTCAGTGTCAGTGATGTTCTTTTTATCTCTTACTGTCTTCATTGTGTCGCCAAGCTATATCCTGTTAGAACACACTGTCATCTAGTTGCCCAATTAGGGAGTAAAACATACACTCGCGATCTCATGCAGTTTGAACGCAGAAATAACAGAAGGTCTCAGAGGTATCTGCTCTTCTGGGGTTCACAATCTGCTTAGGACTTTGTTTCGAAGCCGTTCATGAGATGTATAGGAGGTTCTATGAAATATACAGTGATGATTGTCTCTGGTTACCACAAAGCATTTTAAAAATAAAAAGCTGTCCTCATTTACTCACCTTCATGTTGTTCCAAACCCCCACATGATTTTTTTTCTTAATGTGGAACACAAAAAGGATGATTTTGAGATTTGAGAGCTAGGGTTGAAAATCAAAAAAACTCATGAGTTGGGAATAACATGAGGGTAAATAAATGATGACAGAAGTTACATTTTTTGACAAACTTTCTCTTTAAAGGTACGTTTACACAACAACAATGTATTAAAAACAGAATTTTTCTCTTTTTTTCTTTGTGTTTTTTGCGTACAGATGACAACGCTGTCAAAACTATCCCCATTCACATGGATTCACGAAAACGATTAAAAACACTGTATTATGAATGCAGGCCAGTAGTTGACGATGTCACTTTGTAAAGAAACACTACACGCCTAGACTGAACGGTTGCACTTTATTTTACAGTACGTGTACTTACAGGTAATAGGGTCAAAGTTAGGTTTAGGGGTAGGTTAGTACCTAGTTATTACCCATATTGTATGTACGTGGGGAACAGGACTGTAAAATAAATTGCTACTGACTGAACACGTAATACACATGCACATGACGTAGGGCCTACATGTACTTTACACAGAGACTATAATGGTATAGTTTTCATAGTTTATAGTTTTTTTAAAAGTTTGCATTTTCAGGCTCTCAAAACACATGTCATGAAAACTAAGACTTATTTAGTAAAAACACAATTATAAGAAGCTGAATCAGGGTATTAGTGCACTTGCGTGTTTGTATAAGAGTCTGTACATCTGTGTTTGAATTTTCCTCAAGCCAGACATTGTTAACGTCCCAGTGGAGAGCTTCTGTAATCCAGTAGGAATGATTATAAAGAGACAGATGATCTGACAGCAGTTCAGTGCAGCGTTTCCCTCACACGTCTCAATAATGGAAGCACTTCTTGACAGATAAAACACAACTCCAGATGTTGTTTTCAGCACAGCGATGTCGCACAAGCAGATTTTTTTTCAGGAAAACAAAAGGATTTCCTTCACACCTGAAATATTATAAATATCTCAACAAGACAAGCAGAAAGATGCCAACATTTGCAGTGATAGGAAATGCTCAATAGCTTCTTCTTTTTTTGTAGCCAAGACTTTAAGGTATGTTCCTATACAGAAATTTGACTTTCAACAATAAACCTATACCCTGAGAAATATTCACTGGTGGAAAAAGTGTGAAAACTCTCCTACATTTTTAAAAATATTATTACAATTAGACTGTCCAGCCAGTGATTACCAAGCATTTTTCAATGTATGGAAAAGAACAGATTTGACATTTTGATAATAACTAACTTTCATATTCCACAGAAAATAGGTTATTCAAGTTCTCCATTTAGACTTGATGATCTTTATAAAGGTACATTATTTTCTTTTTTGCTTTCTTTTTTTATCAATCAAGCAACAATTTTTTGGGGATTTTAGAAGTTTAAAATCCACTTGGCTCAAAAATCTGAGGGAGCACATGCTGTTTGAATGGCATGAAGCATTTAATAACCAAAGATTGGTCAACAACAGTCCCTGACATTCCCATAATTACTGTTTTTGATCAAACTGGACTTTTTATTAGACATGCTTTTAAGAATCTTTGTGTCTGAATGACATTTAAATGACTCACTTCCTCACAGTGGTGAATGAGGACTGTTTCTGATTACAGTTTATTTCTGATCATAAGCATTTGTTGAGATTTTTAGGCCTGAAGTGCTGGCTGTCATTATACAGCTCACTCTCTTGCTCTCTCTCTCTCTCTCTCTCTCTCTCTCTCTCTCTCTCTCTCTCTGAACCCTTCTGAGAGCTCTTCTGTCTAGTGAGGTGTGTTAATCTTGAGATGAAAGATGTTCTGTAATTGCCTCACACTTTCTTTTCCCTGAAAGATGCTGCTGTTCTTCAGCACTGAAGATCACATATTGAACCTCTTGTGTCACTACTAGTAAAATAATTACTTTGCAGGGAAGCATTGCCTTAATATGCTCAAAAATAGAATATTCAAATAGAGTCACAACTTTATGTACAATTACTTATAAAGCATCTGAAGAGCATCAATCATTCAGCTGTCATCCTGAAATAATTGGAGAATAAGCACAAAAAAAAGTGTATATATACATATATATATATATATATATATATATATATTAGGGCTGTGAAAAGATTAATCGCGATTAATTGCATCCAAAATAAAAGTTTGTGTTTACATAATAAATGTGTGTGTACTGTGTATCATTATTTTGTATATATAAATACACACACTTGCATGTATATATTTAAGAAAAATGTGTTATTTATATATACAAATATTTATATTTATATATAATATAAATTATATTTAAATATATACAGTATATACATGCAAATATTTCTTAAATAAATACATGCATGTGTGTGTATTTATATATACAAAATAATGATACACAGTACACACACATGTATTATGTAAACACAAACTTTTATTTTGGATGTGATTAATCGCGATTAATCTTTTCACAGCCCTAATATATATATATATATATATATATATATATATATATATATATATATATATATATATATAAAACAAATAAACAATTAGTCTACAAAACAAATATTTTTACTAATCTTCCAAAAGGGCCCTTGGGTCTGTGGAGACCATTTTAAAAAGCCCTGACTTAGACTAGACTAGGTTGTCTAGTACTAATTTTCAATCTGTTTGGATTTTTTTGCAGAAGATGGAACCATACAAACTCAGAGAGGAGGAGAGTCAGAATCAGAGAAAGAGTTTGACCATTTCACCAGTAAACAGGAGCCACCAACTGACATCCAGCAGCTCACAACAGATGCAGTACCAATCCTCCCTAACCTAAGACTGCTTAAACTCCACTCAGCTCTGCTGACCAAGAGCTTCGAGGGAGATCAGCAGTTTTTTAAAGAGGCACCACACACGGTGCCAACCGTCTCTACCTCTACATCTAACACTGAACATTCACTTCTGGTGCCTCAGGAGGATTCAGCAATCTTCTCAGACCTTGCGACCACATTGACCATGACTGCGGCAACATCTGTGGAACAAAGAAGACCCAGCAAAAGCCGTAGTAGAGCATCAGAGAAGATAGCAGTCACCTCTCAACCTCTCACAAACCCCACCGTTCCAACCAGCACTCCCACAAGCATCAGTCAAATAACAACTCTCATCACAACAACAAGGAAAGCCTTTGACAAGGAAACTACTTTGCCACCACTGTCTCTGTCAACTGCACTTAAGAAAGAACCACAAAGGCCAGAAGAGAAAACCACATCAGGGTACTCCTCTGAGACATACTCAGGTACTTTTATGATGGATGTGGATGGATGGATAGATGGATGGATAGATGGATGCATATATATGGATGGATGGATGGATAGATGGATAGATAGATAGATAGATAGATAGATAGATAGATAGATAGATAGATAGATAGATAGATAGATAGATAGATAGATAGATAGATAGATAGACTGTAAAACCTGATGAGTTAGTTCAACTCAAACGTTTGAGGAAACCGATTTAATTTGCCTTAAATCATTTAAGTTTATTAACTCAAACAATTTAAGCATAAAAAAATATTTGATTTGTGTCCAAGTAACTCAATAACTTATTGTTAAGATAACTTGGGTAAATAAAGTTAATAGTACTAATTCCATTCAGTTAATATAACTTAAAGGTGCCGTAGAATGGATTATTTTATTATTTTATAATGTTTCCTGGGGTGCCCTTATAATGTTAGTATGTTTTTTAGATCAAAATTTGTTATAATTTAGAAATAAAAGGCATATTTCCTAGCCTAATTTCATCCATTGATTTGAACACTCTGTTTGAAGGGGCGTGTCTGCTGAGAGACTTCAGTGTTGTTGCCCACTGCTGTGATTGGCTGACATGCTTGCATATGAAATATCTGGCGTTACATGTAGAACTATCTGGAAAACTTTTACTATTACAGCTTTTATACGTTTTTACTATTACAGCTATCGGGATTAACGAATCATGAGAAGTTTTTTAAGTATTTAGATTTATTCCAGCATTGAGCAGATGACAGCCTGTTGATCGCGTGAATGAAGATCTTATCACTGCAACGCGATTTACTGATGCATAAACAGTGTTGAACGACTTTGAGAGAAAGATTATCTGTCGAACAATTACACATCAGAAATTCACATAACCCACTGGTTCTCCAGAGGCTCGGATGAAGGAACTAAAAAAATACTTTTGTGTTCATTTGTACATCCAAACACTGAGCAACTGCCATGCTTCGTTCGCTCGTTTGCAAGCCACGATGTCTCTCGAGGAAAAAACAATATCGCGCTGGATCTAGATAACACAGTGTAAATTATCGTTAATAAAATCCCTACTTACCGCTTGCGGGAATATAACGTTAGTTGAAATTGCCCCCTTCGTCTGTTTGAGACGCCGAGAGATGCCTGGCTGCTTGATATTGTTCCAGGTTAGAAAAACAGTCCGTGGTGAAATGGGTAGAGCAACTAACAACTTTGAATTAAACTGTAGCGGTATCCGATTATAGATAGATCTGCCATTTTCCCTATGATCCTCGCTTGTTTCTTCACCTGCAGAACTTCTAATGATTCGGCTGCGCAGTTCCGCCTGGCACTGAGCATGGGCTGGCATATGCAAATTTTTAGAGGCGTACATATTAATGATCCCAACTGTTGCGTCACAGTTGGTGTTATGTGGAGATTCGCCTGTTTTTCAGGGGTGTTTTTCATCTATAGATAGATAGATAGATAGATAGAGCGATATAGATCAATATATATATATATATATATATATATATATATATATTATATATATACATATAAACAGACAGATACTGTAGTCAGATAGATGTGCTTGACGTGTCTCTACTTTGAAGCAATGTATTGAACTCTATGACAATGCACAGGCGTCAGAGCTAATGAAGGATTAGTGCACGGCCAACCAAACATAAGACAGTTGTAAAAGGGGCGATTGTTTAAAATGATGCTCTTTCTCTCGCTCTGTCTTTCTTTTTCCAGCTCACTGCGACATGAACTTCACAGAAGCTGAGGGTTATATAGAGCTCCCTCTGGATGTCTCATTTGATTCCCACATGCACTGCACCTGTCTGGTTACTGTATATCTGGGTTATGGTGTTGAGATTCAGGTCAGTATCTTTTCATCCAAAGCTTTTATCATATGCAGATTAGGAGAAGCGTCTCACACATCTTTTTCTCTCAAGGGCAACAGAGTGTCATTTCCATCTGCTTTACACTTAACATTGAAATTTCATAAGTGTACACACAGAAATGAAAAAGTCCCAGCCTGTGTCTGAAGGCTCAGTATATGACAAGATATTTCTCATCTGTGCATTCTGCATATCTACGTGGTTATGAAATAAATGTTTGACTTCCTAAATTGCAAGGGTAGTTTGAGTGGCCTGACAACTGCAAACAGGGCACTGCAATAAAATAATGCATATTTATATGCAAATAAATTGCTATAGATAAGACAGACAGTGCTTGATTGTGTGCCAAAAATATAAATACAATAAAATTGAGAATAAAAAGAAAAGAAATAGCACAGTTAAATCGTTTAATAAAAGAAATAAAAATCAATGATATTTGTGACCTCTAAGTTGAGAGGTATAATTAAGACATTAAGTGTACTCGCGTTTAAATCGCAGGATGATATCCTTGTTAAACTTTTATCATGAACACCAGAAGAAAACTATGTGCTCTTCTAAATGGTTCTTGGAAGAAAGCACTTGTTAAAGAGGATTTAGAAAATTTCTTACTTCATTACTCAAGCCAAGAGAGAACAAACCGTTCATTTTGAGCAAATGAAGCACCATAGACACTGCGTTTCATGCAATCAGATGGAACTTATCATTCCTGTCAGCCTGCCAACTCGATACGGTTCGATCGACTGCACTGAGATTTCTCAGACCTCTAATTTTGGATTGATCAGAACAGAGAGAAGCGCATTTAAAACCTGATTGTGAGGAGACAGAACATCGCACGTAAAAGTTTTAGAGACACGCAGACAGATGCTGCCAACTCTCTCAGGCATTAATAAAGGCCCCTAGTCTGAAGTTGTGAAAGTTTCCGTATGGAGTTCCAGGAGGATAGTCATATTCGTATGTATCAGTGTGTTTGACTGCAGCGCAGCTGCTCGTATGAAACAATTTCCCTCTAAAAGGCCCTACAGTACAGCGGTTATGTTGGTTTTCTCTAAGGAACAAGAGGATCTGTTCTGTACTGAATCATACATGTGATGCTTACTTTTTTTACATTTTAGATGTGATGTTTCATCAGCTGATCGTCTGTTTGCTTTTTGATTTCCTGCAAAAAAACAAGTCTTCTTCTTCAAAAAAAAATTGCTCTTTCCTGACATTTTTCATTCTCAAGGTGGCCAATTTAAACCGATGGTTCTGAAATGTGCATGCTCTGAGGGGGATGCTAAAGGCACACTGGCCGCATGTTTGTTTGAATATTGATGTATTTCTCTGCAGATTCCGAGTTTGAGAAATATGCTTTGGATAGTGACTGTTTAGAGGTTAGAATGTCTATAACTGCAGGTGTTCTGATGCTGTAGTGTGATAGAAAGATGTTAACATGGATGGTATAGCCCATGGTTAAAGATCTGGACAGCTAACCAAAAGTCTGTGGGTTCCAACCCCAGAAGAGGGGAAATGCATTATACCCATATTTGTCTAAAACGAATGCAATTCCATTGACAAATGATGAAATTATTTCAGAAAGAAATGCATTTAAGTCTTTTTTGACAGACTGTTTGGATGTGGCATGATTTAATCTAACTGGACTTAGGGATAGTTCACCCAAAAATGAAAATTCTGTCATTACTCACCCTGACCCTTGACGCTTCAAAAAGTTCATAAAGAGATTGTAAAACCAATTCATATGAATTGAGCGGTTTAGTCCAAATTTTCTGAAGAGACTCGATCGCTTTATATGATTTAGATGAATTTAGGCTTTTATCTTTTATTCACATTTAAACATTGATCAGCGAACATAAATAGCTCAACCAAACCTGTTTGACACGCAAGAACAAACCTCAGTGGTTCTCGCAGAAGCTCAAACCTGCTGTGTAAAACACGAGAATGAATCTCATTGGTTCTGGCAGAAGCTCAAACGTGCTGCGTAACACACGAGAAGAACCTAATCGGTTCTCGCAGAAGCTCAAACGTGCTGCGTAACACAAGAATGAACCTCAATGGTTTTCACCCGTCAAGTGGGCATGCTTGAGCTTCGGTTTACCACAACTGAT
This sequence comes from Squalius cephalus, assembly GCF_949319135.1. NCBI lineage: Eukaryota > Metazoa > Chordata > Actinopteri > Cypriniformes > Leuciscidae > Squalius > Squalius cephalus. The sequence goes on from NC_137145.1 coordinate 9,160,238, forward strand.
GTGTGAGTTGATGAATGTTTATATGCAAATAAAAGCCTAAATTCAATCTGTTCATCATATAAAGTTTATTTCTCTTCAGAAATTTTGGACTAAGCCACTCAATTCATATGGATTAGATTTACGATCTATTTATGAACTTTTTGAAGCATCAAAGTGGTAGTCAATGGAGGGACAGAAAGCGCTCAGATTTCATCAAAAAGATCTTTACTTGTGTTGTGAAGATGAATGAAAGTTTTTACATGTTTGGAACGACATGAGGGAGATTAATTAATGACAGAATTTTCATCTTTGGGTGAACTAACCCTTTAACCATATGCAACAATATACAAATAAATTAATTAAATGTTTTTTGTTTAATTTAGTAAAGTACTACTCACAAAATGCATGTGTATCATTAATCACAAGCTTCCATATGAGCAACCAGTGATTAACTGAGTGACTCTGATGAACAACATTAGTAGCAAGCCATTTATGTGTTTAATTTACTGGAAAAAAGCAGCATATTTGCGCTGTATTTGAGGTTGTGCAGCGTCTCTGAATAGTAGTGTAGAAAATCCTGTCAGTATCATATTGTCAGAGCAGGGTTTCTGAAATTGGAGTTTTAAGACCAATTCATACTGCGTCGACAGACGGCGACCAATGGCAACAATCACCAGATTACAGGTCGTTATTTTTAAGACATTGCACGACCCGACAAAACCGACAAAACTCGCCAATCGACGCCGACAAAACTCAATGAAACCCAATTGGCCTTTAGTTGAGCTGTAATTGGAGGTACCTTTTATTCACACTGCCGTCCCTCCAGGGTCCAGAGCTCTGTAGGCTAGACCCTCATTAACTTTCCACAAACTGTTCTGCTGGAGTCCACAAAGGATCCTGTGAAAGGCCACAAACCATTAAGATTCTCAACACCATTTTATTTTAATTGTGTGTTGACCATGACAGTGCTCATATTATTCCATGCGCACTGCCCTGATAACTCTATACCAGCTCAGGGGTCAGGAAGCCTCAACCGATCATCTGATGACACACTTTTAGACCCAGTTTATGGAAATTAAGGCCTTTGTACTTGTTCAGTTGGGTTTTGAGTTTAAGAAACTCAAATTATGGAAGAGCAAATTAGCTAATATTCACAGAAAGGAGTCACTTGAACCTGAGGAGAGTTTCGGGGTCTAGCCACCACATCTGAAATTAGTTTTTCAGTAATGGTCGCAGTTGGAGAGATTGCTGTCAGCTAATAATAATTTCACCTCCAAAAGGTGTCATAAAAGGTAGGGAGACATAAAGCAAGCATATCAGGGATGGTTATAGGCTACCTCTCGGTGTGCGAGACCGACACATCACAAAGGAAAGCTAAATGCAGAGGCTCTGGAAATCCAGAATGAACCTAAATTTATCATACATGTAATTTCAAATCTAAGCAAATTTGTTACAGCAGATTTATCAGCTCCTTCATTCACTGTCAGACGATCGTTTATGTGGCTTCATTTGTAGCCTAACTTACACAGAAGTGAAGGGGGTCTATGTAAACTTTTTTTTTTCTGAAGCTACCACAGAAGTGAATGATGGAATAAAGTTGTATGTCTCTTTAAATTTTTTTTTTATACTGTTTTGTGTATATCGTGCTGTGACAGTTTTCAACACAGTGGCAACCAGAACAGAATAACAGTTTGTCGTCAAAATTACCTGCAATTCGTCCCCATTGTGGTGAGAACCAATTTTCACCTTTAAAAAAAATGCCAGAACCGAATGAATTTCTTTCTTTCTACTAACCGTTCTCAAACGTGTATTCTTCCGGCAATGCGAAACTACTAGCATAAACCGCTCCTAGATGTACAGCACAAAACAAAGCGCGCGACCAGTTTGTTCTGATTCCAGAACGAATGACTCCTTTCTTTTTAGTGAATCAAAACGGCGCGCCAGTGTAGGCTACTCCATTACCGAACGAATTAATCTTTTATTTTTAGCCGATTCTTCTCAGTGAGTAAAAACCGTTCAGCATAACCAGTGTGGTCCGATTCCTGAATCATTTTTTAATTAATGAATAAAACATTTTTGTTTTAGTATTTTCATTTAATAGCCTACTTACAGGGATAGCTCACCCCAAAATTAAAAATCTGTCATCATTTACTCACCCTCAAGTTGTTCCAAACCTGTAAGAATGAATTTTTTTCTGCTGAACACAAAATAATATTTTGAAAAATGTCTGTAATCAAACAGTTAATGACAATGGGGCCCATTGACTTTCATAGTATTTTTGGAAGTCAATATGGAAGTCAATGGGGCCCATAAACTGTTTGGTTACCCATATTCTTCAAAATATCTTTTCTTTTGTGTTCAGAAGAAGAAAGAAATCCATACACGTTTGGAACAAATTGAGGGTGAGTAAATGATGATAGAATTGTCTTTCTGCGGAGTGAACCATCCCTTTAAAGGTAAGCCTGTGTGAAAAGTTATTGAAAATTCCTTTAATAACCTTTTCAAATAATTTATTTCTGTTTAGCCCATCTGTTCTGTTGATATTTAAAATGATGGCACCTTTTTCGAAACAAACTGCAGAGGGAAGTAAATGCATTTGTTTTCCCCCAGATAGCCTGTATTGGTCCAAATATATCTTCAATATTACTCATTAAGTGAATGTATGTCTGAAGAAAACTGTGTCACCTGTGTAGCTCCTGTGCTGCTCCCACAGCAGTTTGTAAAAACATATCAGTGTGTGTATCTGTATCAGTATCAGTAGCTCTGATACAACTGGACAGCTCAACACTTCACACCAGCACAGAGCTGCACACACCGCTGGTCAATATGCTTATCTCAGAGACACATGCAACGAAACCGATCAGAGGAACCTCCATTTCACAATTCTGGACCCACTGAAGTGCATCTAAACACACTATCAGTTGAGCTGATTCTAGAAAGTATCTTCACAGATGCAATCATGCAAGTCTGTAATATTCTGATCTGCAGGTGCTGAACGTGAGTTTGGATGATGGGATGGAGGCGGTTCTGGAGGATCTGGGTGGACCTGTGACCTCCATCCTGGCCAACAACTCAGTGTTATCCAGGGGTCTGGTGATACGGAGCTCCAGTAACCAGATCTCAGTCCGGTTCAGCAGTGAATGGCCCGCTCGGCCTGGCTTATTACTTCTGCGGTATAGAGGTACAGTCTCACTGTTGTGATACCCTCCTCATTTTTGTGCTAATAGTGTTAATAATTTGCCTTAATATTAAGAGATAAAATTAATTTGCAGTAGGTTTGTGTACAGACCAATAAACAAATATTAGTACTGATTGGTTTATATAATGTCATGGAAATAAGCCCCAGGAATAAAACACATCTCTAAGGCTGGAGTCCTTCAGGGGATTGATGCTGATGGTGGTACTCAGTGTAAACATGTTGAAGTGTGTGCGTGTGTGTGTGTGTGCGTTTGCGTGTGTGTGTGTGTGTGTGTGTGTGTGTGTGTGTGTGTGTGTGCGCGTGTGCGTGTGCATGGGCAAAGAAATGTCCTAATGCACACTAGACATTTATTTTCAGGCAGATGGATCATTCAGAGAGACAGTATTGTTATATGGGCAGAACTCGGAGACATCACTGTCAGCGAGACAGCTTTCATGGAAGCAGCCTGGCTAGAGATACTAGAAAAGACAGGTCTTATGTACTTTTTAACACTATGTAGCTAATAATAATCCTTGTGTCGTTGCTGAATAAAAGTATTAATTTATATAAAAAAAATATAATATAAAAATACTGACCTCATACTATATATAAACTATATCTAAGATCAAACCATTTTCAAAGTCATTTTGATGCCCAGAATATCCCAGCATCCTCTGGGTTTGGCAGGAACCACCGATGGAGTTGCTGGCCAAAAGCCTGTTGAGTATAAATGCATTTAAAAACGCACGTGAACTCCGCTCCTGCTGCTAAACCGAGATCAATAGCGTTTCTCCCAGAGAGAGATTAAATGAGAGAGAGCTATAATGCATCACTGTGCTCTATTGATATTTATGCGCTGGGGTTAAATGCTCTGTTCAAATGGTCAGGGGCTCAATAAAGGCAGAGAGATGCAGAGGCCATGAAGAGCACTGATGCACTCGCAAAAGCGGTTAAATTAATGGACCACTCAGCATATGATGACCTCCCCGTGATGTGATGATCTTTGGCCAGTATTTTACACAAAACATCTAGCAGAATGAAGCAATTAAGATGTGATTTTAGTAAACAGTTGCACCATTTCAGCATGCGGTATGTCAATGCAAAAATATATTAATCTTTCCAGCGTGCTTGCTGCTGTTGAAAGAGTGCTGGGATATTTAAATCAAGTCACTGTCCTTATTTTCACTGCAGACGTTGTGTTTCTATGCAAATAAGGCTCGTTTAAGATTAGTTATGTTCAGATATTATTATATGCTTGCACTAATTGATATTTGTTATTTTTAAGCTAATGTATAAGAAGAAAAAATATATATATTTTTTGTATATTATTTTATATTATATTTATTTGATCTTCAGACTCAATTTAAATTTATTTAAATCATAAGTACTCAATGTACTTATTTAAATCATGATCCATTATGTTTCTTTTTTTTTTTAGACTGACCTGAACGCTTTTGTTCTGCCATTTTAATTCCCTTTCCATTGTATGGAAACGTCTGTCAGTGGCTCTCTGTCCGTTGATAGACAGATTGGATTAGTGTTAGATAAAGCCCTGGCATCTGTTGGTCGTAACCCCTGAGCAACAAATCTGCCCTGCTGTGCTTGAACTGAGTCATTATTAATAATAACTAAACAACTGGGCATTATGGAACATTAATCGCCATGGAAACAGATTCAGCAGGGCCTGTTATTCACAGCTGGCGAGATCGGCTGGACATTAAATGTTGCTTCCGAACATTTAACCATGCAGCACCTGAACGGTTTAGTGGCAGAGGAAGGAAGTCTGGGTCAGATTTAAGCATACTTTCTGTTCGTTTGCTTAACTCTATGTTCCTGCTGCTCAATTACACTAGCAGAGCTTAGATCAAAGGTTCAATTCCCTGGAAGCACGCATAGTCATGAAATGTGTATCTTTAATGCACTGTATGTTGCTTCAGATAAAATTCCCATTAAATGTAAGTACACTCTAAAAAATGGTGGGTTGTTTTAACCCAATGTTAGGTCAGATATGGACAAAACCAAATGTTGGGTTAAAAAATTTAAACTAACAAAAATTTAACAAATGGTTGGGTTTGTCCATATTTGACCCAAAGTTGGGTTGAAACAACATGATGTCTTTACCGTCATCTTTGATCAATTTAATGTCCTTGCTGAATAAAACTATCAATTTCTAAAAGTATTACAATTACCGTATTACACACATAGTGATGATACAGTATGTGTATCTTAAATGCACAGTTAAAAATGCCATTAAATTTAATGTTTTCCATAAAATAAAATTGAAGTGATGATAAATTTGCCTCACGTGATGAACATACATTTTATTTTTCAGTGTATATATATATATATATATATATATATATATATGTATGTGTGTGTGTGTGTGTGTATGTATGTATGTATGTATGTATAGAGAGAATCATTATATATATAGAGAGAGAGAGAGAAAAAAGTTTAGATCTTTTCCAACTTAATTTGCTTTTTTTTGATGATATACTTTCTGTTTATTTAAAACATGATCTATTAAATTTTTTTTTTTTACTCTGAGCTGACACAGTCATCTGCCATGTATTTCTGCTTCACTCTCTCTCTCTCTCTCTCTTCAGCCTTTGCTCTGAGTTGTGCATCCCCGATGGCCCCTGATAATGGTGAAGTATCGGTCACTAGTATTCAGGTTGGGGGCGTGGCCTATTTCTCCTGTCTGAATGGCTATCAGCTCCAGGGCCCCGCCTCCCTCACGTGCCGAAATGCCACCACACCCTACTGGAGTGGCAGAGATCCCAGGTGTCAAGGTATTCGAGGAAACACTAACATTACTGCCTAAAATTTGCTCCACATAAAAAAATACGACTTGTGTTTTATTTCATTTAAATGCACCCATGTTATTCCAGTCTGCAGTCTGTTGTAAATCTGTGCCGTGCATAATGAAAATGAAGCGAACTGAATGCAGCAAATTCACAGCAATTTCTCTCTCTCTTTCTTTTCGTCTTTCATGCCTAGTTGCTTGTGGGGGGACGATGAGAAATGCCACTCAGGGTCGTATTGTCTCTCCGGGGTTTCCTGGAAACTACAGCAACAATCTGACGTGTCACTGGGTACTGGAGGCCCCTGAGGGCCATCGGATACACGTTCACTTTGAGAAAGTGGCACTGGCTGAGGACGATGACAGGCATGTGCTTTCTGTATTTTTACTTCAAATATTTTTACTAAATATTCCCCAAAATTTATTTTAAAGTAACATCCTTATTTAGACAAAACTCTTTAATTACAATTATTTTATTTTATTCAAAACATGTGAAACGTTTTATTTTAGTTGGCTGTTGCCAGTTTATATACTAGATTTATATACATTTCCATTCAAAAGGTTGGGGTTTGGTTGAAAGGAAATAATCTTTTTATTCAGCAAGGACGCATTAAATTGATCAAATGTGACAGTAAATACATTTACAAGATTTCTGTTTCAATTAAATGCAGTGCTTTTGAACTTTCTATTTAAGAATGTGAAAAAATGTGTCATGATTTCATTTTCCACAAGGATATTAAGCAGCACAACGGTTTTTAGCATTGATAATAATGATAAATGTTTCTTGAGAACCAAATCAGCATATACTGTATATATATATATATAAATGGGTATATGAGTATAAAAACGTTAAAAAATCTTTCCAACATCAAACTTTTGAACGGTAGTAAGTAAATATACAAAGCTTACAAGGGGAACATGTTCCAATATCATCAGGCCCATTCATCAAAGTTTCAAATGATCAATATGATATAATCCATTTTTTATAAAAAGAAATCTGTTCACACATTTACTCTTTAGTGATGCAGACTTCCTTTTGTTTGTTTTTAGGCTCCTCATAAAGGATGGGAGTAACATTGACTCTCTGCCCCTGTATGACTCGTATGCAGTGGAGTATCTGCCCATTGAGGGGGTCACCAGCACCGACAGGCATCTGTTTGTGGAATTCACCAGTGATGAGACGGGCACGTGCACTGGCACTGCCATCCGATATGAAGGTACAAGTATCTTCCTGTATTTCCTGGACATGAGCCGATCATGTATTCCAGTCATTTAACAAAAGAAGCTTGTTATCTTCTGAACCTGAACCTGAACAAACTTGTTATAGCAAAAGAAGAGAGGGCCAGATACAACAGATGTAACCTAGAAACAACAGGTTTCTGGGTATATTTATAGAGTTACATGTTAACCATCACCAAGGACTACGAACATCCCACTGAAATATCACTATAAATACTAGATTGCTAGGGAGTGAATGAACTGAATTATTTTTGACCTTGATTGCAATTTAAGTCACTTTGGATAAAAGCTCTACCAATTACATAAATGCATACATGTTTTACTGTCTATGAGATAAACAAAATGATGAACACTGTTGTATTGTTGCGTTAATTATATATAAAGAGACCGATACTGTATTAAAGTTTTATTTTTCTGCATGTTTTTCAGCGTTTGCTCAGGGCAGCTGTTACGAGCCGTTTGTGAAGTATGGGAATTTCTCCACGAGTGATCCTGCGTTTGGAGTTGGTTCTGTGGCGGAGTTCACCTGTGAGCCGGGTTACACGCTGGAGCAGGGCGCTGTTATTTTGGAATGTGTAAATTATGAAAATCCACAATGGAATGAGACGGAACCAGCATGCCGAGGTGATTTTATGTCTGTGATGACATGTCCGATTGAACAACAGTCTAATCTTTAGTTTAAAGTCCTAGTCAATAATCTTATGCCTTAAAACTCATCTTTGATCACCAAAATTACATATTTAAATGTTTTTTCCTTGAACAAAAAAAATCTTCATACTGTAAAATAGCTTGAATGTAACTCTACACCATATACATTTAGTATACGCGGTTCTATGTATATGCAAATTAGTCCCGCCTCCACTCACTCACACCAGCTCAGAGATCCACTTGTTGACATGATTGGTTACAAGGTAGTTTGTGACATCAGAAATATTCAGTACATACTCACTTGTTCCAAAACTTTACGACTTGCTTTCTTGAGAATGTCCCCGTTTTTTGGGGTTTTTTTGTCCTTATGATGAAAGTCAAAGGACTGAAATGTTGTTTGGATCTTCTTTTTTTTTGCGAAGAAGAAAGAAAGTCATACAGGTTTGAAAACATGTCAGAGGCAATGGATGCAGCGTCTGCATTAATGGTACATTTGTTCAAATAAATTATTTGTACGTTTCATTTACAAGTGCAACTTACAAGACTAAGTTGCATGTACAAAATCCATAGCATTGTACAAATATGATAGAATATATAATGGTTCCATTAACAAAAAAAACGAATCAATTATAAAACATAAAATAGCAAAAACACACCCAATGCACATTCTTTATTCATCATTTTGTAGATGTAGAGTTAAAAAATCTTGTTGAATTTTATGTAGAAAAGGTACATCGCCATTTTGCTCCAACCAAAGTGATTTTAACGCATCTGATGTCATTATTATGACTTCTTATTTTGCAAATACTAACTTCCCAGGAGGACTTCAATGCATCATTTGTGTTTTACAGCGGTGTGCAGTGGAGAAATAACAGATTCGGCAGGTGTGGTGCTTTCTCCCAACTGGCCTGAAGCGTACGACAAAGGTCAGGATTGTATCTGGGGTCTACATGTGGAAGAGGACAAGAGATTTATGCTGGATGTCCTGGTGTGAGTATCTGAACCTAGGGATGGATGGTTATGTTTTAGGACTGGCTTTGTGTGTGTGGCTTTTTTCCTCTAATGAGAATGCTTTCACTTCTCTATTAGCATTTGGTACTGTTCACCACCTTCCAATTACAGAGGAACAGTGTGTGTAATGACAGATGATTAATTGATTGAGCACAGACATGGAGGCCACCCACGGACTCATTAACACAGAGCACTAATGGGCCAGCAGCATACAGGTGCCAGGCTGAACACCTGGACAGGGATCAAACCTGCACATGCTACTACAAGACAGTGGAGCTCCTTCAATATCTCAGTGACTGATTATGGGATGTGCACTTTACATCTTTCAAAAGTAGCATAGACAACATCAAGGCAATCATTTTTAATAGAGCTTTAACAGAAAACCACAGATATTGGTGGGTTTTGGGAGTTTGGAGTTGTGTGGGTGGGTATTAGGATAGCATGGGTTGGTTTTTTGCAAAGTATAGGTAAGTTTGAAGTGATATTGTTGGGTTTTAGGATGGAATTGTTTGGGTTTTGGTGCGGTTTAGGGTTGTGTCGGTGAGTATTAGGATGGTATGGGTTAGTATTTTTAAGGTATAAGTAAGTTTGAAGTAATATGGTTGGGTTTTAGGCAGCTCTTGGTTGAGGTTTGTGGTTTATGAATTGGGGTAGTATGGATTATTTTTAGTGGTGTATAGGAAGGTTTGGAGGTATATGGGAAGGTTTTGTGGTGGAATGAAATGGTTTTGGGTGGTATAGAGTGCGTTAGTGCCTACCCCCTTTTTCATCTGCACTGGTTTTGGAAGTATTTTTTCATTCATTTTTCCCATAGGGATTTTTGTTAAAGAGTTATAAGCCATGAACCAAGACAATCAGCTACGAAGTTAATCACAACACTACGGACTTTGATTTGAAGCTTGAAAAAGTATTTGAAAATCGGACAAAAATACAAAGGTACAAGGCTGTGTATTTAATGCCTTTTTTTGAGGGAAAGAACTACAATGAAGCATTGCATACAGCATAATCAAATAAAAAACAATGGAGAAGCTAAATAATATAAAATTATTCATTTACAAATCTTGATTATGTTTATATATACAAACAATATATTGTAAGTTTATTGCAAAATATGCTTATATATATATATATAAAAGCATTTAAGTATTTTGAGCATAGAGAGATCGACTCTAATGGGAGTGGGTGGAGCTAACAAGATCTTTTGGCACTTGTTGCTTTTTTTCGACTGATTGGTGTAATTTTCTGTACAGCATCATAGGTAATGTAGTTTTTCACCAGGAATTCCACTGTTAAACACGATTATTTTACAAATAAGCTGAAATAATATGGGCAGACGGCTTCAGCTGAAGCAAATATCATCGATTAACAACCTCGTAGCTCGAAGTAGGTCTGTCTTTAAAGGGTTACTGTTCAAAATCAATTTCCCTATGGAGTTTTTACTTCTGAAACCCGACTAATCCACTCTATATAGGTTTGTAGTGAAATGAGTTGGTTTTGTGGAGTTATTGGTGGTTTTTGCGGTGGTACCATTGGGGTTTAGGGTTGGTATAATTGGTTTTTGGTGGTATAGGTAGATTTGGAGTGATATTGGTGGTTTTTTTATGAAGTTATTGGCGGTTTTTGAGATGGTACGAGTGGGTATTAGGGTGGTATGAATTGGTTTTTGGTGGTATAGGTAGATTTGGAGTGATATTGGTGGGTTTTGTGGAGTTATTGGTTGTTTTTGCGGTGGTACAATTGGGGATTAGGGTTGGTATAAATTGTTTTTTGGTGGTATAGGTATAGATTTAGAGTGATATTGGTGGGTTTTGTGGAGTTATTAGTGTTTTTTTTATGGTACGAGTGGGTATTCGGGTGGTATGAATTGGTTTTGGATGGTATAGGAAGGCTTAGAGTGATATAGGTAGGTTTTGTGGACTTATTTGTGGCAGTATAGGTAGGTTTGGGTTGGCATGGTTAGGTTTTAGGATGTATTGGTATAGAGGAAGTTTATCTGTGATTGGTGGGTTTGGCTTGATCTCAAGAGATTGCTTTGTCAGGATGACAAAAGAGGTTTTGGAGAGGCCCCTGATTTGGAAAGACTGTGGAATTTCAAAACCAACATACTAAATTTTATTTATAATATTAAGAAGAAGTAAAATTTACGAACTTTTCGATTGTTCTGACATTCTCCCCTTTGTACTTCCAAAGAGACCAATGGTCCACCAGTCATCAAGTGTTCCTGAGGCTGAGTGTGACACACTATCTCTGAACCCAGAGCCTCTGTGTCCCAACATGCGTCATTAGCTCAGCTTTACTGGTTTCTGCTCAACGGCATCTTCCAAACTTACTCTCTAAACACACACAGACCTGGGTGAATAGTCTTAACAATGAGCCTGTTTGTTGGAAGAAGGGGACAAAACATCTCAGTCCATCTAAGCTGATCATCAGGATGCGTATATCCTTCTTAATTTATAACTCTGCATTGTACCCCTGGTTTTTCTTGACAGGCTGTGAATATTAACACAGCTCATCTGTGACCTTCCCAAACAACAGAACCCGAAGGGCTGACAGCTGTGTGACGGCCCTGAGGGTTCTGCCTCTCTGCTTTCCAACATTACACGGAATAAATCTCATTTCTTTGCGAAATGTCACTTCCCCACTGAAGAGGTAAATGCAGCCTCCCGATAGATGGAGGAATCTAAACATTGGCCTTAATTGCCATTTAGCATGACAGAATGGAAAACATGATTGATTCTCAGCAAGGATACTGTTATGTAAAAATATGCCTAGGCTGTGTAATTTGTTTTTCCATTGCATTACTCATGTTAGTTCAGGAATGAAGATGAATTGCAGAATGACGTCAACAAACCATCTGGGGAAAAATGTGTCTGGTCAAGTGACAGCTTCTTATGTTAGGATGGCAGCATTCTTCTTAATTAAAGGGATAGTTCACCAAAAATGAATTTACTGTCCTTTTGCTTTAAACCTGTATGATTTTGTTTTGTGGAATACAAAATAAACAGCAATAGCATATTTAGCATTCACTTTAATCACTTTAAACAATCAGATGAAGTTTTGCAATTAGGTTATTTAACAGATGAAATGATATGATTTTATATTATATTATTTCTATAAAATAATATTAATAAATTATATGTTAATGTAAAATTATGGCGGGAGTTTGTCAAAACAATGAGCTACGAATTATCACAAACAGACCTGTGCTACATTAATGGTGTGCATTCATGTGTGTTGTTTTATTAGTCTTCATCTGGGGAAGAATGACCTGCTGACCTTTTATGATGGTGATGACCTCACAGCCAACATCTTGGGCCAGTACAGTGGTTTCCTCCCTCGATTCAGACTCTACACCTCTATGGCTGACGTGACCATCCAGTTTCAATCTGATCCAGCCTCCAATGTCTACGGATACAACAATGGCTTTGTAGTGCATTTCTTTGGTAAGTGTATATTAGTTGCACTTACAGTAATGCTAAATTAATATGTCTGTTCATCTAGTGCTTGTATTCTCCTAAATGAATCATGATTGGAAAGTGATGGTCCCCCAGTGCCAACCTGCTTGGCACTGGCAGTGGCCATTACTGGCAAGGACTGAGATGGGCAACTGTTTTCTCAGCAGTTTCATTAACATGTAAAACTTAATGGTAAAAATAGAAAAATCATGCCTCTTTTCTCCTTCTACTAACAAAATACTAGAAGTGCCACGTAACGACACATGCGCAGAGCTGCCAGAAATCCTTAATGGATGGAAGAGCACATCTCATCCTGACCTGACCCATGGAACCGTTATTACCTACCAGTGTTACCCAGGCTTCCGTCTGCAGGGCTCAGAGATCCTGATGTGCCAGTGGGATCTGACATGGAGTGGAGACGTTCCCCTCTGTGAAAAAAGTAAGAGCTAATGTCACACTTAAAGGTCACACCAGATCATTAGTGCTTAAGTCACTCAGGGAAAACTTAATTAACTTGGTGTTAATGACTGCTTAGGTTTAAAGCTAGGTCCGTTGCCACCTGCTGGTGAATTAAGGTTACTACATATAGTAGCTTTACAGTGAACACCCTATCAGTAGATGCAGTCAGTTTACTGGCAGGTACCAGTGTGGGTTTAGCAATGGTGATTTGTTGTTTGGAGAATATTTGATCATAATCAAATTTCCAAGTAGAAACAGTGAAAAACTGCAATAAGAGAAATTTATATTTTATTATATTTTAAATAATTCCCATTAAAACTAATGATGTGCATCACAGTAGAATGGGCCACAACATGTGCGCATATCCTTATTTAAAAAGGATTAATAAAAAAATATTATATAATTTTTAACCACTTAAAGAACTTGTGAGATATAATTTAAAATTATAATTTTATATTTATATATATATATGTGTGTGTGTGTGTGTGTGTATATATATATATATATATATATATATATATATATATATATAAATTACATAAAAGTCTTCCTTATATATATATATATATATAATGAAGACTTTTATATAATTTATATATATATATATGATTAATATTTATTTTTATTTATAATACATTATTATTATTCAATTTCATGCAATAAAAATGGTTTCGCACAAAACATTTCAGTTACAATATACTTCTCTTCTCTAACTAGTTTTCTTATTCGCTTATCTTCATAATTCTTTTTGTTTGTCTGTTTTGGGGAAATGTTCACACTTTTGTGTTGTGATTTTTCATTTTCTCCTATGTGTTTTTATTTGTGCTATTTGCCTAGTTATGTCATGTGAGGATCCGGGACTAGTGGACAACAGCCGCAGACTGGTGACCGGCTCTCGTTACGCTGTGGGCTCGTCTGTGGAGTACATCTGCAACAAAGGATACTCACTTTCTGGCCCTGGAGTGCTCACATGCTACAGCAGAGAAACCGCAGACCCAAAGTGGAGTGAAAAACTGCCTAAATGTGTCCGTAAGTATCGGTCAGCAGCATAACAAGAAATGCAACCTAAACTGATCTGTTCTGACTTCAGTTCTTACGCTCTACTGCCATCTAGTGGATTTCAGGATTACTGCGTTCCAGCATGTACAATGCATTCCAGCAGACTGATCTGTGTTTTTTCTTTAGCTGAGAGATATGAACCCTGCAGTAACCCCGGCGCTCCCTCCACGGCCATCCAGAGTTCAGAGAAAGCTTTCTTCCAGGCAGGAGAGACTCTGAGCTTCACCTGTCGTTCAGGTTATGTGCTTCAGGGTGAAGCCACTATCCACTGCGTCCCGGGACATCCCTCTCAGTGGAGCGGTGCGCCTCCTATGTGCAGAGGTAGGAACTGCACTCTTAATGTCCTCATCGTGACACACATCTTATATGACATTGCTTCAAGTGTCTCAGAAGCTGTTTCTGGTGTTTTTCAGATTCTTCGAGAAACATTGAGGAACACAGGCTGAAGGGTAATACTATTTTAGCATTATCAAAACACTTTACAAACACGGCTTAGATTAAGCAGGGATTAGGCTTTAGTTCAATTAGGCATTTAAGTAGCTTTTATGAATGTGCTTTAGAGAAAAAACATTACTGATGTACATCTTGAGACAAAACAATAGCACTGACAGGTTTTAAGATATATCAGTGCAAGTTGTTTTCAGCTAAAACATGACCCTTTAAGCCTTGTCTGTGAAACCGGGGGATTCTTATAAAAAAATGTTCTGTAATATGTCCACATTATAGCTGCCGATTCAGAGTTTGATGTGGAGGGGGTCAACATTGCCATCGCAGTTCTGATTCCTGTTGCAGTGGTGCTGATGCTCCTCTTGGTCTTTTTCCTCTGCATTTCAATGTAAGTCCCAAGGGCAGGGAAAATGACATGGTGCTTATTGTTTTGGGGTTTGTTTTTCCACTAATAAAGTTGTGTCTCTGCAGAGCTCAAAGCAAGACCATCCAGCTCCCTGGGCCGTCTTCTCCACCGTACGACAACATGACTGAAGAATCTGCGTTTGACAACCCCGTGTATGAGACGGGAGTAAGTATGGATGCCATGAACCTCAGAGACGTGGGATCTCACAACACCATCGTCCTGTCCTGATCAACCCTGCCATTCCATCATTCCACCTGTCATCTATTACTTTGACCTGATCCGCAGAACAAATAAAAGGGATCTGAACAGTTATATGGCTAAACAGCAAACAGAGACATATCATTTTATTTTAAAGGCCAGTATTTATAATGTAGCAGTATCAGTACCATGTAATGGCGCTACTTAAGAACTTAGGACCAGATACAGTATATCATAAAACTATCTTCATGATTTAATGAGCTTGTTGCATAAACAAAACGTTTCTTGGGGACTCTTAATACATTTTTATTTTTTATTAATAACATTTTAACATTTTCAAAGAAGTTCAAAAATGCTGCTGTATATTCATAACATGCACATGAAAGGGTAAGGGAAAGGGTAATGCAATTCAGTGGAGAAGGAAAGACTCCCTTCACAAACATGAACACATTCATTTTAGATGTAAAAAATCATTTAGGCTTGAAGCCATGGGTCATGGGTAGTTAAATCTCAGCAGATGGTGTGTGTGTGTGTGTGTGTGTGTGTGTGTGTGTGTGTGTGTGTGTGTGTGTGTGTGTGTGTGTGTGTGTGTGTGTGTGTTTACACTCTACATGTTCTCTAATTGGATGTTCTGATACTGGTTAATACCTCATATTAACCAAAAATGCATCTCCTAATCATACAGCATCCAGGATTATGTCACTGTTATCTTCTGAATGTGAAAAGTTCAGACCAAATTCCATTTGAATGATTGTGTAATTATTAATGTTTAGTTAAATTATATTACCTTTACTTGATTGGATTGTTTCATGACTCTCACAGGACTTATTTTTTATGTTAACGTCATTCATCATTTTTGTGTTTCATGTTTTCATGTTTCCTTTCTTTTGATTCAAATAAGGATACTAATGAAGCTCTTGAATTTGCTAAGTTGTGCATTATTGCATTATACATACATAAACATGTCTGAGTTCAAAAGTTTATGGTGTGTAACATTGTTTTAATAAATTATTTTCAGCAAGGATTCATTAAATTGATCAGGACATTTACGTAAAGTTTTCTGTTACAAATAAATGTTGTTTTTTCACTTTCTATTCATCAAAGAATCCTAAAAAAAAATGCATAAGGATTTCCAAAAAATATTAAACAGCACAATTGTTTTCAACATTGATAATAATACTGTTACATTGGAATTTTTATATAGTTAAAATGTAATAAAAATAATAGTAAAACATTCATAATAATAATAAATGTTTCTTGAGCAGCAAATCAGAATATTAGAATGATTTCTGAAGGATCGTGTGGCTGGAGTAATGATGCTGAAAATTCAGCTTTGCCATTACAGGAATAAATCATAAAAAAATATATTCAAACAGAAGAGTTTTTAAAATCATAAACAATATTTCACAATATGGATGTTTTTAATTCAAAAATATTAAAAAATTCTTACTGACCCTAAACTTTTGAATGGTAGTGTAATTAAAGATGTAAGCTATTCTATAGGATATATGACTTCCAAAGCTTTGTATTTTTTTATTGAAATGCATTTTATTTGTCTTAAATATAACTTGGATCACCAGTTGTATTTAAGGGGGCTCTGAATAAAGACAAAAAGACAAAGAGAAACCACTGTACTGTTCTGAAATCTTATTTGTTTATCTTTTCAGGATGCAAGGCAATACGAGGTGTGTATGTAAAATCCATCTGTCTTTTTTGGCATCTCTCCTCTTTTTCTGCTGGGCTCCTGTAAATGTACTTTTTTTCTCTCTCTAAGACTTCTGCCTGCACTATGGTGGACAATAGGGTGTTATTTCTGTAGCACATTAGAGCCTGAGGTTTGTGTTGTACTTTTTTATTTGTCCGGTAAAACATCCCAAGGCTCACAACTTGAGGTTGGACTATTTCAGAGTGCACCAAGAAGGTTCCTGGTTTCACATTGAGGAACAACAGAGATGGAAACTGTTTTCTCCCACATGCAGCAAACCTGTAAGACTGAGAGTGTGAAGGTGGGAGAGTGTCTGAGGGTCTTTGAGATCCAGTGGTGCTTCAGTTGCACTAGTGATGGTGATAAAGCCATTTCTCTATGTATAACACACTGTCTCTGCATGGGGGCTTATTTGCAGAACACTTTGTAAATAAACTGTCCAAAACTATAGTATGATGTTGTGTTTATTATGCATTGTGTGTAGCCGTGAAACTTTTATTTGACCAAGACAACAGTTATTTATTTAACAGCATATATATATGCTATATAAAATTATAGAATATATATTCTATTATAATATACTTTGAATATATATGGATATAAATATGAATATTAACTTAAATAAATATTTATAGGATATATCTAGTAACACATATATAACTATTAATGAATGAATTCACCGCCATTGTTCAGTGTTCACTGATGATTTTATACCTAGTCATAAAAAAAATTGTTTCATCTCTTCCGTTACGCGCATTGGTTCGTGTTACGCCGGCGACGAAACAGTCCAATCAGAGGCCAGAGAATTCCCTCACAATACAAAGAAGCTCGAACACGTAAACAAACCGGATAAAAGCATCTGCTTTCTAACCCTCACTGGTTGAGGTACTGAACAAGCTCCTCACACCAACACAAAAAAAGATATACTAGAGATTCCCACAATGATCCCATCGACGGAGAGGCTTTATAAACGGAGGAAAACAGCAAGATGGCTCCACTGTTGACGGGTAGTGATGCCTGACCGCGAACGAATCATTGTCTTGAACCGGCTCTTTTTAAAGATCCGTTCGAACCGATTCGCAAAGCGTTTGTTAAACACTCGAATGTAAACAACGCACAGTTCACCCAAAAGTTAAACCTCTGTCATAATTTTCTCACCCCCATGTTGATTTTAGATGCATGACTTTATTTGTTCTGTTATGAAAGAATAATGGCAGAATGGCAGATTTAGTCACCATTCACTTTCATTGTAAAGAAGAAAAATGCAAGTTAATGGCGGTGACTGAGGCTGTCTTTGCCAAACATTCTGGGTGAGAAAATTATTTCGATTTTTATTTGTGGGATGACTATCACTTGTTAGAGAAAACTTTGGTTATAAAATTGTGATATGTGTGACATGACCATAAACAATGCAATAAGTCATAAACGACAGTATTTAAAATGTTTTGTAAAATACTTATTTACATATTGAATAGTACATAAATATTAAACACGTATTAGATAATAAATATCAGTGATGGCAAACCAGTGAATTGATTCTACTGCACCGGTTCGCCAAAATGAACCGATTCTCTAAACGAATTGGATTCCCAACTCAACAAACTGGCCCACGCATGCGCACACAGGTTTGTGCGTCAGTTAGCGCGAGCGTTCCTTCATCACAACAGAGACGCTCTGCCGTTAAGTCGCTCTTTCACCGGGAGAAAAACGTCTGTTTTTCGCCGCTGCCAGTTCCTCGGAGGAGTTGTTCTTCGGGGGGCTTGATGTTTGACGTCTTCGCATCATGGACTTAGTGATAATTGCTGTGTCTTTATTATTCCTTCTCATACCGGGCCAGAGTCTCGCACAGCACCGGGGATAGAGGCCTCCGCGCGCCTGCTCGATTAACGGAGAGCCCGCGCGGAGCCATATCAGACACGGGCGGGATTTCTGAGGCGATTTTGATAGAAGTCAGAGGCTACTCAGCTGACAGGAGTCGGGGTGTAGCGGCTAAGGGAGTCAGAAACAGTCCAGGCCTGTGTTGATGTGGGGTAAAATGGAGACCCCGACGATCGTGTACGATCTGGATACCTCCGGCGGGCTGATGGAGGTAAGGCAAACACACTCATACACCCGTTTATTCCTCTCGTTACTGCCTGGTTAGTATTCTCAATGTAGCCGCTAATTGCTCACTAATGTCATCCATAGGCTCCCTTCACGTGAACGTACGTGCGCGCGCTCACGGTCACGGCCCAACAATGGTTTGAGCGGCTGATGTGATGTAAGACGCGTGCAGATGTTTCACTAATGAGTTTCTGAACCTCTCTCGCTTTTCTCCTGCAGCAAATCCAGACTCTGCTGGCGCCGCCCAAGTCTGAGGATGGAGAGAAGAGGACCAGGAAACCGGACAGGAGCACCAGGAGAGCCGGCAGGGCCACCAATCACGACACCTGCGACAGCTGCCGGGAAGGAGGGGACCTGCTGTGTTGTGATCACTGCCCCGCTGCCTTCCATCTACAGTGCTGGTGTGTGTGATGCTGGAGCTGGGACAAAATTGGGCCCAGGACCAGGACTGTGATTCTGGTTTAGCTGGAGCGCAGAAATAATTTGTGCTGCATTTTTTGCTGTGACAACTAGATGTTCATCAGATTTGGCTGATGTTTCTTCTTACATCTTCAGATGGAACATTATAGAGGCTGTGGTTTATTTATCTGGTGTTTCTTGAGCAGGGAGCTGAGAAATAATGATTAAACTACGGGCATCTGAAGGCCACCCACGATCACGTCTCCATTATGGAGAGATCTGATTGAGATTGAGATGGATTTTCCTTAATCATCTCAGTCAGTTTGTCAGATGTTTGAAGATCTGTGATCGCTCGGCTTTGTTTACTACAGTCGACGTGAAATGAAAATGAAATCTTTTTTTCTAAATGCATGTTTTAGGTCTTCTTGTGATCAGTTCGTCTGTGCTTGTTTTTTTAAAAGAATTATAAAGGACAAACTTCTCTCTGATGATATATGCAGGACTTATGCAATCACTTAGTGCGCCTAAACCCTGCAAAAAAAAAAGTCACGTTCATCTGCCTCCACTTATGAGTGCAGCTCCCAAATCTCAAAATCCAATCAACAGCCGATGCATAGAACCAAGTTACCGCCCTACATTTTTTTTCTTTTTCGATAATCCATTACATTCACAGTATGGAAGAAAAGATCTGTCGCTATTTCCATTTCATAGCAACTTTAAACTCACTTTGTGCTGCTGTCAGCTTGAAAGAAGGATGTTTGAATTTCGATTTCCCCTCCTTATTTTCTCATTGTTCATTCTTTGTGTTTGCGAGCTGAAATGATTCCATGTGTGTTTGAGGAGAAACACATGCAGCTGGTTCTGTGCGGCCCACGGGCCCCGGGAAATCTGCCACACTGACCTTCGTTTGTGTAGTCTCGAATAGAGTTTCTGGGATTGATCCTCAAAATGGATCTCTTAATGGGCCTTTAGTGTTTTTAGATGAATCAGTCTTGAAGTTATTTGAAAGAACTGTGGCAAATTAGAAAGTTAAAACAGTTTTCTATTTGTTTGATGTTTTTACCCAGTTGTTGAAGTAATATAGAATCCGAGCTTCATGGCTGATTTCTTTTAAACCATCTGTAGAACAGAAGCGTTTAGTCGTAGTCTGTTTGCATGTGCATTAGAGAAACAGAAACTCCTTACAGAGTAAGCTATTGATTTAGCTTCTCTGTGCAGGCTGGGTATATCTCTTGTATTCATGTTTAGCGTAGGCCTTGCTTTAGAAGCTGCCGAAGTTGTAGTATCATGTTTGATTTTGTTTGCTTCATTTGAATGACACACTCAGAGTAGACTGGAGTATAAAGCTGGTCTGCCATTCTATGCTCGTTTATTGTAGTATTGAATGGCTGTCCATACCGTAACTGTTTATGTTTGCTCTCTGTTAGATGAAGCCTGTAGTTTCACCTCTTGACTTTGTTTACATTTCCTCAGTAACCCGCCAATGAGCAGAGAAATGCTGCCCCCTGGTGACTGGATGTGTCATCGCTGCAGCGTTCGCAAGAAGGTTGGTGTCCACTCATGTTGTGCGAAGTCTTAAATTCGACCCTTTTTTATCTATCCAATTTTTGCATGAGAATAGTTTATGAATTATTGTCAACAATGGTCAATTTGTTATCATTTAAAAGAAAATAAATGAAGACTGACATAAATATTAGTATTTATACTGTTGTACTGTTGTAAAGTATTATTGCAATAGTAATATTTCTTTGATTTTACTTTTACAATTTAAATAAGATAACATTTTAATAGTATTTATAACAAATAAATGCAACATTTTATTTTATTTAAACATATCATTGACCTAGAATGATAGGCATGTTGGTGTGTGTGTGTGTATATATATATATATATATATATATATATATATATATATATTTATTTATTTATTTATTTATTTATTTATTTATTTATTTTTTCATAATATATATATATTTTTTTTTTATTTTTTTTTTCAGAAAAGGGAACAGAAGAAGGAGCAAATTAACGGTCTGTTGGAGCGTCAGCTGGTGAAGCAGACGCCATCTCCTGAGCAGGAATGTGGGACATTACGTCTGGATCCCTCCATTGGGTCGGGCGGCACAGGGCTACGGGCCGCCGTTGCTCAGGTACGGCTCTTGGAGGGGCGACCCAACAGCCGACCTGTGACCCCCAACTCCAACACTTCTTCTACTGACACACCCACACCGTCCGAGCAGAATGACATGGAGGAAGACCTCCTGGACGTGGAGGATGAGGCCCAGTGTTCTGAGCCTGAGCTCTTGAATACCACAAACACACTCAAAAGACCATTTGACCTCCTAATTGCCGCTGCCATGCAGAGGAACCCCACGCAGTTCCAGCTTCCAAATGACCTCACCTGCACGTCTGCACTTCCAGGTACAGGGCCTACAGGATCTAGGGCTGCACGATGTTTCAAAATAAAATCGGTATCGCGATATGGCTAAGTGTGATTGTCAAATCTTGAAGGCTGTGATTTAATTAAATAAATAATGCACTACATGTGTAGTTTATGAGACAGTGTTTAGGCGTTTCAGAACGGCTCGACTCTTTTACTGTCAATCGAGCTGTTCTGAGACACTGATACCATGAGCTGCGTGTGTGTAAACGAACACGGCTCATCGCTTCACTCTGAAACTGGCAGCACATTTTTATTTGCTGGCGACCTATCAAAATAAAAGTCAATGGGTTACTGTTTGAAAATGAAGAAATTAAGATGTAAATATTGATTTATTTATTTTATAGTATAATAGTGTTGTTACAATATATTTCTTAATTTGTTTAATAATTTTTATTGAATAAAAATCACATTAAAATCATTATTATTTTATAGTCATATTAAATAAAAAATAAAAAAACTGTGAGAATGTGGCCTTTGAAACATTTTTCAACACTAAAAAAATATGGTGTAGGACATATTTTGAAATCATTTCAGTAGAAAGACTGAAATAGTGTTTTCTTGCAGATGTACTCAACAACAAAATCACCCCTCTCATTCTAGAATGATTCATTCTTTCCAAATATACAGTAGCTATTTAAGTTATCTGGTGAGTTCCTGAATTTAAAAAAAAAAAAAACTAGAAAAGTATCATGTCTTTTTATAGTTAATTATAGACAAAACAATGTCAGTTTTTTCCAATATTGTGCAGCCCTATCCTGATCTTACTGTAAAATTGTATGAACAACAGATTATGTGTGATTAAGATGTGATGCATGTATTCTCTTCTTCTCAGGCACCAGCAAAAGAAGACGAAAAGACGAGTTATCAGGAAAGAACGTTAAACGGCCACAGCATGAGCTGGACAATCATGGACTGGTTCCACTGCCAGTGAAAGTGTGTTACACATGCAGCAGGTACAAGATCTAGTATTATTATATATTTTGTTTTTATTTTAATTAATAGGACTACTTTTTAAGAAATAAAACATTTAAAGTTTGAAAATGTCATTGACTTGCGCTGATAGAAGGCTCAATGTTCATAATCGAACTGACGGTGCTGTCATTTGCATATTGAATTATGTTTTGGCTGTTAGGGTTAGGTTAGCCCTTGTCTTTTCTTTAGATAATACAAATCTAATTATGTGATTTGATAATTATAGTGAATTTATTTAGAAGCAGATGAACTGCTGGATTTTTCTCTGCCGTTACTATAATCAGCAAAAGGAGGAATCAATAAAATACTTTCCTTTTGAAGATTCTGCTTCAGTCAGTTTCAGTATAAACTCTCTAACGCTCACCAAAACGGCATTTTTTTGAATATATTTTTAAGTATATTTATAAGTATTTTTTTCCTGTGATGGCAAAGCTGATCTTTCAGCCACCCTTGCTCCAGTTTTCAGTGTCACATGATCCTTCAGAAATCATTTTAATTTGATTAACCTCCTGGTCCTCTTCACGTGTCGGTCAAAAATGAAGTTTTTTTTTTTTCCTTTGTAATTTCAATGAAATTAATGTTTACCTGAAAATTTCATTTCCAACTGTCGAAAATCTTGAATGCTTTAGAGCACAGACTTAAGTTTGATCTCTTTTCAAATATGACACTTGGCAGATTATTGCTGAAGTGAAAAAAGTTTTAAAAAAGGAACGTAAAAAAAGTTACAGAATTTTAAGTTTATTGTTATGAAAAATATATTTTCAAAAACATGTTTTACTCTAAAACTGTGTGAAAATCAAAGCCATAAATCTAAACATATTGTGTTCAAAATTTGAGCCTAATATCTCAAAAAAATTGCTTTCAGTAAGATTTTATTTGGCTGCAGTACCAAAAGTTTTCACTACGTGAAATTCGTCTCCCATTCATTTCCTATGCAGGTTTTTGGCCACGAAGAGTACAAGTGTGACTTTTTTTTAGGACCATTTAACCTGTTCGAATCATGTCCATGATTTTTTTTTTGTGTGTGTTCACACAGCAAGTGCCAAATCCTTTACCAAGTTTCGTACCATTCCGATGAGGAAAAAATGTAAAAAATTTACAATAAAATAAAAATGTAAAATTTTTCGATCAAAAATGACCGAAGAGCAACAGAGGGTTAAATCTGATTTGATGCTCAATAAATATTTCTTATTATCATCAGTGTTGTAAACAGTTGTGTTTTTTCAGGATGCTTTTATGAATAGAAAGTTGTAAAGAACAGTATTTATTTGAATTATAAACACATTTACATTGTGTCGATTTATTGCATCCTGGCTGAATAAAAGGATTGATTTCTTAAAAATAAAATTACTGACCCCAAACTTTTGAGCAGTAGTGTAAATCCCACCTGATCACACTGTATTGATATTAGAGACATATTAGAAAATCCCTTAATGTTAACATCAAGACAAAAATGAATAGTCTTTTATTCCGTCTTTTTCTCACAGGAGCTGCCGAATGGCTCCACTGATCCAGTGTGACTTTTGCCCTCTCTTGTTTCACATGGACTGTTTGGATCCGCCTCTCACTGCCTTCCCTACAGGCAGATGGATGTGTCCCAACCACATCCAGAACCTGGTTGTAAGGAAGCTTGCATAAAACAAAAATCAAGACTTGTTATAGCTTTTAAATTTGGGCATTTCCATATCCTAAATTGAATAAACACCATTACCAACATGCCACTCATTCATTCTCTATCTTTCCTCACAGCTGAGCCAGAGAACCTTGACCCTCAGCAACCGTTGCCAGTTATTTGACCAGTTTCAGGACCGCATATCCCAGCATGCCATCAAACTTGACTTCCTGCAGAGGATACATCGGCAGCACACCCCAATACGGCGGTCAGCTTATGCTCAAAGCAAAAAGACTCTGAAGGTGATCAGTCTTTAAACTCACTGTATGACACCAGTGAATGACGCTAGAGATGTTGTTGAAACTCATTAGATATCGATTGGTTTTCGCAGGTTCCAGATGCCATAAAGTCACAGTATCAGAACCCGCCCTCTCTGATGGCCCCGGCAGGGATCCGTGAAGGGGAGCTTATCTGCACCGGCCTTACAGAAGCTTATGTCCCGCAGCACTTAGCCAGTGAAGATGAACAGTGTCAGGTGTGTATTAGGCGCCTACTGTTTGCTGCTGCTTTTGGATTCAGTATTGTTTCTGAACCAGTGATCTTATTCTGTTTATGCTTTGGTGTAGTGGCTCAAAGACGTCATCTCGCTGCAGTGCAGCATTATGAGGCATTTATGGAACAGACAAACATCTCCTTGGGATTCAGAGCACACAGAAAAGACTGATTTGAAACTCAGAGATTCCTGCCAGAGTGCTGCCTCACAGGACAGCCAGAGCGCAGCGCCAAAAGTTTCCTGTAGCTCATGTACTGATGGAATGTGTCAGAACTGTAAGACCACAAATGGCCCTGTCGAACGATTGGTTCAGTCCAATGGAACACTGTGTCCTGTTAGAACCCAAGAAAAGACAGCTGTCCATGAAACGCCTGGTTTACTCATACCCGCTCCACCCAAACCTACAAACTCTGATGCCATTATCAAGACAGAGGATGCCAGTTTAAAGCCCTGTAGTGGCACAGAGGTCTCTGCTCCTGCTTGTGTCAAATCTGAGCCCAGCACTCCATCATCTGACCATAAAAAAACTCCATTACCTTCAGACGCAGCAGCAGCAGCAAAACTCTCAGCCTCTACTGTATCTACAGGAGTACATGCTGTTAAACCGCAGAAAATCACCTCAGACACTGCATCAAAAGGTCAGAGATCTACATCCCGGTCCTGTGGAAATTTTTTACTTGTGTAGTTATATGCTTTATTATTACCTGGCTTGCAACCCTTTCAAATATTGAATGACTGCGTTCTCTTCTCAGATGGAAAGGTCGGCTTGGACTCTTTGATGGCAGGCAGGGGGGACGTCTTTTCTTGCACAGAACCTAACATGTCAGAGCTGTCCGGTCGAATAAAGGACATCATGCCTGGCAGCGGAGGTGGGTTTGTGAGTTTAAGAGAGGACTGTTGATTCTGAGGAACTTTCAATGTTGGTCTTTAGGTTAGATTAAGAAGATGCTATAACTTTAAGAATTTGAAACCCCTTACACTTCTAAATTAAGCATTATTATAACAAAGCATTGGATTTTAACTTCTGATAGACTACATCATTATTTGGGGAAAAATGTAATTGTGACGCTCCAGTGCTTGTTTGTAAGCTTGTTCAATTTGGAAAAAATGTGTTATATCAATATAAAGTATTATTACTACTAAATAGAAATATTAAAGAAAATAAATATGACTGTTTTAGTATTTGTAAAAACACATTGCCACACTTCACTTTGAAACACAGCACATATATTTAATTAAGTTGATTTAATTTACTTTAAATAGTTTAAATAGTAAACAGTCTCTAAACACTAAACTGTGTTGTGATTTCAGTTTTATTTCCATTAATTGTGCAGCTTTCACATCAACAGCAAAAAAAAAAAATGTATTCAGGGAGAAAATGGTCATAGAAAAGAAAAGGACCCAAATTCAAAAGACATGTTGTAATCATTCTGAAATCTTTTTTGTATTGCAGAAGTTGAGCTTGGCTCATTGGACGAGAAGTTTATCAAACTCTTGGCTTGGCAGCGGATTCAGCAGCTCTTTGAGTTAAAGACCTCTCCTGTTCAGAGCAGTTCTCCTTCATCCGTGTCACCCGCTCACAAGAAACACAGTGAAGGTATGAGATTGTATTCACTATTCTCTTATTGAAGTTTTTGTTTCCTTTAGATGCGCATGAACTCTTGATGTTTCCGTTCACAGCCCAAAGCAAGGAGGTACAGGCGAGAGCTTCGTTCTGTTCAGTCTCGGGAAAGGGAACGGCTGTCAGTATGTGCTACAGGAGTCTGTACATCGGGACAGGTGATTATCATCCAGTGACTGCAGGAAATACATCATCCTACAGTGTTCCCTACAACTGTCTTTTCTCATTGCAGGTGCTGATATGGATGTGTGCCTTACAAACTACGGGCATTGTAACTACGTTTCAGGGAAACATGCCTGTATATTTTATGATGAGGTATGCTATTTTAAACAATTAACATAAGGGCAAAGGTTTCATCTCTTGAGTGATTAAATTTGTTTTCTCCTCCTCCAGAATACAAAGCAGTATGAACTGCTGAACTACAGCGAACATGGGACAACCGTTGACAACGTATTATATTCCTGTGACTTCTCTGAGAAGACGAGCCAGAGCCCATCCAGCAACCTGCTCACCAAAGTGCAGAACATTATCCGTGAGTTATATCTTCCAGTCACGAGGAAACTGAAGTAATGACAGGTCTTTTCTTCCCTATTTTGATGGACATCCGAGTGAAACAAACTATTGGAAAAGAAAAAAAATTTCGGACGGGGACTTAATTCTCGGCTGAATGCGAGCTTGGTTTAGAGAACTGATTAGAGAAGTCTGGCATTTCACCAGAAAAAATGCCTTAAGAAAATTAATTAGTGGATTTGTATTTCATGCCAACTTAAAAAAAAAAAAATGTAGTAAGCATCAGTATTAACTCGAGTGTGTTTGCAGGACGCTGCAGGAAAAAGGAGCAGGAGTCGTCCGCAATGGCCGTGGCCTCTACAACCGAGGGCAGAGTTATGAGCTGCCAGTCCCACGATACTCCCATCACTCCCTGTAACTGTAAAAACAGCGGCTCCAGTTTGATCGGAGGCAATGGTGCGGGATGGGAAGGCACTGCACTCCTCCATCACGGAAGCCATGTCAAACTGGGCTGCCTGCAGTTTATATTTAGCATCACAGAGTTCGCCAACAAGCCGCTTAAAGAGGAGCTCACCACCTGCAGCCTCACTCCCACACCTGGCCAACAGGGGGAGCACCTGAGCAAGGCCACGCCTCCTTCGCTCCAACACAACCTTGTCACGTAACCCTCAAGCACCGACCTGTACAGTTTGAACGGTTTCCTAATTATTTAATTGTTTATACAATTGCATGAGGTGAGTTTTTTTTTTTTTTTTCTAATTTCTTCAAGACTCTTTAGGCAGATTGCACATTTTGTGTCTCAATGCAAGACTTGCATTTTTAAAGGGAAACTTTGATCATCCTCAAAGCTCTAAGAACCAATGAGCAGTTTTCACGTGTAAAGAAATCAAAAACATGTTCTATTTTGTGCCAGTAACAATACTTTTTATACAAACATGCATTTTCTTTTATTTCCCATAAAAACGGATGCTTTTATTTATGTATGACCTCTGGAGCGCAGTCAGACCTGTGTTCCTTTAGCCTGACACGTGTAGAGAGACTCATGTACATATGTGTATGTATTCATGTGAATAGCCAGAGATCCACACGATTCAGTGTGCAAAAGTGCTCCAGTTTGTATTATTTCGGTCGTGCACCATTTCGTTGCTGTTCAGTCCTTTATGTGTCTGTTTCATGTGTTCTGTAATTAGTTTTCACCAGGTTTCTTGTGTCAAACTATGTAAATACAAAGCAGATTTTAAATAACATGCTTTAGAAATCCACCAGCTTGTGTTCATGTGTCATGCTTACTAATTCATTCACTCTTTTGTAAGATTAGTAGTTTTCTAAAGTTAGCATTACTATTGCTTATTTAGACTAAAGGGTTTTTGAAAAATCTCCAATGCAAAGTATTTAGACTAAAGGGTTTTGAAAAATATCCAATTGCAAAGTATTTAGACTAAAGGGTTTTGAAAAATATCCAATGCAAAGTATTGAAGTGCCTAACCTGTATGTGCATGACACAAATCATATGGTTGGTTTAAGAAAAGATGTGCTACTTTTCTCTAAGCAACCAGACTTAACATTTTCATCTAGTGTATGATAAAATGAGAATCTGATCATTTTACAATGGAGTGATTTAAACAAGGGGTTTTCAATCTTTCAGATGCCATGGACACCCAAATATGAACATCCGTGTGAGAGGGCCCCCCATTCTAAAATAGAAAAGGCAGCTACTGTATATATTTTCATTTAAAAAGACCCAATTTATACTGTGTAATAATAATATAATAAATGTGGAAAACATGGAAAATATTTAGTTTCTATTACATCACATATTAAGATATGGTTCTCTCTCAAAAGCCTAGCTACAGAAGCCACTTGGCCAGTGTGGTAGTGAGTTTTGCATGGGCAAGGAACACTCACATTTTTCCTCAGACAGTGTAACAA
Source organism: Squalius cephalus (assembly GCF_949319135.1). Classification (NCBI taxonomy): domain Eukaryota; kingdom Metazoa; phylum Chordata; class Actinopteri; order Cypriniformes; family Leuciscidae; genus Squalius; species Squalius cephalus. The sequence goes on from NC_137145.1 coordinate 9,188,964, forward strand.
ATAGCTTCAGTTTCCAGATGCAATTTCAGTGTGGATTTAATAAGCAGCAGAGCAGTAGTGTTATTATCACTATGATGTAATGTGGACAAGAGGGCGGGATTGGCTTCAGCATTACGGCTTCCTGTTCCAGTCCAGAGGAAACCGAGCTATTTCACAAGCATCTAAAGCCGTTATTGCTCTGTTCTTTTGGATATGTTTACCCTTCTGCTTATTTGCGGAGGACTCGTGGGGTTTTACCTGCTGCTGTGCGTGACGGTGTTGCAACTGCCGAAATGTAAAAGTACAGCCAAACTGCACGGGAAGACGGTGGTCGTGACTGGTACGTGTTTCGGTTTTTGTGCGTTTGTTTATTGTCCTTAAACAGTTACATGTCTTCATTTTAATCATTAGTCGGCTTAAAACAGGTTTTGTAGATTTTGCGCTTTTCGTAAAAACATTTTAGTCGTGTTACACAACGCAGAAGTGACAGCTCAGCTAGTGCACTGACGGTTCACACTCCACACACAGGCGTTCGTGATAAGCAACTGAACAGATAAGATTGACATTTGAGCTGGTTTACTTCCAGGAGCAAACACGGGTATCGGCAAAGCCACCGCGCTGGATCTGGCGAGAAGAGGAGCTCGTGTGATTCTAGCCTGCAGAGATGAAAGCAGAGCTCAGGCTGCTGTCACAGACATCCAGAGGGTGAGAGAGAGGGACCATATGTCAACAGGTTGTAACTATTGTCGTTGTAACTGTGAGATAAGGACCGTTTCTACTAAGATATATAAAAAAATAAAGTTCCATTAGGGGAAGTATGGTGGTTCACTGCTGAGCTGCGTTGAAATCTCAGGACTTGTCTTGATTCATTAATAGACATACAAAATGTTGATATTTTTTTAAAATCTATTGGGATTTTATATGCAGATGCAATCTCGCAGCACTAGAATAATAAAATAATGATTCAAATATTATTATATGAAGTGAACGTATTCGATGATCACAAACGGCTGTGATTGGCCCATTGATCTGACCAGCGCTCAGTTAAGAAACAGGAACACGTGACAACGTCGTTTATATAATGCTTGAGAAGCAGTTTCTAGAGAGCACCATATAAAATGCCCGGTTAAGCATACTAAGATACTGTAACAGTTATTTAATTGAAAATATACAAAGAGGAATAAAACGATTAAAAAAAAATGAATCGATCGTTCTGGACCAATTACAAACAATTTGAGGGTACTTTTTCAGCGACTTTGGTTCCAGAAGTATTTTTTACTTATATATATATATATAAGTAAAAAATACTTCTGGAACCAAAGTATTTTTGGTTCCAGAAGAATTTTTTTATCCGATGACCCCTTTAAAGTGCTTCACACCTCTCTGCTGATCATATTGATATATCGTCTGTCAGATTTTTTTCTCTGATCTCAATGAACTACTCACTCTGGCCTATGCTGTACCCTTTTATGTTATCCTGCTCTGTGACTTCAATATCCATTTGGTCAATATCCATTTGCCTGTTCTAATGCCAGTGACTTTATATTGAGGTCTTGTACAACATTTCAACTTTCCTACTTACTGCCGCGGTCACACACTTGATCTTGTTTGCACTTAAAGTCCCTGTAAAGGCAATTCTAAAAAAAAAAAAATTGAAAAAACAGAGATGAAGTTAGAAGCGACCAAACACCTCCACGTTCTCCACGTTTTATTTTGTGTCACCATACTTGGTCGTGTAACTGTATTTAAATCGGGAAAACGTGGAGGTGTTTGGTCGCTTCTAGTTTAATCTCTGTTTGGATCCTAATGAATGAATTGGGCTAAGCTAAGTGCTATCAAAGTGTCACCGCGCGCCAGAGCGATTGAGTGCACGCACTGAGACGAGAGAGGTATATATCAAGTCGTCTTAGTTAAGGGAATAACATAGTTTAATATGAAAAAAACGGTGGAGTATCCCTTTAAGGAATTAATAATATCTCTGGCTCACAAACTGGTATTTATGATCATAAGCTGATAACAGTTAGATTTGATTTCCCTCTTTTTGAACCTCTTCACAAAACTACTAATTATCGCATTGTTAAATCTGTTCCTTTGTCATTCTCAGACTCCATTAATGCATATTCTTACTTGTGTACTTGAATGTCTTACTCTGATTTCTCTTGTCCTTCTGCTGTTCTCTCAACTCACAACTCTGCTATCTCTGAAGCCTCGGACAATCACGCCCCTATGATAACTAAGCTGGTACCTTCATCTCATGCATCACCCTGGTATACACCTGAGCTCCGACTGCTTAAACAAATCGGAAGACGTCTCGAGCGCCGATATAGGAAAAGTGGCCTGGAAGAGCATTATCAAGATTTCTGCTCACCAGCTGAAATACAAGTCTGATCTTAATGTCACACGTACAGCATACTACTCCTCAGTAATAAACACTGCTAAAGGTAGACCTAAGACATTATTTTCAACTGCTAACAAACTTATATTAACCCTTCAACGCATCTTATTACCGGCTCAATTGACCTCTGCAACAGCTTCCTCCACTTTTTTGAAAATAAAATGAAATCTATTTATGAAACATTTTCATCTAACTCATCAGAAGTTTCCTCTAACTGGTCCTCCCCTCAGCCCATAAAGCACATCCTCTCTAGCTTTACTCTCACCAGCCCATCCTCTGTTAGTGGCCTAATTGCTCAAACTAGCTCATCTACTTGTCAGTTAGAACCAGCACATACCTCACTTCTTAAAAGCTGCCTATCTCAGTCTCATCTCCTATTGCAGACCCTTTTTCCGGGTCTGTCCCGCTATCGTTAAAAACGGCTGCGGTCACTCCCATTTTAAAGAAACCAGGGCTAGATTCTTCTGCTATGAATAATTCCAGACCTATATGTAATCTTCCTTTTGTTTCTAAGCTGCTTGAAAAAGTAGTTGCCTTGCGGTTACAAACTCATCTCTATGCTAACAATCTTCTTGATCCCATCAATCTGGCTTTCGGTCAGGCCACAGCACTGAAACAGCATTGGTAAAAATTACAAATGACCTCCTAATATCTGCTGATTCTTGTTGTTTTACTGTTCTCATCATGCTTGACTTAACAGCAGCTTTTGACACTGTATCTCATCACATACTTACCTCTCGGCTATCAGCTATCGGGCATCACGGGTAGTGCTTTATCTTGGTTTATATAATATCTCACTGATAGACAATTTTTTATTAATCTCCCTAACTTCAAATCTTCTCTGTTCTCTCTCTCTCAAGGTGTCCCTCAAGGCTCTGTTCTTGGACCACTTCTGTTCATTATTTATTTGTTACCTCTTGGTCACATTATCCATAGTCATGGTCTCAGCTAATTTACATAATTGCTCTTCCTCTGGACTAAATCTGGTTACATAGCAACTTTCTAAAATGTAATAATGATAAAACTGAGGTTATTGTTTTTGATCCTTCATCCCTTTTTTAAAAAAAAAAAAAGGTCTGAACTGAGTTTATCTATTGATGGGGCCACATTAATTCCATCTCATATTGATAAAAATCTGGGTGCAACATTTGATTCGTCTCTTACATTTCAATCTCATATAAGTTCTATTACCAAGACTGCATTCTACCACCTTCGCAATATTGCCCGACTACGACCTGCTCTCAGCACTAAAGATACTGAAACTCTAATTCATGCTTTGATAACCTCTCATCTCGTCTACTGTAACTCGCTTCTTATTTGGGCTGCCTGGTAAAACAATCACTAGACTACAATGTGTTCAGAATTCTGCTGCCAGAGTCATCAATGAAGTCAAGAAATTTGATCACATTACCCCTTTGCTCTATAATCTAAATTGGTTACCTGTTCCTGTCCGCATTCAGTATAAAATTCTCTTGTTAACTTTTAAATGTCTTCATGGACTTGCTCCCAATTATTTATCTGAACTTCTGCACTATTATTCACCCCCTCGCTCTCTCCGGTCATCTGACTTAAAACTGCTTACTTTACCTCGTTTTCGTCCTTCAACAATGGGTGGTAGATCATTCAGTGCTGTGGGTCCGAAACTCTTAAATTCTCTTCCTCTAACTCTTCGTGACACTTCTATTATATCCTCATTCAAATCTCAATGAAAACCTTTCTTTGCTTACAGTATTTCCAACCCTCCTCTGTTTAGTGTTCTGCTGTTTTGTTACTGTATATTTATATATGTGCTATGTGATGCATACTAATGCTTGATGCTGTGTTTTTGTTATCTTCTTGTACAGCGACTTTGAGCTTGGAAAGGCGCTTTATAAATAAAACATATTATTATTTTTAAATCTGTGATTCTGTTATATAAGTTTGCTGGATTAACATTAACATTTAATGCTGTATTTTTGTGCATTGATTTGGAACACAGGAAACAGGAAACAAAGAGGTGGTGTATATGCACTTGGATCTGGGCAGTCTGAAGTCTGTGAGGTCTTTTGCCGAAAACTTTCTCAAGAAAGAATCCAGATTAGACATTCTTATCAACAATGCAGGTAGCTCTCAAATATATGCAATTTTATTTTATGCATTGTTACAATCAGTTACTTGAATTATCAACTAATTCGAAATTTACATCGGGTTTAAAAGCCTTAAATTTGTTTCCGTGTTTGTAGGACTTGTAATAGCTGGCAAGACTGAGGATGGTTTTGGAAGGATCTTTGGCGTCAATCACCTCGGTCACTTCCTGTTAACCATCCTGCTGTTGGAGCGGTTAAAGGAGTGTGGCCCCAGCAGGGTTGTGACTGTCTCTTCAATGGCCCATTCGTGGGGGAAAATTGACTTCAACTGCATCAACACTCATAAAGATTTGGGTTTAGGAAATTCAGCAATGGACTTACTGAAGTTGTACAGTCACAGCAAACTCTGCAATGTCCTCTTTACACACGAGCTGGCCAAGAGACTCAAAGGCACAAATGTCACCTGCTACAGTCTTCATCCAGGTCAGTAGATGTTATTTATTCTCTGAAAAGCAGTACTTGATAAAGTATCATAGGTCATATGCAGTTAACGCTGATTTATTTATTATAGGGGCCATTAAAACAGACATCGGTCGTCACAGCAATCTATGGTGGCGGCTGTTCATGGCACCAATTTTGCTGCTTTTCTTTTCGGATGTGGATTCTGGAGCTCAGACGACTCTTCACTGTGCAGTTCAAGAGGGCCTTGAGCCCCTGAGTGGACGCTACTTCTCTAGCTGTGCAGTGCAGAATGTTCCTGCTAAAGCCAGAGATGATGCAGCTGCCAAAAAGCTTTGGGAAGTCAGCGAGAGTCTCGTTGGTTCAGCATGAGAGCATCAGCTTTATTGCATCTGTCTTTATCGACTCAACCGTATTGGATAAACCTTATAAAAAGCCTGTGTAGAAGACGTGTGGTTCATAACATGCTCTGAACGCAACAAAGGGGCTGTTTAATTCCTATAATAAATATGTTCTTTGATTGTTTTACAAATTGTTCGTACAATATCCCAATATCACTTGTATTTTACGTAATAAAGTTACCACTACATCAATCCTGTAACTTTGTCATACCAGAGTAAAGACGTGTCTGGGGATGATGAGGCCTTTAGTGTGTTGAATGTGTCACCTCTCCCAGTTAAAATATGTGATTGCTTTAGTAAAAGAACAACATGCACTATCACATGGACTGCATGTGTCAAAAGTAAGTCAAGAGATGTCAACAGTTCTTCTTTGAACCTTACACTATAACTCCGTGATAACTTGACTCATAATAGTTTGCCTGAATGGTGATGTCACCTTTATTAAGATATCAAACAACATTCAAGCATTTTTTTAAATTTTACCAATAACTACTACACATTTATTGTGGTACTCAAATACACATTTTTAGTAATAATAATGTTATTTTATCATATATATATATGTGTGTGTGTTTATTATATATACTGTGTTCATTTAATTGTGGTGTTTATTTGATATTTGTTGCTAAAAAAAATTCAGGAATTAAAATTGTATTTAGACTGTGTTTGTAAAATAAAATATAATACAAAGACAATAAAACAGCTCATATAAACCTAAAAAACTTTATAAATGTAAAGGCAGCTTCACTGATCTGTTGTTTAAAAATGATCGTATCCAGTCGTTAACAAAACATGAGATGTACAGATTTAGCATTTAAATCTTTTGGCATTTAACTGTAGCTATTGTTTGCTTGAGCACACGCAAACCGGTCTGGTGAAACCCATGGCGGGGGGATGGAGAGAAAGCCCAGACCGGTTTATCAGGTTCTTGGCCGGGCGGAGTAGCACTACATAACATCCTGCAGAATCTCGCAGGTCACAATCATGTTTCATCTCATCATCGCCGCTGCTCTCATCGCTGGTCTTTATGTCTTCTTGGTGGAGACGTTATTTAAGAAGTCCAAATGTAAAGGAACCGCTGATATGACGGGGAAAACGGCCATTATTACAGGTGAGGTTTGTGATCAATGTTCTCATATTATGGTAAACCTGTGGAAAATGCCGCGTTAAATGCGTTTTTGTCGTCTTTACGCTGGCTTTCTCTTTTAAATGTGATCTGAAACACTGGGGAAAATATTTCGTACTTGTAGCCTATTTTTGTCTTGTTTTCCAGTACAAATCTTAACATTCTTAAATACTATTACTTGAGAAGCAGAATGACTGATTTTTTTTAGTCAGGTTTACTAAAAAAAATGTATCATGGGTATCGTATCGTAAAAATGTTAACGTTACTACTCTTACCGATACTGCTTATCGATCCGGTACTTTAACGGTATTCTAATCGGTTCTTTTTATATTAAACAAAGATACACATTATATAGGCCTACACAGTGCTTTAATTTCAGGAAGGTCTCTAACATTACTGTTCAAGTATGGTCTAAAAAGAAATATAATAAAGTAATCAAATGTAAAATAACACTGTTTATCATAGTAGATTAATGCTTATTAAAGCTGAAGTTAATAAGTGAGTTTATGCTTAACCTTAGTTAAAACAATAACAATTAAAAAATGTCAGTACAAAAAATAATCTCGATATTTGTAATAGAAAACAAAACAAAACCTCTGAGTAAGAAAATTATCTCAGCTTTCTGTGAACCTGGAATTTGTTTCAGGCGGGAATACAGGTATCGGTAAAGCCACCGCTCTTGATCTGGCTGGTCGTGGAGCAAGAGTAATTCTAGCCTGCAGAAACCAGAAGAAAGCTGAGGCAGCTATAAATGACATCAAGAAGGTGAGGACCATCACTTGAGACCACTGATTCAAGAGTTTAGAGTGTTTATTAACCCAGACTTGTTGTTCAGGACACAGGAAGCAATGATATACTGTACATGAAGCTTGATCTTGGAAGCCTCAAATCCGTGCGAGCTTTTGCTGAGAACTTCCTCAAATCTGAGTCGAGACTGGATGTGCTCATCAATAATGCAGGTAAGCCAAACCCTCAAAACTGTTTCAATATGTTCAAAATTTTCAAGATTGGGGGAACCAAAGGTAAAAGTTTGGCCATCTTGATTGACCACTTATCTGAATATTAGGGTAAACATGGCACTGCAATCAAAGGCTTTTTCTGTTCAGGTCTTGTTGCAGATGGTCTAACTGAGGATGGTTTTGGCATAGAGTTTGGAGTCAACCATCTTGGACATTTCCTGCTCACATGTCTTCTGCTGGACCGTCTGAAGGAGAGTCCTGCTGCTAGGGTCATCACTCTATCCTCCATGGCCCATCGCTGGGGCAAGATTGATTTTGATTCTCTTATCGCCACCAAAGACCTGGGGTCAGGGAGATACAGCTGGCAGTTCTTCCAGGCCTACTGCAACAGCAAACTCTGCAACGTCCTGTTCACTCACGAACTGGCCAAGAGAATGAAGGGCACAAACGTCACCTGCTACAGTGTTCATCCAGGTAAAAATCATACTTGATATGTATAGTTTAGTAAAATTAATGTTCTGGCATTATTTACCCACCTTCTGTTGTTCAAAACCTGCATGATTTTTTAAATTTCTTTGTATGTCATGTGAATTCCACTTTTTGCGTTCCACTGAGAAGTCACACAGGTTTGGAGTGACGTATTACATCTGCCATGTTTTTACTGGCACATAACCTACCAGAGTCAGTTGTGTCATTTCCCTGTTATTCACAACTGGTTTCATGGGCTGTGTTCGAAATCGCCCCCTATGCCTTCATTCACTATTCCCTACATTACTCCACTAATATAGTCCACTTGAAGGAGTGAATGAAAACGAGTGAGTGGATTCGGACATTGAGTGTGTCGGAAGGGCTGCCGCTTTTGCATAGTTTGTGCTTGCTGTTTAAGAGTCATTTGAAACTTGCAAACGGGCAGCTCCAGTAGTAAAATAAAAAGATTTATCTTGAACTATCGATAAACCTTAACTAAACAATTTAATATATCAAGTAAAAAGGAATTTATACCTGTATGATATTATGGCGTGGGATGATTCAGCTGTGGGCGCCATCTTCTGGTCAGATGCGGGAATTCATTCAGCACGACCCTCACAGTGCATTATGGGTATTCTCTAGCCGTTGAGCGTACATCAGTTGTACACTGGTTATTGCAGTGCATTGCGGGATTGGATGACTGCACTCGATAATGTCCACTATGGTTTCGGACACCACTACAAATGGCTGTCCCCTCAAATAGTGCCCTATTTAAGGGTATAGGGGGCGATTTCGGACACAGCCATGGAGTGTCCATTGATTGGAAGCAGTAGGTCATCCGGGTACTTTTCCCCTGTTTTTCTATATACTATTCTAATACTTTGAATTCGTCATACTGTTTTTGCATATAATATTTAGTATGGAAGTTGGCATATTCAAATGCAGCGAGAGTCTTGTTCACTAATCGTGCATACGCACTTATTTGTACGTAATATCTAAGTGTGTTTACAACCAACTAGAGACACTCAAATGCGAAATCACATATTTCCGTTGGCCTTTAATAGTTTGTCACTTCAAAAGTCTGTAGGCAAATTTTTTTACAAATGCAATAAATTACTCTACGAAAGTTTTTATTGAATACATATTGCAACTGAAAAGTCAGAAATTTTATCACATGTAGGCCTAGATTTAGGGTACGTTTACACGACAACAATGTACTAAAAACGGAAACGTTTTTCTTTTGCGTTTTTCACGAACAGACGACAACATTGTCAAAACGATCCCCATTCACACAGAAACTAAACTAAATTCTGCTGCCAGGCCAGTAGTTGGCGATGTCACTTTGTAAAGAAACTCTTCACCTCTATAGACTGAACACGTAATACACATGCGCATGACATCACCGTTTTCACAAATTCGTGTTTTTGTAGTTTACACAGAGACAAAAACGGTATCATTTAAAAAAAAATTGCACCCAAAACGACCTTGTCGTGTAAATGAACGGCCAATACGCATGAAAAGTTTTCTCTTAAAGGTTTAAAGGGGAGCATGACCAAAAAAGTATTCAAAAAAGTAAAAGAGAATCACTGGGACTGGGTTAAACAAACGCTTAATATTGCATGATCCCTTTTGTAGGTGTTGTAAAGACCGAGCTCTCCCGCCATGTGAGTCTCTGGCAGAAAGTGTTCATTGAGCCAGTGGCTAGACTGCTGTTCCTGGACCCAAACACCGGAGCCCAAACAACTCTTCATTGTGCCGTTCAGGAAGGAATTGAGCATTTCAGTGGACGTTATTTCTCATGCTGCGCTGTGGAGGAAGTCAGTGCCAAAGCCAAAGACGATGCGGTGGCCAAAAAGCTTTGGGAAGTCAGTGAACGACTGAGCGGCCTTTCATAAAGCCAGAGAAACTGTTTTATTTCTGGTGGATGGAGACCGTCTGTGAACTTATTTACCCCTAGAGAAAAAAAGAGACGAGTATGAAGTGACGAAACTGATTGTGGCATTTTCGTGTTTATGGACGCACAATTATTTACAAGGTTTACAGTGTTTTTCAGTTGTTTGTTGACATTAAATGCTGTATGCTAGGGTGAGTTTATTTTTTTACTGTGACGGAATGACCTTTATCCTGGTTGTTTTTTTACTGTATGAAATTATATTTGATTATAAAAATCAAACAAACATGAACAATATAGTATTTTTTTCTTAACGCATGTGATAATACCCAACAAAATGAAAGTAAATTGAGTCAAACGTGAACCTTTTGTTGCATATGGCAGCAGGTCTTAATCTAATACAGGGGTTTTTAAACTGAGGTCCAGAGACCTTCTTTTATGGTTACAAAATAATAACCTAAAAATAACCATTAGGGAACGTTCTATAGTTATTTCTTTTTAAGGTCATTTAAAAATAACTACTCTGCAACGTTCTGGGAACGTTATTTTATGGATGCAAAATAATAACCTAAAAATAACCATTATAGGGAAAGCTCTTAAAAGTTATTTTTAGGTTATTTAAAAATAACTACCATGCAACATTCTGTGAACGTTATTTTATGGTTGCAAAATAATAACCTAAAATAAACATTAGGGAACGTTCTGTATAGTTATTTTGTAGGCTATTTGAAAATAACTACTTTGCAACGTTCTGGGAACGTTATTTTATGGTTGCAAAATAATAATCTAAACATAACCATTAGGGAGCGTTCTGTACAAGTTGTTTTTTAGGTGGTTTAGTGACTTTATGCTAGAACTGAAAACCGCTGAGAATGCACGTAGCATCAGATTCTCTTCCCGCGTCATTTGCGGGCGGGTACAAGGTGTTTCTTAGTGAACGGCGTTACAGAATAATTACAATTTTCCTACGTTGTTCGCCATTTTACAATATTGATTGAAATGTTTTTCACTTTCGCTTTTTATCTTACCGTAGCAGCCTTTGAACAGTCATCATGAACGACATGAAATCTGACTAGAACTGAGAACCATCATGAGAGACATGAGGCGTCAGAAAGACACAAAACTATGAGAAATTATATTTGTAAAGGCCAGATTTTTTACTTAATGAAGAGACTGCCGCAGAAAAAAAAAGTCGGTCATCATTTACACATTACAAAATGTTTTTAAAATGTCGGCGACGCTTTCCCACGCAATTATAGGCTATGAACACGTGATTGCTATTGTTTCCCCTTTTGAATTCCACAGAAGAAACAGTCAAACAGGTTTGGAAGAAGCTGATAGAGAATAAATGACACCAAAAGTTTCATTTTTGGGTGAACTATCTCTTTTAACTTGAATGCACCGAAACTAAAATGCATAAGTCTCACAGCATCTCCACATGTCTCTTATAAAGATTATAAAGAAAGAAAATGACAACAAAAATGAAACAAAATACTGCAATGCATTATAAACTACATCTAAAGTGCTCAGGTTGAGTTTAGCCTCCTGGAATTTACAATAGCTAAAAATATCTCAAAATTCATTCAAATAATGGCTGACAGACCAGACAAGTAAAATACTGACAAAGTTTAAGCTAAAACTGTAATACGCCCCTACAAATGTTTATGGACGGAATCATACACATAAATTCAACACTGAAATTGCCACTTTTCCCTTTAAAGTCTCTTTGCAGCTCTAGTAAAGCCTCGTGTGTTTGAAATTGCCCTAAAAAAACTGAAGAAGAAAGCGTGGGACCACATTAAATAATGGTCAGCTTGTGCATCCATGTCTTCATTAAAAAGTTCCTGAATGTCCACCCTGCACGTGATCGAATTTACACGGTGCATTCAAGCATGAATGGTCACGTCAATCTTGTAAAATGTGCTCACACCAGTGTGATCTCTACCTCTTCTCTCTTCTGCACCTGACCCTGCGCCTGCTGTTTGGGTGGAGGAGGAGCAGCTCGTACCTGCAGAAAACAAAAACACCCATCAGATTCCACATATAAGTGCCCATCACTGGCGTAGCTTTAGGAGTGCAGGTCTCACAGGTCTCAGGGTGCCTGACCCGCCCTCTCCTGGGGATCTGGGTGATGGGGTGTGGGCGTGGCCTGTGGAGGAGACCACACAGATCACTGGGATTCGGATATTTCCCAAGAGCATAAATCTAATAACAGAACAATGGCCTCAGCAGTGTTGTTTTAGTATCACTGATACTGTTATAGTGTCAAAGAAGTACAAATACTTTGTTACCTTACTTAAGTATAAATTTTGGGTACTTTACTGGAGTAATTATTTTTCAGCCGACTTTTTACTTCTACTCCTAACATTTTCACGCTATTATCTGTACTTTCTACTCCTTACATTTTAAAAATAGCCTCGTTACAGCCATTTCATTTCAGCTTGTTTTCATTCTGGCCTGTCATCGTTCAAAAAAAATTAATTGCCCTCACAGATTCCTGTAGCTAAGCTTGGATGTACATTTTACATTCCAATAAAGGTTATTGATAACATGCCTCTTAAGTTTGACTTTTTGCACCATTACAATACTTATAGGCAACTAGTCATCTTATCTTCCGCTCCATGAAACACATGTTAATGTTCAGTAGTACACATAGGCTATATGGTTCTTTAATGAATTTGCATTGTACTAAAACGCAGTCATTTTCAATGGGCATATATGCGACTGAAACAGGTAGCCTAGAGCATCCCAAATTTTTCAACATTAACATTTTAATATAACATTATAGTCATTATGGCCTTTAGAAAAATGTTTTTTTGAGGAGGTGGGGTAGTGCACTATAGGCCCCTGCGGCGCAGCCTAAGCTTTTGTCCTTAATGGCATTTCTTTCCTTACATTACTTTTACTTTTATACTTTAAGTAGTTTTGAAACCAGTACTTTTACACTTTTACTTGAGTAAAAAGCTTGAGTTGATACTTCAACTTCTACAGAAGTCTTTTTAAACCTTAGTATCTATACCTGAGTAATGAAAGTGAATACTTTTGACACCTCTGTATAGTTTTTATGAATATTTTATTTTTATATTCCCCTTTTTAAAATTTTAGTAAAAGGTTTAGTAATTTGGATGTGTGGTTTTGTAATTTTTATTAGATTTAGGTTTTTAAATATCTGTATAGTTATTACTGATTTTTATTTCAGTTTTAGTTACTTTAGTACATCAAATTAAACTAAAATGAAAATGAGAAATGTTGCTGTAGCAACTAGCTGAAATAAAGTAAGTTTAAGTTTTGATATTTTATTTTACATCAGTTAATGTTTATTTTATTTCAAGAAACTATTTTTTTTTAATGATTTTAGTATAATAATAATAATAATCCTGGGTCTCAGTTTTGCTACTGTTAACTAAAACAAACTTTTTAGAAATCATTTTATCATAACTTATTAAAAATGTTTTTTGAAATAAACCAGAAATAAAATAAAACTTAAAACTTTTTTAAAAAACCCACACATTTCAAATTTTCTAATTAAAAATTAAAAATGTGACCTTGGCAGCTAACTGAATTAAATAAAAGTCTGAGTACTAAAATGACTAAAACAAACAAATGAAAACTAGGAAAAAAAATACAAAAGCACATAAATGACTAAAAATAAAAATGAAACAATATATTAATAACATAACAAATATACTAAAATATTAATTTATTAATAATATAAAAATACTATAATATTATAGTATAATAGTATTTATATAATATTATACTATATTATTATTTATATAATATTATATACTAAAATAACACTGGTAGGCCTACTTACAAAAAGTTTTTTATTCAACATTTTTAAGATAGACAATCAGGTTGTGAGATTGAACGTCACTAAAACGTTAACAGTCATGTGTGAGGTTTACTATAAAGCTTTAGGGTCTGCCGTGGTGCTCTGTGTCTTACTGTGGCTCGAGATTTTGGGGGGTTCTGGGGTTTGATAGCCATTTAAAGGGAGTGTGCTGGTTAAAGATGGAAGTGAGATGGACTCTGGACTGCTACGGGATGAAAACGCAGCGGGTGGACAAGCCGCTTGATCCAGAACTGACAGAGACACCTGGTGGTAAGAAACAGCTATTACAAAAACACGTACTATAAACATGAACAGAAACTTTTTCAATGAGGCCTGTGTTTCCCAGTAGCATTTGTATAAACCTGCACGTTCATGCTCTTGTGTGTTTGTGCACCCTCCGGTCCGCACAGATCCTCCACTAATACTGCGGGAAAGACGCCCACTGCGCCGTTGAACTCGCCCTCCCAGAACCCATCGTCTTCCTGGTTGTGTTTGCTGAGAATGCAAATAACAGCTCCCTCGGGGAAGGACAACTCGTCCTCTGTCTGAGCCTCATAGGCATACAGAGCCCTGGCTAGATTTATGGCTGTGCAAAAGAGGAAGAGGGCAGAAAATGTTTGTTATTAGCAAGGTTTAATACTATACGTGTATTATATCAGATATAATGCTAAAGCGGGTGGTCTCACCGCTGGCGGGACTGTTCGGGCTGCTCTGGGTGAGTGTCTCGATTTCTGGCTCTTGTTCTGCAGAAGTGCTGGAGGTGTGTGATTGGGCGTCAATGCTGGAGAGAGACTGGATCATGCTCAGTAGAGAGTTGGAGGTCGGAAGCTGCAGGTATTTCTCCGGCACGTATCCCACCTGCCCTGTTTGGTTCCTTGCCTAAAAAACAACAAAAAACTTGTCCAATAAATGCCAACATATTTATTAAAGCGGTATCTAGTTCAGCTGTTTACAAACTAAGGGATGCCTGTGGAAAATTTGAGACATAAAAAAATAATAAACAATTTAGTTAACATAATGAAATAAAATCCAAATATGTACATAGTTTGTAAATATATTTATTTATAATTTAAAAAATAGGTAAACCATTTAAAATAGTTGCAACATTTTATTAAGCAAATTCTCAAAATTGATAAAACTTTTATAAACACTAATTATATATATATATATATATATAGTAATATATATACTATTACTATATATATATATATATATTACACAATACTATACAAATGTTTAGAGTCAATAAGATTTTGTAAGATGTTTCTGAAAGAAGTCTCACAAAGGCTGCGTTTATTTGATCAAAATACTGTAAAAACAGAAATATTGTTACATTTTAATTTCTATTTTAATGCATTTTTAAATGTAATTTATTCCTGTGATGGCAAAGCTGTATTTTCAGCATAATTACTCCAGTCTTCAGTGTCACATGATCCTTCAGAAATCATTCTAATATTCTGATCTGCTGCTCAAGAAACATTTATTATTATCAATGTTAAAAAACAGTGGAGCTTGAACGTTTATTAAAAGTTTATTTGAAATAAAAAATATTTTAGCAACATAAGTGTCATAAGTATAAGTGTCTTTACTGTCACTTTTGATTAATTTAATGCGTTATATTTTATTAAATATAATTTGTATTATAATTTTGTAAATAATTAAATTAATTATATTTTTCCTCACACAGTATAAACGGGTCTGTATATATGAAAATATATAATTAATAAATAAAAAAATATATGCATTTATATTCTAGGGAAGAGCAAGGCAAGGGAATCATATGTATTGAAAAGTTCAAAAACCCCTGATGTAGTTGAGTGGGTGTGCGTGTACCTTGACCCAGTCCTCCATGTCTCCATCATCAATAAGCTCCAGTATTTCCTGTTCCTGAATGGTGAGCTCGTCAGGCTGGGATGCCTGTGGAAGTAAAGCACAGGAAATGACATCACAAATGCATGAATAGAACCCTGAAATCCAGGTGAATGTCAGGCTAGACCAGGCAAGGTATGTACCTGATACGAGTACAGCACAGAGCAGGTGAGCGGGTAGTTCCTGTGAGTGCTGGAGGGACTGGAACTGCTGTCGTCCAACGTCTCTGTGTCCTCATCATCCTCTCTGTCCAAATCTACAGAGTGCTGAAGACATTTGTCGTAAAAACATGATTAGAATATGTTATAGGGGTCTACGTGAATTGGGCTTTGATTGTGAGCGATTGAGACTTACAGAGAATGAAGCATCGTGGGCATTGAGGGCCGCCCATCTCTCGTTCTCCAGTTCCTCCAACACTTGGTTCATGGCACTCTTCAGCCAGACGTCTACAGCTACACCAACGTCTCTGAGGAGGTTCAGACGCGCCTCTGCCTTCTGTTTCACCGTCTACAGGAAGAGTGGACTCATTATCTACCCACTTCCAATATTACATATTGTTTATGCACAACTATTCCAACAACTCTTGATACAATAAATGGTACTGTTTCATACCATTGACCAAATGTGCAACTTCTTTTAATAACCAAAATTACGAGTAGCGACCAGCAGAGGGAGTGTGACGCCATTGAGCCAATATTTTCTACGTTTCTCCCAGAGGTGACAGACAGCTTATGATCTGGAGTTTTATACTGTACAAACACAGAAAAAACCCTCTTCACCTCTGATTTCCGAATGCATTCTCTTGCATCGTCCATTTTCAGTTCCAGCTCGTTGTTATTCTGGTCCTGTTGGTGCGACTCTTCATACTCCGACAGTGTCTAAAAAAAAAATTGTACATTACTGTACATTGCTGCAATGTTGTAATGCCTTAATTCACTTGCAGCACTATTGATGTTGTTTTTATTTTTTATTTATTGAAACAAAATTTCATTTATTAAAAATTAAATGTAGTTTTTATTTTAGACAAAACCATTTTTACATTATTATTTTATGATTTTTTGACTTATTTAGACTAAATAGATTTTATATTATGTTTATTTACTTTATATTTGATTACATTTAGTTTTTGTTTAGACAGAATTTTAGATTAGATAATAGCATTATTAATTTAAATAAAATAATCTTGTATTTTATATGTTTTTTTAATATTGGCCATTTAGAAAAAAAATAATTACTTTTATTAATTTGAATAAAACAATATTTTATTCGTTTGAATTTATTTTAATATTGGCCATTTAGACAAAATATTTTAGATTAGATGAATGAATAATTTACTTTATTTTCATAAAATATATTAATAATATTTTATATTTATTTTAATATCAGACACTTTTTAGTGCAACCCTAAATATATAAATGAAAAAGAAACAAATATATACATAAATTATAGAAATAAATATACAATAAATATATTTATTTTTAATATCACATATCACAATCATATTGTTTCAGTGACCCCTCACCCGCTGTGTGAGAATGATGTTCTTGTGTTCTCTGGCCACACGTGTGGCCCATTTCCGCGCTTCCTTATTCAGACTGTGTTCTTCAGCCGTGCCACTCTCCTTCAACAGTTCGCTGACCTGAAGAGAGAAAGAGAGAAAAAGAGAGAGTGTTTTCTGCACATAAAACCTTGATAACTTCTTAGATGAACAAACCTTTGCTTCACAAGACAGTAAATATTGACAGACTAAATGTTCAAATGATGTAAGCTCTTGAAGAATGATCCTTCCAGATGCTGCTTTACAGAGCAGCTCCTGTTCCCCAGAAACGAAATATCACGACAGCTTCTTGACAAAATGCATGCATACGTGGATCTACACTACAGCATGCAAATGCTCATATTTATAAATCCACTGAGCGCGATAAAACAATTTCTAAATAATTCACATTCTTTTTTATGTAAATAAAATAAATGCATTTGTACTTATTTTTAATTTTTTTCATTTTAAGAAGGGGGGAATGGGAGGTGTTTGTTAGGGGTGCAAGAGGTAGGGCAGGTTCACTTCTCAATGCCCTCTTTTCACAGACCATGCTGCTTCCTGCCTGCACTGACGCCCAGTTTTCCCTGATCTTTCCGCCTCACCAGCGCTCAGGGCTGCATCTCTAATGTTTTCTTTAGGAACAGACTAATGCTTGTTAGACTTGCAAACAAAAAGAGGGTTAGCGAACAAACGGACCACTATGCTGGG
Source organism: Squalius cephalus (assembly GCF_949319135.1). Lineage (NCBI taxonomy): Eukaryota > Metazoa > Chordata > Actinopteri > Cypriniformes > Leuciscidae > Squalius > Squalius cephalus. The sequence continues at coordinate 9,206,661 of NC_137145.1, forward strand.
GTGGTGAGGGGCGAGATGACGTGCGGGCAGCAGGGGGCGCTGTTGCACATCTGAAAAACAGCTGCGCAGTCATGGAGGAACACATTCGGCCTTCATTAGAGCACTTTTCCTCTTTGTAATGTACAGTATTACATTTATTTTGAATAACATTTAACAGTGTTATTAAATTATTAGTGCTTTTAATTATTAACTTTAAGTGAGTGTTAGATAAACATCAAAAAACATATCTTTCGCATATTATTTAGTTGAATGCAACTTACCGAATCATTTTCACAGGGCTGGTACTGGAAGGGGGCGGCTTTCTGAAACACTGGGTTGTCCTGAATGAAAATCTGTTGGTGGATATCCTGTGTCACCTGCAGAGGGGCCAAACACACACACAGGGACAATTAAACTAATGTAAACCAATGTAGACTAAAGTCAAAATGTCACATTAACAAGAATAGCACAGTTAACAGAGGAGGAACAACAGACCAGAACAGGTAATTCATGATCAGTATGTGTGTGTGTGTGTGTGTGTGTGTGTGTTGCTGTAACCTGATGCTAGCTAGAGACATTAAACCTGACTCTCAAAACTGAATGGAAACACTGTGAGAATCATCGAATTACAACAACACAAGACAACAAAAGACCTAATGACACATACCGAAGGCAGTCACACTGTTGAAAATGAGCTGATTTTCATCAAATTACACATTTATAATAATGAACAATCATTCTGTATTTCTAATCTCAACGTTTTTAATGTTCTACCCAGTTACAGCCAACTTGAAACATCAATACATCTTTAAAAAAAGCCATTCCATTCTAACATAACATAAAGATCTCATTCCTTAACCACCGCAAACTCTGTAAAGCAGGTACATTTTTCTCTATAAGGTCAGCATTAAATGCTTGAGCTGGGATTTGATCCAATAACCCTCCAGCGGCAGATCATATTACCTGCTCTACATTCGGCCGCTGTGGTTCATGTGTGCTTTTCAGTACCAGTATATGCTCAAATGTGTGTGTGTGTGTGTGTAACTCACCCCATTGGTCGTCTCCAGCAGGCACTGGAAAGTGTCCTGAATGCTTTGAGACGTCTCAAGCTCCATCTGACACAGTGAAATGAGAAAACTCTGTACGTGATCGCAGAAACTGCCATCTAGAACCTGGACTCAAAAACAAGGAACAATAGTTTTACTTTCAGCTGAATTTTAGGTTGTGATATATATATACAGTATATATATATCGAATATATATAGCAAATTATAAGAATTATAAAATTCAACCTGCCAAAGTGGCTAGTAGGAGTGACTGCGTTACACGCCACCCGCATTCGGCAGGTTATAAAGCCATATATATATATATATATATATATATATATTAGGGCTGTCAAACGATTAATCGCGATTAATCGCATCCAAAATAAAAGTTTGTTTTTACATAATATATGTGTGTGTACGGTGTATAATTATTTTCTATATATAAATACACACACATGCATGTATATATTTAAGAAATATTTGCATGTATATACTGTGTATATATATTTATATTATATATAATTTATATTATATATAAATATTTTATATATAAATAACACATTTTTCTTAAATATATATGCATGTGTGTGTATTTATATATAGAAAATAATTATACTCCATACACACATATATTATGTAAACACAAACTTTTATTTTGGATGCGATTAATCGCGATTAATCGTTTGACAGCCCTAATATATATATATATATAAATTAAAAAACACACAAAAGATTATGCTAAATAAAAAATGAATAGGCCAAAAACTGATGAAAACATGCATCCTCACCGTGATGCAGCTGACCAGATCTGTCTCATAATAGCGGTCCTGATGAGCGTTAGTGGCTGACAGTGTGAGCAAGTAATCATTCCTTGCTTGCGTGGCTTTGCACTTCCATTCGTTCTTCTTTGCTTTCAGCTGAAATCAACAGGAAATGTTCATATGTACACTTGACTCTCAGTCACCATGATTTATTAGGAAATTTTACAACGTAGCTTTAATTGAGTGTTAGATGATGGCAAATGTAATCCATATGTAAAAGTAGGACAAAAGAGCATGCACTATTAAATATCCAGTATAGACCACTAACCAGTATGGGACTGATATACTGTGCTAATTACCTTCACACTCGCCCTCTTCAAACTGGAGCGTGACTGAAACAGGCTGAGCTTTGACCTTGTGTTGCATGAGCCAACAAGAAGAAGGGAAAACACCAGAGGAAAAGAAGCGAGGTGAGGAAAAACAGCAAAAAATGTTGAATCTTCATTTAAAACTGAAAACAATGATAACCCTATGCCCGGTTCTGTAGACAGCTGATGTCTCTTCCTTCACATGTGACAGGTCAGCGAACGTACTTGGCCTCCATATCAGCTTTCTCTCTCACAGTCTGCGCTGTTTGTTCCGCCTCCTGGTAGGCCTTCCTGCTCTTTTCCAGGTCTCTAATGGTGACCTGAAGATCGGCCTGAGCTCTCGCCAGATGTTCGCAGCACTGAGAGGACAGATGAATAAACACTTTCAAAAACTGCCACTCTGACGCTTTAGTGCAGTGTATCTGTTAATGTGTTCACCCTCTTCAGCTGCAGGTCCTTCTGCGCTCTGTACGTCTTCACAGGATCTGAGATCTGGCTCCTATAGTTCTCACATCCGTTGATACAAGACTGGCTCACTTTCGTCACACCCTCCAAGTAAGACCTCCATACGGCCCAAACATTTCTGTACGCATATTCACAGACATCTGTTTAATGATGAAGACAAATGGACAATGCAGTTGACAATCAGTCTGATTGAAAAGATTTCTCCTTTTACCTGGAGTCTCTCAGCTCCTCTGATGGGGCTCCATTCCACTCTCGCTTCAAGTACTGCGAGGCAAGCTTTTGCAGAGCCTACAAGGTCAAGTAACATTTATTTATATAGCGCTTTGTGCAATACTGATTCTTTAAAGGCAGCTTCACAGTAATGGACAAGAAAATAACAGTATTAATGTTGCAAAGTTCTTCAATTATGAACAAATACAATTTCAGCAGTAAAGCACCTCTTAAAAAGACAACAGTGTCATTTTTTTAGTTCAGTGTTGATTCAATTTAGTTCAATGACAGTGTCAATGTTACAAAGTTCATTAGTCATGAAGCGAACTCAATTCAACTAAAAAGCCGCTCTACAGAAGATAATAGTATAATTATTCAGATCAAGTCAGTTCAGTGTTGATTCAGTTTTTAGTTCAATGATAGTTCATTAAATTATGAAACAAGCTTAAAGTCGGCATGAAATAAAAGTTACGATAGTCTTTTCTTTCTTATTGTGACGTATATCCGAGTGAAACGGCTTCTCGAACAAGAAAAGATGTAGGGCGGGATTTGATTTTGTCCATCGGGAATTGATTGGATGGTTATGGTTTTCTATTGCTGTGATGTGATGTTCCAGTTTGATTCAACTATAAAGCGAATCTACAGAAGACAATTGACATTGTCCAGCTCAATTTAGTTCAAGTTTTGTTCTCAGTATAGTGTCAGTGCAGTCAAGTTGATAAAATTACTGAATATTAAAGGGGTAGTTCACCGAAAAAATTACAATTTTGTCATCATTTACACACCCTCAAGTTGTTCCAAACTTGTATGTAATGACAAAGTCATTACATGATGACAAAATGACAAAATTTTCATTTTTGGGTGAACTATTCCATTAAGTGCCTTTTAAACAAACAAGAAAACTAAGCTTTAACATAATTTTATTAAATGTTTATGACAGTTTAGATTCAGAACCTCTAAATAGCATTTTAAAAACTCAACTTCAAGAGTCACCACAAAATAAAATAGACGCCTTAAAAGAGAAATATTAATTTATCCTGTCACTCCAGATCAGTGCAAATGTGGAAAACATGGAGGACGATCTGTAAAAGCAAAACTGTCTGCTTGATACTTAAATCCCAGACAGCGGTACAAATTGTGCCCATGTGTAGGTTTACAAGTGAGTGAATAACTGGCTGCTTGTGAAACAGAAGAAAGGAGAAATTACCACTCACTTTCCATCCTCAAGTCAAGCGAATGTCACTGTATTGGACTGATCTCCAAAAGTCACAAAAACATGGCAAAATATCAGCACAAAAAAACCCCCCAAAAAAAACAGCAGTTTTTAAAAAAGGTTAGTATTTGTCTATCAAGGGTCCTTTCATTACTACACCACTACTGATGATAATTCCAACAGAATATAGCTACACTTCAACAAACTGAAATGACTGAACCATAACAAGTTCTACGAAGGCCAGAGAGTGACCAGCATCCCCTCAAAACACAGAGGATTCGCTTCCTGGCCCTCAGACCACAAGCTGGCATTGTCAACCTAATCCTATGAGCTGCCAGCTCTGATGAGTCCACTCAGGAAGAGACCCAGAGGAAGAGAGAGATTCCTGTGTTCATGAGCCAATCAGCACGCAGCAGCCCTGCAGGTGCACAAGCTTCAGAACCAACAGTAAAGAATCTCTCACGCACACGCACACACACGCACAGAGCGTCATTCAGACAGCTGGGCTCCCATTCACCAAATGATCACACAGATCTTATAGTATCATGATGAAGATGATCAAGATGTCAGGCTGTAAATATAAACACTACTGTTTAAAAGTTTAGGGTCGGTCATATTTTTTGATGTTTTTGAAAGATCTCCCTTATGCTGACTAAGACTGCATTTATTTGATAAAAAATAGGTAAAAACTGTGAAATAGTATTAAAATAACTGTTATGTATTTGCATATATTTTCAGCATCATTACTCCTGTCTTCAGTGTCATATGATCCTTCAGAAATTATTCTAATATGATGATTTGGTGCTCAAGAAACATTTATTATAATTATCAATGTTGAAAACAGATATGCTGCTTAATATTTATTGTAGAAACAGTGATTTATTTTTTTCAGGATTCTATGATAAATACAAAGTTCAAATGAAAAACTTTTATTTGAAATAGAAATCTTTTTTAACATTATAAATGTATTTATTGTCACTTTCAATCAATTTAATACTTCCTTGGTGAATTAAACTGTTAAAATATTACTGACCCCGAACTTGTGAATTGTAGTGTAAGTTGTATTTGTATATAGGAAGTCAAAACATTTTTTAACTTCAATTTTGTGGTTTAAGGGAGTAAAAGGAAAAAATAACATCCTGATGTACATCCCAAATATATGAAATCATACTCATAGGGCCCTATTTGAACAATCTAAGCGCATGGTCTAAAGCGCACGGTGCAAGTGTACTCACCGTCCGAATCCACTTTTGCTAGTTTAACGACGGGAAAACGGTCGGCGCGCTCGGCGCATGGTCTAAAAGGGTTGTCTCTATTCTCTTAATGAGTAATGGGTGTGTTTTGGGCGAAACGTGCAATAAACCAATCAGAGTCTCATCTCCCATTCCCTTTAAATGGCAGTTGCGGTCACGCCATGGTGGATTCGCTATTTACATGACGGAATTTGATAGTGGAAAGACCGAGCGCGTCTCCAGAGTGCAAACGGATCTGCTCGTGCGCAAGGTTAAAGCGCGCAAGCAGACAATCTATGGGACAAGCTGGACTCCACCATATTCATTCCATCTTTATGCACACGATAATAATCTTTTACATAGTAGTCTTTTTATTTTTAATATTTGGCATGTTTGTGTGCTGCTGCATAATAACCCAGTGTGTGTAATAAGCAGAGTGTATGCGCATTGTGCACCCGCCTACAGGCGCACATTACTAACGCGCCCTTTAAATAACAAAAAAAAATATTGCGCCATTGACTTTAGACCAGGTTTCAGTTGGTCAATGGTGCAGTCTATTTCAGTTGCCTCAAAATATCAACGTGCCAGCAATTTGTGAACACACCTCGTTTTCAGACCAGCATGTCCATGGGCACACAGATGGGCGCACATGCATTTGCTATTTAAACAACGTGGCGCAGGGCATGAAAATGATAACTGCGTCAGGCTGAAACTAGCAAAAAACACTCGCCTGGCGCTGCATTGCACCGGGTGCATGATAGGGCCCATAAAGTGAGATAATGTTGAGATCAGCAGAAATCAAAGATCACAATGCAGTGTCCCATAACTGATGTAATGTAGATCTTCCCAGCAATGTAACAGAAAGAGACAACAAAAGCAGATTTGAACCAGAACGCAACTGGTAAAAACACGACCACCTGCAAATCGTTAACAACCACAGTTTTTTCCACTGAGTCACGAAATGTGCTTCTCTACAAAAACAAATGCACACATAAAACATTAGTGCTTGTTTACATCAGAGGCAGACACATTTTTTTTTATTCTGACCAAAAAATCTTAGCTGGATGAGATTTTATAATGTTTTTTTAATTTTTTTTATCTCAGAACACAAATCACCATACATTATCAAAACTAAATGCAATGTAAATGATGAACTCATGTAGCCTAATTGAACATGGTGGCCACAACTCACCTGTGAGTAATCTTTCTCTATTAGTGCTTTCTTCTGGCTGTAAGTCCTGAGGATGACACACACACACACAGTCAAACAGTTCAGCACTAACATACCAACAAATAGACAGAAAATAGATTGATAAACATTTACATAGCAATGTAAAAGGTTAATCAAAGGTGGATGACCTCAGATCCTCCAGGAAGTCCAAGTCTGTCTGGTGTTTGAGCTGGAGTCTGTTCAGCTGCTCAGTGTGAGTGTGTTTCACCTCTTGTGTGACTTTTACCTGCAACACACACAGTGACAACCTCTGGAGAAGCAACTCTGACACCGATCACACCAATGTGTCTGACATCCTCGACAGAGTAAACATAAACATCATGTGTTTCTTTCTATCTATCTATCTATCTACTATCTATTATCTGTCTGTCTGTCTATCTATCAGTCTGTAAATCTACTATATATCTGTCTGTCTGTCTATCTATCTATCTATCTGTATGTCTATCTATCTATTCATTATCTGTCTGTCTGTCTATCTATCTATCTATTTATCTATCTATCTATCTATCTATTTATCTACTATCTATCTGTCTGTCTGTCTGTCTATCTATCTATTTATTATCTATCTATCTATCTATCTATCTATCTATCTATCTATCTATCTATCTATCTATCTGTCTGTCTGTCTATGGATCTATCTATCTATATATCTATCTGTCTGTCTGTCTGTCTTTCCATCTGTCTATCAATCTGTTTATCTGCTATTTTGTTCATTAATACGGACATGACAACAAAAAAAATCTCATCAATTAAAGAACAGTTCGACTCACCTTTCTTGGAGGAGGTTGCATGTCTGGATCTGGATCTGGATCTACAGGACAAAACTGTTGGAAATTCACCCTCGAAAACCAAACCACATCTGCGGGACGGGGCAATACAGTGCCGAATATTCTATTTAAATGGCAGAAAGAAAGAAAAAGGAGCAGTGAAATGCTTCTAGACCCCTCCGTTGAACCGCTCACATAAAAACACAGCTGAGAAATGAAGTAAACTCTTGTGAGAACTTCAGTCAGTGGAGCAGAATGAAGAAGAACAGCGGCCTCCAGTGACCGAACATAATAATAAAACATGTTATCAAGGCGTTCATGAAACAATCATGTTTATGTGTGTATGTACTGTAACGTTGTGCGTTTATGAATGTGTGTTGTTGATATAGGCTATGTTTCCGTTAGAATATGAGGCTGTGTTGATAAATGTGTATAGATTTCCAGATGTGGACAGGTTTACAGACTCTTTCTGTGCCGCTCTCATTCTACATAACGTTATAATTGCAGTGATGATAATAAATATTTCCTCTATTGTCATTTTTCATCATCATAATCACGGGGTGTGAGCTGAGAGGCCCTGCTTCAATTGTTGTCAGTGAGATGAGGCCATCTAGTGGTGGGCGTATGTCAAACTCAAATTCAATATCCTAAATAAAATAATAGTGCTTTTTTAGTTTAAAATAATAATAATAACAATATTATTAATTTAGTTGTTATTATCAAAATAACTCTAGTAAATATTATTTGTAATTATTTCAATGATTTATTTTTAAATTTTCGATAAATACATTTCTAAAAGTACACTGCTATAAATGTGTTACTAGCTGTGCAAGCAGTGTGTAAAAATTCTAACACGTTTAAGGAGTCTGCCTGTAAAATTAGCATGGCTGGCAGTGTTTACTAGAGATTAAGGGTCATTCCTGATTTATAAAAAATGACACCCTCATGCAATGATGACTAAGTAGCCTAATTCACAGCTTCATTGATGAATTTGTTTATAGGTCAGTTGTTTAGATGGTTTAAAAACAGATAATTGGCTTGATATGACTACTTGAATTACTCAATGTTTGCTAAATTTAGCTAAAGGCGAGATTAAGGTATGTGAGTGAACATGATTTGCTGTGCCTGTAAGGATGACATGAAATTAAAATCAAATCAAATCTGAAAATACAATAAGGTGCA